>NW_022196911.1:29862140-29913014 GCF_008632895.1 Mastomys coucha
AAAAAAAAAAAAAAAAAAAGCCGAAAAAAGAAAAAAAAGGAACGCCAGAAACACTTGCGCAGCCAGCATGCCTGGGTCTCAGATCCCTTCCTAGCTATGTCTTTTGCTCTATTTAAATGGTAACTTCTCAATCTTTACATGTTGGGTGTTCTGGGTGTTCATCTTTCCATCTGCAGGACTTTAACAGGTCATAGCTTGGTGAGAACAGGAACTGCTCTGCTCACTGCCAAGTTCTTCTTACTCAGCAGGGCAATGCCTGCCTCTGCAAAGGATTCAGGATGCATTCCTTGATGGTCTCATTTCCCTCTGCATAGCATTAGTTTTCTCAGCACCCTGAGCACATTTTCCCTGAGTAGTAGGTGAGAGCTGCCCAGTGGTCTCACCTACTCCCCTGCAGCCTTCCAGGATGAGCTTAAATAGGCAGGAATGCTTCTCAATTGTTTCTGACAGCAAAAAAACAAGCTAGCCAGGAGTGCCTGACCTCGTTAGTGTGATTTAGCACTAGCTGGTCCCAGCTCAAATACTAGCTTAGGCACATGCCCTCTGATAAATTAATATGACTCTTTGAATGGCTGTTTAGATGTTCCTTTGCCAGTATGTGATAACTTCCTGCTTGTTGTAATTTGCCCCGAAGCCTTCTCATTTTATTTAAGTCCCAAAAGGACAGAGGAGCCAATCTAGGCTGCCAATCACTGCTACATTAATTACTTTAGTGTTACTGTGATAACCAAGTACCTGTTCAAAGCAACTTAAGGGAGAAAGTATTCGTTTGGGCTCATGTTTTCAGAGGAGTCAATAGACATTTGAAGATCAAAGCGCCATGGCAGGAGGGACCTGTGGCTGAGGATAACTTTCCCTACGGTGCAGGAGACAGCAAGACAGGAAGCAGGCAGAGATAATAGACTTCCAAAGACAGCATCCCCAGTGACCTACTTTTTCCAGCCTGCCCCTTTCTCCTAAGTTTCTAGAATTTTCCCAAATAATGCCACCACCCAGGTACTAAGCATTCAAAACCACGAATCTACTCATGTTGGGGGCGGGGCGGGGAGGGAATGTTGCATATTCAAATAAAAGCAACAGCTGGAATGAGCACTGAATGGCTTGGAATTCCTAAATGTAGATGCCAGCATTGTGTTGGCTACCTTCATGGGACACTACTATGACACTTAACCTGCTATACTCAATTTCAGGTGGCTTGTAGATATCCCACAAGCTTATACCCAGGGCCTGATAAGTAAATGATATTGCTCCAGAGGACGAGGGCAATTCATTGCTTTCAGCCCAGCACAGCCTGCAGTCCCTCATCTTTGTTAACAACCCTGGACTATTCATACCTAGGACCCAGGTTTAAACCAGCTCTTTGCAGAAAGGAAAATCCAGAGGTAACAAAGGACAGCTTTCAGATTGGTTCAGGTTGCCCCCCACGTGATGTAAAAACTAAACTGTTACCAACATTTAAAGGCTTGTACATATCACACCAAGTTCTAGCTTCTTTCAAAGAAGTATTGGCTTTGGTTAGATTGGACCTAGATTTCAACCAATCACATGGCTGAAGTTCCTGCTGTTATTCTGAAAGTTTGTGGGTTCAGAGCTCTTACTAAACACACCATAGAAAAACATACATGCCTACATCTTGTATGTCCTCATTTCATTTTGTCCTACAACCCAGTGAGAAGATTTCAGTTGGTATTTTAACACTGCAAATGAGTAACTGAGGCCTGGGGAAGTTCAGTGGCTCATCAGAAAATGGTAGAGTCGGGATTCAGACTTGAGTCTACCTGGTCCCAGAGGCCATTTTTCTTCCTTAATAATGAATTGCCTTTGTTGGGGAGCAATTGTAAAGCTCCATGGTCTTCTGCAGAAACACTCCCATATAGAGATACTCCCAATTCAGAGTGATGTGGGGGTTAATACACCTGACACCCAGCTCCTCTGTACAGCACTGCCGACTGAAATTCTGAGGTGGTCAATCTGTTCAGTGAGTGGCGACTCCTCCCAGTATCTAGCAGAGTATTTAAATGAAGGGGCTCTTCTCAATCAATAGAGGAAACTTCACTAGACAGAGACACTGAACGGGATGTCTTCTTACAAATGAGAAAGTAGAAATTGAGGGGCTCCTGAATTCTTCAGCATTCTACAAACCTGTGATCTTGGCTAGTGATTTCCCACCTATACTATCGGTTTGGGGGAAGAATACTTACTTAAGTCAGTATCCCTGCAACCAAAGAAAGAAACTGAGGATACATACCACCATCCATACCACCATCCATACCACCATACAGGCCACCATACAGGCCACCATCTATACCACCATCCATACCACCATCCATACCACCATCCATACCACCATACATTCCACCATACATACCCGGAAGGTTTCCCCTTTGCCTCCTATCCTACAAATGCTCCAGAGGACATTGGGCTTTCCTTAAGGCTCCACCCACACTGCCCTTTTAGCCCTTAAAGTGGGTCTTCATTTGAGGTCTATATATATACATATGTCATATGTATATATACATATACATGCACATATGTACACACACATATATACATACATTTATGATATATATACATCATATGTACACACACACACACACACACACACACACACACACACACCCCTGAAGGCCTTCATACCTATCGTTACCTGAAGTGATTTCCCTCCTCCCTGCTCCTTAGCAGCAAGCTAACTCCTATCCACCTGCCTTGCTCTCCAGGTCCCTTTTATGGAAATGCCTCCTCCAGCCTCTTATACTCACACCATCACAAGGTATCATAGAGACCTGCTGGGTCCATGAATTCTCTTAGCCCTTCCACTCCTACCACTCATTATTAATGCAGGCCCTTACCGCAATGGAGGATTGTCTGAGCTTGCCTACAGACCTAGGATGCTCAGAAAGGATTTCCAGAGGGATTTAAAGAGCAAAAGTAGTGGCCTCTCCTGTACTAAACAGACACAGAGCATCACATCTAGATGGCCTGCTGGAAACTTGGTAGTGTGTATCCCACAGAGCCAGGGGGATGTAGGACTTTCTACTTATCTCAAGTTAAGACTTCCCCTTTCAGAGAGCTACGGGAGTGGCCTGCCTGGAGTGACTGGTAGCCTCTTGCTATATAACCACACACCAAGTATTGTGGACTACAAGTCCCTGCCTTAAACCCTGCTGTGTCACTTGCTGTGCTAGGAGCTTGGCAGAGTCCCCACTTCTCTGAGAAGGGGTCACAATGGTTGTGAGGATGTGGGCAGCACCCTTAGTCCTCAGTGAAAACATGCCCAGTGACACTGACCTACTCCTGTGCTGATTCTAGGGGAAGCCCTTCTTTGGAGTAGCAGTTAGAATGACAGCCAGGATATCAGGCTTATGCTAGCCTACAGTTTCTGGTGCTTTCATAGTTGTGGATGGTAGTTCTCACATTGGTACAACCACTGCAGATTCAGATGTTCAGATTCCAGCCCGTGGTTCCTCTGGCATTGAAAGATGGGCCACATGGGCATTCTAGTACCTCCCCTAATGCAGTGTGCACCCGAGGTGGTACGGTGCACATCATTTGTATTCCAAGCCCTAGAGTGGGGAAACTGCCCCCAAACCCCCATACAGAAGAGTGTGTCTTCCACCCCAACAGATGGAAGCAAACATGGCAGCCACATCATATTACAACAGCCAAGAAGGTCTGGCCCCACATAGTCTACAGACTACTTGACACTAAGCGCTAAGTGACTCAGAAGGCTGCTTCCCAAAGCGATGAATATCAAAGTCATTTCTCTATTCTATATCTTCCTCTCCAGCATCACCATGAACAGCTAACCTATTTCTAACCTTACCCTCATCTTTTTACTTATTTATCTGGGGAGGAAGAGGACATGTGCCACAGCACACATATGGAGGTCAGAGAATACATGTGTGGAGTTGGCACTCTCCTTTTACTATGTGGGTCCCAGGGATTGAACTCAGGTCACAGGGCTTGGCAGCAAGCCCCTTTACCCTCTGAGCGATTTAACTAGCCTGCCCAAACTATTTCTCTAGAGATATTCAATTCTTACTGTCTTCACTATTCAGCTCACCAACTTGCCACCATTTCACCTTTGCCCATCTGGTTTGTTTTTCTCAGCATAACCAGAAAGATCATTTTACAGGACAAATATAATACCCTCCTATCCTACATGTTTCCCCCTACTAACACTACTTAAAACTCTTGATGTCATCTTCTTGTCTTGCTTGCTTTCTTATTGATTGACTGATTGACTGATTGATTGATTGATTGAATGAATGAATCATCCATGGTCTTTGGGTCAAACATTACTATTCCCACAAAACTCTTCTGAACTCTGTGCTCCAATCCCCCCTCACCTTCTGCTAACTGCTACAGATACCAAAATCCTCTCCTGCCTGGAGTGGTGTTTCCAGGGTTTCTCTGTCTGGAGATCTTCTTCTTCCCTCATCAAGCAATGCCCACTCTTCTCCCGTGAGCAGCTGTCACTCATGTACCCAGTGTAAGTCATATTTGTTGTTATATTCTCACAGGACTCCATTTTCTTTGTCATAACACTTAGCAGAGTCTACAGTCACATACTGGGCAGGACCATGACCGAGTGGCTTATTGGAAGCATTCCAAGATGGGATGCAGTACTAGACAAATGGATAATCTACAATTGGCTGGCTATTGTTTGCTGTTTTATTGCAATTCAATTCCAGATCACGTTCTGTCTAAAATTCAGTAATAAGAGGAAACATTCTTATTTTTTTTACTGTCAATATCCTCTTTGGTTAATGCCTCCTGACCCCTCTCCCCAACTCAATGCTTTGAGACATAGTAGGTATCAACATTTACATACTGAGTCAAAATGGTTTATTCTATAAGTTCACTCATCAAAGGCATGGGATAGTGCTTATCAGTTTTTATTTGGTAGCAGTGGATCAAGCAGACAATGCTCTTAACATAATTACAGCAGAGGGCCAAGAAACTTGAGATGCAAGCCTGCTTCCTCTGTGTATGGTTTAACCTCAGTTTTCAGAAACTTTGAGGAGTTTCACAAGACCTATTTAACCTACAGAGTCCTTCATGCCAGGCCCCACACCAGCCAGGTTTCTCTAGACATTTGTCACTTCCCTCAGTCCCACCCCAAACACCAAGTTCATGTGGAAGGATGCTCTCTCCATTTTTCATCCGTGTGGAAGGGATCCCTCTGGACTTGCTGCATCCTTCTCAGTTTGCCTCTCAAACTTGTCCCGTTCTTCAGTCTCAGGCGAGCTTTGCCCTCCATCAGGCAGGGTGGGGAATGGTGACACATAAGCAAGTGTGGGGACCCAGCAGAGGACATGCACAGCACCATGACCTCATGACTTCTTTCAGACCAGCCTCTCACTACCCTGCCTATCACCCTATGCTCCCCCTCTCATGAACTGAAAGTTGTTTTTGATGATGCCCAGTATAGTATTTGGCACATAATGGGAGATTCATGGAGGGGAGCAAAAAAGATAGCAAAGAGGAAGAAAGGGAAAAATGAAATTGTGGGTTTAATATTGGAGCCCTTGATAGAAAAAAAAAAGTGAGAATCTCATGATTTTAGTAAAGGGAGACTACAAAAGCAAAAAGCAATGCCATTTAGTACATGATCAGGACACAGGCTTGCTGGCGTTAATTAGGACTCCAAGAATCCATTTTTCTCCCATGAAATATTCAAGGCAAAGAAAGTGTTAAAAAAATAAAACAACCAACCAACAATAACAACAAAAATATTCTTGAGTCTATAGAGGCAGATAGACTGACAGACGCTGCTGTCTGAACACTGGGTACACACATTCACCAGGCAGCCTTTCTGTACCCCTAAGGGACACTGGGAGCCTCACCTCTGACAGCAATAATCATCCTCTAACAAAATGTGCAATGTGGACAGCTCCGTTTCCAGGACACTAATAACAAACAAAGCAATGCTGCACCCAGGGGCTTCCTGGGGCTGCTTTAAAGCTCTCACCAAGCAGCTCTGCACAGCCCGAGACAAAAATTCATATTCTCTAAGACTGACCTTTCGACCTTGCCAGGCTCAGATCCACTTGAGGACAGCGAGGGGAAATGCTGAGGCTGGTTTCTGACTTGCAGTCATCTCTCTGCTCTGTCTGCTTTGGTGCTGATGGTTTGTGGGAATTCTAAGTTACTGGTGAGTAGGTTGGCTTGTGGCTGTGGAATGGTCAGGGGTCTGCCGCCCCCCACTGCCTGCCTGTGCCAAATGAAAGAGATGATCCCCTCAGGATCCATCACTCTGCCTCTGCAGAAGTAGCCACATTGTTGCTTTGAGGAACGAGTAAGCTGCGGCTCAGTTGACTTTAATGTCATCGTCACCATCATACTAATGCGTTTGAGATGTCGCTAAATACCTAGCACCATGCCTCCTCTTCTAACCCACACATCAGCCTCTTGGGACAAAGACTTCATGAATTACAGGTTGTAGTAAACTGAAACTCAGAAAACCCACAGGATTTACTTAGACCAGGTTTGAACCCAGACCTACTTTATCTAGCTCTAAAATTCCAGGTGCTTTTGATGAAACCACCATTCTAACACCATTTGCTTTTCCCCTCACCCTCATGGCCGCTCATTTCTGTTTTGCATTGGGGAATCATGGCCTATTATCCAGAACCATGGCTACTTGCTTGATTGATAAAGTTTTATTGAAACATTCTGTGTTCATTCATTGACATTTTGTCCTGGGCTTTCATGCTACCATGGAAGTTCCGACAGACAGCACAAGGCCTACAAAACTACAGATGTTTATGACCTCAACCCCTGAAAGAAACAGTTTGCTGACTCCTAATGGAATAGATAAGACAAATTCCATGCTGAAAGTTTAATTTTCGTTGTCTCATTTAGCTCAATGTGTGTGTGTGTGTGTGTGTGCGCGCGCGCGCCTGCCATGTGTTGGAACTCCTTTAAATCCCATTTTACAAAGAAGAAAACAGAGTCTTGAAAAATTGTAATAGGTTGGCCAAGGCCAAAGACCTAGTAAATGACAGCTAGAGGTCAAATTAGGCCTCCAAACCTGCTCCTAAAAACATGGCAATTCTGTCTGCCATGGGCCTAGTAGCACATAGGCACTGAGCACATAATGCTGTGTGAGGAATAGCTCTGCCCATGAGGAAGCCTGTGACGGAGGTGATGCCAGACCAGTTAGTGTATGCCTGGGTACAGCAGAGCTAGGATAGGATCATGAGAGCCCTGAGATCACACTTGTCTGGGAAGTCCCAAATAATAGCAGACCTGAAACAGATGCTGCCAGCATTCAGGACTCATGGGAGAAGCAACACATCAGCAGGTGGGCAGCAGGTAATGTTATCACGTCTCACTGGAGACTGCTTCTCCAACTGTGCTGTCGACCTTGGTGTATTTCATTATGAATAATAATTTTTAAAGTACGGTAGAAAAAGATTTAGACAGCCTTTTCCTTGGTCTCTAAGAGGGCTTCTCTGTAATGAATGGTTTTCGTCAAAGATGGGAATCCACACTCAAGGGTGGAAGATGTGTTCCTCTCTCCCTTAGGCCTAGGGAGAACAAAAGAAGAGAGAGGGAAAATGTATCTCCATGCTCCTGGACAGCACGTTGGGCATCCTCCCATGGCCCTGCCTTTCAGAGAAAGGCTTGCAAAGATGGGACTCTAGCTGCCATGGGCTGGTGCTGGATCATCACTGGGAGACATTTTGTTTTTGCTGGAATTCCATTTGACCTCTATGGCTCTCAGCCTTCAGCCTGCTGGGTCTCTGGAGACATTACAGTGCAACCTTCCTCCCTGTTCCTGGTCATCTTCCCTTTGCTCGAAGCTGAGTGACAGAATTCATATTCCTTCATTTACTGTCACTCTGGTCCTTCCTCTGATCCCTCCTCAAAACTCTTTCTGTCAGAGTTTGGGCCTGAAACCTTAGATCTATGAAAACTTAGGATGATAGCTCTCAAACCTCAAGGTCACAAAAGAAGGCTACTTTTCCTAATTGTAGAATATGCTTCACAGAACTGAGGTATGGTACGAATGTTTCTTCCCTTACTTGCCTTACTAGGAAGATCATACCAAATTTTATGCTTCTTTCCAACTTCATTTCTTACTTCCTATCTCCAGTCATATACCAATCATTTTGGGTTTTAATTTGTGTTTTCTACTAAGTGATCTTACACGTCCACTTCTGTGTACTTTACAGACGGGAAGAGAACTCTTGGTTGTTTGTCTCCCAAAGATCCTGAAGACAATGCCACCAAGAATAGTGAAGAGAGCCACTAACATGTATTAAGCGCTTCTGACCCGATGGGTACTATTCTGAAGGCTTTATGGGTATAACACCTTGTTTAAAGCTCTCTGGTGGGTTCTGAGGAAATAGTCTTAGCCACGTATCAAGATGAGAAAATCAAAGCACAGGGAGCTTAAGCAAGTTACCCTCCAAAATGGGTATAAATCAGCAGAGCCAGCATGCAATCCTAGGTAGTTGGTGTTCAGAACAAAGATTTTTGCCCTTTGGGCTTCACCACCTAAACCCTTAGACCTCTGCTGTATTTTAGGGGTACTTGGTAGTTCAGATGAAGGAAGCCATTCACAGTAGATCTGGACACAAGAGAGTCTGGATCTCCCTCTAGAGAAGGCTGCTTTGAGCTGCTAGAGTAGCTTATCATTGATGTACTGCCCAGCAGCCATGGTGTCTGGCTTTTCCACCATCTGTCCAGAGTGCTGGGATCGCCTGCCAATTTCTGTGTCCCTAGGTAGTCAGTAGGCTCAGATCAGCTCCAAGAAACAGAGAGGCCATCCCCAGCCAACAGCCTAGCTGGAACTGTGGCAGGTAGCCGCCACCACCTGGCTCAATCCAGAATCACCCGTTTTAAAGTCCCTACTGAGGCAACACAAGTCGGGTGGGGCTGAGATGACAGGACACAAGGGACAATTCCTAGGCCAGAAGATAGGAAGAAAGGAAGCGAGCTATCAGTTTTCACAGCCTACTGTGTGCCAGATAGGAAGAAAGGAAGCGAGCTGACAGTTTTCACAGCCTACTGTGTGCCAGACACTGCTTCTGGGAGCCAAATGAGGAAGCTAAGCCAAGAGATGCAAGCAGACTTATCCCGAGCCACTCTGCAAGGTGTGGTGTAAGCACAGGACTGCCTCCTCGGGGACAAACCTCACCAAGTTAGTCAGAGGTTGTCACTCAAGGAGATGGGTTGCATGTAGGGTAATTGATGCAACTAGAGAGATAGAGGAAAGGTGAAGGCCCGTGGTGGCTGACTAGGGTGGTAAACACTGAAGGGCTACAAGGCGTGTATTACTATTGCCAAAGGTAGAGAGAAAGATCAAGACACACCAGCAGGTTGATATCCTACACACCAGTCAAGGTAGAAAGCAGTCAGGTGGGTCTGGATGGTTAGAAGAGAGGAACACCTACCCTCCATCCCCAGATAGGTCAGCAGCATGTCAAGCCTTTCTGCATCTCCTGTCCTTGGGGCTGTCCTAGACTTCTGACAGTAGCCACTGCCTGGCTTGCTCAGCTCACATGATCTTCTTTTTGCAAGAAGATGGGGATAGGAGGAGGCGAGAGGTTTAAATATAAGGGTTTTAAAAACATGCAGTTTGACCCAAAGATGGCATCCTTGTTATTATACAAACATCTTGGACCCATTATGCAAGAGATAAATAGAAAGGGCCTTGCCATCTGTGATTCACATGAAAGACAAGTGGGACTTCTCTTCTAAACTAGCACAGAGAACATGTCCCACAGTGGGAAGTCATTTCAGCTAGCAGAGAAGAGAGAGCCTGCCCAGCACTGCTTCTCTCTGGAGGGGCAGAGAATTGGGGTGGGGGCGATTGGGGTCATGCTGATAACAGATGGGGTACTGGTGACTGTGAGTTGGCAATTTATGGGGTCAATACCATTGACAGAACAAAATTAATTAATTAATTATCTCGGGCTGACAAGAATGCCCAGCGTGAAACTCTGCACTCTTTTAACTCAGAAGTGTAAGTTTAGATAGACAGACAGATGGACATTTGGTAATTATTCCTGCTGGTGGCAGCAGGGGACTAAGTAAGGGGTTAATTGTTGGAGTTCCTGTCTGTATTGCCTTGGCCAGGTGAGAAGCTCGGACTCATTAACTCTTCATGAGCTAGGAAGAAAAGAGAAGAAAAGAAAGAAAATGTTCTATGCAGGCAACACACACACACACACACACACACACACACACATTCATACGCATACACACTCTGGCCAGGTCTGACTACTTGTCTTATCAGGTCCACAAGAGTTCTTGCATACTTACATACATACACATATACCTACACATGGCAAACATACATATACAAACATACATACATTTGGTGGATGGGGCAGAGCCACAGATGCCACACTTTATCCCTTCTCTCTGGCCCTCTTATACCTTCTTAGACAAAACTTCTTTAGAGCATCACCTCATAGATAAACTATTACATAAAAGGGGAGTTAAAGAGCAATGTTGATATTAAGTTCAAAGCAGCGTTTCATTATAAGTTCAAAGCCACAGTTTCGCATGGCCTTGCTTTATTAGAGTGCACACCTGTAGCTTCATCCTTGGATCTGACCTAGAATGAATGCTTTTCCTTGATCACAAATTTGTCCCAAGCTTAGTTGTCTTTTTAGTATAATTGTGAATGCTCATTGTATTTCTTATTATTCGGCCTTCATCTACTATTTTAGGAAAAGTGGGAACATTCTATTCTTGATTCTAACTTTATTATATCCTTTTGGCAAAACAACTAAAATCATCTCTTAAAATGTTCTTCCTAAAATTATTTGAATTAAAC
This sequence comes from Mastomys coucha, assembly GCF_008632895.1. Classification (NCBI taxonomy): domain Eukaryota; kingdom Metazoa; phylum Chordata; class Mammalia; order Rodentia; family Muridae; genus Mastomys; species Mastomys coucha. The sequence goes on from NW_022196911.1 coordinate 29,872,939, forward strand.
CAGGAATTCATAATAGCATTAATGCATGGAAGTTAATCTTTATGTTGATCTGCAGGAAATCTGCCCAATAGGGTAGGCTAATGCCTAAGAATCATTAGACTGTGTAACAGTGACAGGAAAAAGAATATCAGTAGCAAGAAGCAATCCTGAGATGAAGTCTCTTGGGATCTTGCCTCTCAGAGCTCACCCATCTTAGGACAAAACATGGTGGGCCTCCAGGAAAGCCTTAACCTCTCCCAAATGGCACCTGACAGAAGACTAGGAAGTAGTGAGAGAGAGAGAGAGAGAGACAGACAGACAGACAGACAGACAGACAGACAGACAGACAGAGACACAGACACAGACAGAGACACAGACAGAGACAGACAGAGACAGAGACACAGAGACACAGAGAGACAGAGAGACAGGAAGAGAGACAGAGAGACAGAGGCAGAGAGATATAAAGATAGATAGAGAGAGAGAGAGAGAGAAGAAGAGAGAGAGAGAGAGAAGGAAACAGATCAAAAGAAGATAGAGATATTCTTGATTCCTCACAAACAACAAAAGTAGGGACACCCATAGCAGCCCTCTCCTCTGAGGCTTCATTTCCTTACTGCTCTGACTGGTATTTGAGGTTAGCCAAAGCTCTCAATACAGCCTTTCAGATTCAGGTCTAGCACACACCAGTGGCATGAACAGCAGCTACTATGTTCAGCATCTGCTCTGTGGCACATGTGGTAACAGGCACACTATTGGCTCTCTCAGAAACAAAGTGTGGCCCCTAAACGACACCAGAGCCCTGGGCTTCTGCCAACTGCTGGCTGCCCTGAATTCTCTGTGCTTCTGGGATGAGCTCTGACCATAAATTCCCACCTTCCTTCCTCTTGTGAAAATTCTGCAGTGTAGGCAGGGATCCAGAGGAGAGAGAAATTGTTGCCATTCCTGGTAGCACTCTGCAGTACCACAGTGGAGGGCGCAGTGCAGAATGCATGGCTGCTTGCTGTGTCTCTGCAGAAGGTTACAGTGGTTGTTTGTCAGGGGGAAGGGTCCATTCAGAGCCCAGTGCAGCCTTTCTGCTGAGTCTTCCACATCCTCAGCTTCCTCCAGCTCCCACGGAAGTTCCCAGATCCAATCACATTTTGTGTCTCTCATGCTCCTGACAGACATTTTGGTCAAATCTTTTCTATCATTACAGTTTTCTCAGCTGCAAAATGGCACAGATGGGGCCTGGTTTGTAAGACCTTGAAGGAAGACAGATATGAGCCTCCTTTGAATGTTTTGAGAACATCATCAAACCTATTGAGGAACAAGGGGTTTCTGGATTCAGTCCAAGGTCTAAGGTGTTAATCGGGCACATATGCCTGCCAACATAGGAGCAAAGGATCTTTTGGAATGGAAGATGTCATTTAGACAATGTATAGGAGAGACTACTAAATACAAACAAGGGTAATTAATAGGGAAACAGTCTTAGGTCTCACAAACCCTAAGAAAATGGTCCTGAGGCGTAGGAAGAGTTTCCAGCCTCCTTTGACACAACTGGACCCTGCCCTACCTCCCATGAAAACAGGAGGTGTATGCCCCTAAACATTGATCTTATTTTGAGTAATGTAAGCCCATTGCTTACTCGTCTTTGGAGAGGAAGGAAGGAAAGTAGGACACTGTCACTCACTAATGCCCACACTCATCTAACAGCTGCTCTTCCAAAGTTTCTGAATTCTTCTATTTGTAGGAGCAGGCAGCTCCTCCAGCTTGTGGTCACATAAAGAATAAATCAGAGTCAAATTAAAGATAAAGTGATATAACCTAAGAAAACAGTAAGAAAGTATCCCCAGTCATGTGATGGGGCAGAATTGCATCTGGAAATACCAAGAAAGCTCCCGGGAGGAACTCTAAATACCACACAAGCTCAATAATATTAAGACAGTGCTTTTTCATAGATGAGAGGACACTGGACCCAATGGCTGCAGGTGTTCCAATGGCTGTAAAGCTTTTCCCTTTGAGAGACCAAAGTGGAGGTGACCTTTTGGAAATACCAACATGAGCAGGCAATGCATCTTGCTGGGACACTTTGGGCCAGGGCAAAATTCCCGTGTGGCTGCTATCCCAAGCCCCACAAGGTGGTAATCCCAAGAGATGCTAACTGTGCTCCTCACTACCCCCATGACCTCGTACACCCTTGACAAAGAATATTCAGAAGGATTAATTACTGACCCCAAAACACTTATTAAAAATGCAGGAGGAAAGGATGGGAAAAGTGGCTATAAAGGGGAAAAGGAAGAAAGAAAAGGAGGAAGGAGAGGAGGAGGAGGAGGAGGAGGAGGAGGTGGAGGAGGAGGAGGAGGAGGAAGGAAGGAAGAAAGGAAGGGTGTGGAAAAAGGAAGTTGAGAGTTGGCATATAGAAAAGCACAGGTGAGGAGAGGGGAGAAGGTGGAGCTGGAGAGAGAGATGAAGAATTGTACAGTGGGGACAAATAGGGGATAGGGAGAAAGAGGGAGTTCAAATAGAGAGGACAGGGTGAAAGGAGGACTTGGGCTGGATCTGTGGTGTTTGATGTCTTAACATGAGCTATGTTCATTCAGCTCATGGGGCTCATTACACTAGCTTACTGCTGTTTCATGTGCCTGAAGCATTTTGTTTATTTTTTAAATGCTTGATGAAGGAGAGGAAGAAGAATAAAAATGAAGGGTAAGGTGGTATTTTCTTTCCTGGTTTCTTTGATGAACATAGTTAGTGGCCTACAGTGCTGGGAAAATAATGACACAAGTGACCTGCTCTCTAAGGCACAGGGAGCCAGTCTTCTCCCACAGTCTGGTTCCACAAGCCTAGAAGAAGGTCACGGCTCCAGGGGAAGGGCAGGATGCTGAAGCCTTGGCATGCCACATGAGTCACTCCACTTGAGCTCCTGTGACCTGCCAGGAGCCATACTGCCTAGTATACACATCAGCCACACTGCTGTAAATCAAGGTACTTCCAAGTACAGTGGAACAGCTTGGAGACTCAGTTTGCACATCTATAAAACAAAGAGGATTGTCTTGGGAGTTTTTAGGCTTAATTTTCTTGGGCAATCTAGATACTAGAGTGAGGCTCAGAGTGACTGGGGGAGGTCCCTGAGATTCCCTGCTTTTCCTAGAACAGCTCTAAATTCATTCTGCTGCAGATATTGAAATATTACTTAAGTTTGCATTTGGAAAAATGATTCCACTACTAAGAGAGATTTGTGAATTAGTGAATACGACTCTCACAGGTTCTAAAATTTAAAGTTCTCTGTTTCATTACCAAGATTACACTAGCCATTGAAGACTTTTGTCTATGAGAAATCATCCAATTGTCAAACTCCTAAGGAGACGTCTACCATGAACAGGGCTAGTAGATATCAAATGAATTAATAAACAAGTTATAAAGAGAGTGCCCATTATACAGAGGGACTTGGGAGGTAGAAAGGGGTAGGAGAGAACATCCTGGGTCTGACAGCCTTGAAGCCAAAGCTTTGCATTATAGGGCCAGCCTTGGAAGATGAGTGAGAGATCAGTTAGAATCAGGGTCAAAGGTGAAAGGCAGATGGAGAGAGTGACTCTCCTAGTATCCTAGGACTAGGAGAATGAGGTTACAGAGAGCCTGGGAAGAGTGGTACACTGTGAGAAGCAATCAGGAGCACAGCAGAGTCAGGGGACTGTGGAACTTGAAGTCCACAGGAAGAGCTTTGATTGATCTGAAGTGCAGTGGGACACCATCTTGGCAGGGTTGTATAGAGTGGCTGCTGTGATCTGATTGTACTGTGTGGAGAACACTCTTGAGCCAAAAGGAAGGCAGAGAATAAGATGAGCACTAATGGAACTGATTCTCAGGGTGGTGCAGATAGGAGAGGAAGGAGACTTGAGGATAAGCAGCTGGCACTGTGTGGGAAAGTCCAATGTGGCAGAGAGGAAAATGAAAACAAATTCTGTGATCACTGTAAACATAAGCTAGGGTCTTTTGATATAGAACACATACAATTTTGGATCTTAACTTTATCTTCCAGAAACTAATTCTGCTTTTGGTGTTGAGTTAGTTTTTGTTTTGTTTGTTTCATTTTGTTTTGTTTTGTTTCTTGAGCATTTTGAGGGAAATGCAGGTTTAGATAGACCCAAAATACACATGTGCCTCTTTGAGAAGGCTTATTGAAAAAAAAGTTCCCAATCTGGGAAATCTCCAAATTGGAAATATTTTTAAAAATGTGGACCATCGCATTAACTCTTTGATTTTAGGTAATAGTGCAGTAACACCTGCCAACAGATTTGACCAAGCAATTAAGTGCACACAAATGGAAGGGAATAGATGCTGAATTCAAGGACCCAGAGGCCAATGATCAATAGTGACTGTGAAGGACCTTCCAAAGACTCAGAACTGTGCCTCAGACTTCAGAGACTGCATTAGAACATGTCTTCCTCCTTAGTAGGAAAACAAGACCAACATGGCATTATAGGATCTCATCTCCTGCTGCAGTAGGGATGTGGGCTTATTCTTCTTCAGAGTCTGCATCATGACCAACAAATAGACCTTGTTTTACAAACTAAAGGAGACCTGAAGTCTTAAGGCTTATAGTAAGATCAAATCCTATTCCTGAGACTTAGGATATGTCATCTAATCTCCAAATGAGAAACAATGCTTGCCAGCTTCCTAGTAGGGATTACATGAGATTTGGAAATGCTTTGTTATAAGACATGGCATACATGGTAAGGGAGGTTGCTGACTCTAAGTACAGGAAGGGAAAGGAGAAGAATAGGATGAAGAACCTCCTGATCAAAACTCACCAATGGCTTCTCAGTATATAAAATGGGGATTGGCAACCCATGGGCTGCGGCTACCATTCCACCACCTGTTTTGTGAATAAATGTGCAGTAAACAAAACCACAGACATTGTCTACAAATCACCCATCACTTCTTTCTTCCCTCCCTTACAGACATGGATGGCTTAAACAGAACTCAGGGGAGCAGAGTGAAAATGTTTACTATTTGGTCCTAAGGCCAAAGTCTAAAACCCAACTAACAAAGGACAATGTCCTGATAGTTAAAGATACATGAAATGAGGCAGATCTTTCCTCCAGTCACCTACAATTCTGTGTCACATTTGGTTTGGTACCGCTTTTCAGGAGCCCATTCCATCCCTTGGTGGCGTTATAGAATCTCATCTCCTGCTGCAGTAGGGATGTGGGCTTAGTCTTCTTCAGAGTCTGCATCATGACCATTAGAGTACACACCTATCACAGGCCCCCAACTTTGACCAAGTTCAACCTGAAATCAAATTTGCTCTTGATTAAATAAGGATGCAAATATCGATGTCATGCTAACTATAGAACATTTTACAGTGGATGCCGTAGCATGTGCATGGAGTTACAGCTGCTTTGAAGCAGGAAGTCAAGGGGGAGCTGGAACAACATAGCAAGATCTCATCTCTTAAATAAAAATTTTCATTTATTACAGGCAAGGCAAGTTAGATGATATGTGATTAAATTCAGTGTGGTTCTATGAAAATTCACTGAAGATCTTCTCTGTGCTAATCCAGGGGCAAAGATTCAGTGTAGACTGTCAGGTCATCTCAGGGAGCCTCTAGTCTAGCTGAAGAGGCAGAGAGTTGGAAGAGAATGACACTACAAGGAAGCAAGGACATACCAAAGTGTGTGAAGCATGGAGGTGACAAAGGGACAGGTATGGTTCCTGGGAACACCACTTTAAGATGTTCCCTCCTGTCAGTGGAGGCAGAAGGCCCAAGACCCACTTATAAACATCTCACGTCTTTATTTGCATTCTATCTAATGAGATAGTGTTGAGCTACTGACCACCTTGACTATCTCTTTCATACATCACAATTCTGAGAAATTTTATATAGGCCAATTCACTTGTTCTGGGCCAAGCCAATCATGAGTCAAAGCTTATGCACCTAACACTTTATAGTGTCACACACATGCACTCCAGAACAAAGAGCTGGAGAGGCAGAGGAAGCCTAGGGTTTGCAGTTCACAGAGGCGTCTTTGGCAGCCGTGTCTGTCAGACAGATGGACGCTGACTGACTCTCTGAGGGCCTCTGGTGTGGGTGAAAGACATAGTTGGAATATAAACAGTTAGTTTATGTTCTGTAAGTCAATAATCAAGGGGAATACTAGAAACTATTGCAAAGATCGGCTCTGACTCCCAGCCTGCAGGCATTCAGCAAGCTGCTAGATCTCTCTGGGGAGCGATTCTGGACTTTAGCCAGGTTATTAATTGAGCACTAACCACCAAGACCAAAGGAACTCCCCACCAATTAGTACAGCCGAGAGCCCATGAGACTTAAGTCCTCCAGAGGACTGCGTCTTTCAGCCAGGTGAATGCCCCAGGAAAAAGGGCCCAGAGGAGGCTGGAGACACAGGAGTTGGAACACAAAGTTGTGTCTCACTGAAAGAGTTTCCTAAACTTCCAGGCTCCATCTAGAACACAGAACTTTCACATTTGCTTAATGACTCTGATATTCAGTTTCAAGTTCTTGGTTTTTATCTGTACCAAACAAAAGAGTAGGGCAGAAAAATTTAAATCTCCATAATTCAAAATAAAAATCAAACTTAAAACAAAAACAAATGTAGGTCTGGAGAGATGGCTCAGCTTTTAAGAGCACTTGCTGTTCTTGTAGAGGACTCAAGTTCGGTTGCCAGCCCCTGGTTCGGCTTTCTCACAACTGCCAGTAACTCCAGCTCTACGGGATCTGATATGATACTCTTTTGGATTTCTCACACAGTGCACTCACACGAACACCCTCCTACAGATATGTAATTAAAAATAATTTGTTAAAAAATGTTAAAAATGTCCATTTAAAATAACTTTCATCCAAGAATGAGATATAGCATTCCTGTCCTTTATTAGCAATGATAAAAGAAAACAGTTATTAGGAACTGCCCAGGCATAGGGGCAGAGGTGTTGGTGAAAGAGCCTCCTGGACACAACATTAAGGGTCTAAATGCACAAGACTCTCCAGAAGGCTAAGCTATAAACTGATAACTTCAACAGTGTTAAATATAGTTATTTTCATCTACTGATTCTTCTAATAATTTATTCCAAGGAGATAATTAGACAAATGTGCCAAGGTTCACACAGAAAACATGTTCCTTATGGCATCAATAGTACCAAGTACTTAGAAACATCTAAATATCATCAAATGGAGATTATTTAAAGAGATCAGGGCACTACAAACAGAGCCCTACCACTAGATAGAAGGAGAGCAGAAATCTGGGAGGCACGATGTGACACTTTCTCCAGGTTCGAGGAACGGAAGGCCTTCTGTCCATCCTTGTATCCGTACAAACAGCATGCACACCCACTGCACTGTTTGTATTGATGCAAACAATAGACCCATCCAAAGGGGTGGTGCATGGTGGCTCTGAGAGGTAAGGTATCCAGTGATTTTCTTCTTCCTTTTTATAAATGCTTACTTTATTTGAATTTTTATAATAAGCCCATGATATCTTTACAAATAGGAAATCAACTATATTTAAAGGTCAAACGAAAAGTTCTAAAGGGGCATAGCTTTCCAGGGGAAAGAGCTGAAATCAGAACAGCTGGCTTTAAGGAGACAGTAGAGTTTAAAAGCTGCTGCAGGCTCTGTGCGGAATGATTCAAGACCCGGAGAAGGTAAGGCAGTAAGGCCCAGCACTTAGGAGTCCATGCTCCAGAGTCAGTCCTTAAGCTAAAGAGCCGGCTCTGTCACTCTTCAGGTGACAACTTGGGGCAAAGTACTAACACTTCTGTCTCTCTGTGTCCACACTTATAAAATGAGGAAACAATATTATCTTCCCCTAAGGGTGTCAGGAGGGCTCAGAAAGTAAACGAAAAACACACGTCACAATGTCTGGCATATAATCAATGGTCGCTAGACACTAACAAAATCCAGTCCCAGTTTGGATGAGGTACCGTTCCAGGAGTTGAAGTTGTAATGAAAAGTAAAGGGTTTTTAGACAATATGTCCTGTAGAAGAAGGCACCAGGAGGTATTAGCTATGAACTTCAAGATGAAGAGTCAAAGATGCGTGGGTTCAGGCATGTGATGGTCATCTCATCATACTTGCTCACTTTACGAGATGAGCATCATGTACAGAAGGTCATATCAAGGATTTAGGACCAATTGCACACACAGCATTTAGCTACATACCTTTTCAACACACATTCGTTACTATAAACATTCAATAATTCAACGGCTATGAAACAAGCTGCAAGTTTCCTGTCGCCACAGATATCCAGGTAGGCTTAGCAGGGCACAGAGACTTATTCACGAAAGGATCGTACTTCTAGATTCAACTGGACCTAGAAAGTCTATGCAAAGTCAAGGAACCTTGGAACTGACTTTAAAGCTGTTGGTTGGTGAGCCACGAAGAATGATGGGGTCATCACCCTGGGGAGTCACAAGGCAATGGCATGGTCAGAAACTCGCCTGATTTTTAGACCAGTGAGCGAGCCACGTGGTGACAATTCTTCAAAACTGTTCACTCTTTCTTAAACCTACCTCTACAGCTCTGGGAAAGCTGAAGGAGGTGGTTTACCCATGTGTGAAATACAGAGTCCTATGGATATGGATGGCTGCAAGCTACAATCCTTCTCCCTGCAAGCATACACAGTTACACAGTCCCTAGGATCCTCAAAAAGACATGGTAGCAGGCAGATAATACGAGCAACAGAAAGAACACTTGCTCTTCCTGCTGGTCACTTCCTGTCTGCTTGGCTGTGAGCTTAGCTACTTGCCAATGTCACGTCATGAACTTATCAGTGGCTGTCAGACCATTTTACAGATAACAATAAAAAAAGGGAAATCTTTTAGTGAGTAAGAAATAGGGGCTAAAGTACACTTAGAATAGGAAAGTGGTTAATTTCAAAAGCTTTATGGCAGCATCTCAAATCGACTTTAATCCTTTTTGGGACCAGCCACATATATGCTGATGCCCAGGAGCAGGGGACAGGTGAACTCTCTCAAGACAAAGGGAAGCCCAAGATGGTCATGGCATTATCTAGCAATTCCTGAGAAAGCTGAAGACCAGGGGGAAAGTGAAGGCTGTATCCCACTTCTTATACAGGAACCCCCAGGTAGGGAGAATTGAGTGTGTTGCCAATGTCAGGAGCAAGAACTATTGCTACAGAAGTCAAGAGTTTGTGTCTGCTCAGTAAGATGTGGTACCACACAGACACCACTCTTTCTAACATCTCCAAGTGCTGGGAAGGGAGATCTCTTGGTAGACCCAGGCGGGCTATAAACACACATTACTCCCTATCTCTCTGGCTCACTTTGTTCTGACAAGGCTAGGTCAGGACAGTCCATCACATCTCTCAGCAATTTTTCAAATCACTGCCAGCATTTGTCCACACACCCAGCAGACACCAGGAGGACAGAGCCAAAGCTTCCTGACTTGAAACTGCAGATACTCAGAATCAGATACTTTTGTGACCTTCAATGAGCCTTGGGTTTTCTCGTCAGTTGGGATGATACCCCATCCATCTGTTGTAAGGGTTAAATGAGATGATTCTCTACTGGAAAGACAGTGGTGGTGGTATTAAAGAGTCAAAGTTGGGAGCTATATAGTTTAGGATCCGATTCTGGCTCTACCACTAGCTGTTTATCTTTAGACATTGTTGCTGAACCTTTCTGAGCCTCAGTGTCCTCAACTGTAAAATGGGAGGAAGAGAGCCCATGTATATAGGGGTTTGGTGAAGAGCCACTGAGTTCAGACTTACAAAGTGCCTGGCACTGCACCTGTCACATTAGTGGCTACTCCTTAAATGGAAGCTGTTATGATTAATGTGTAGAAAGCCCTCGGCATGGTAAAAATAAGTATTCAATAAATGGTGGCTGTTATTCTTGCAAGGAACAGGCTCCTCGGAGAATTTTGTGCACATTTATCTCCTTGAAAGCAATAAAAATGAAGATGTTAGAGAAGAACTGTGTCCTTAAGTAAATGTCAGTCATAGCTGGGAGAAGCCATGGGTTCTCTTGTCCATGCAGAGCACCTGGGACCTCTACCTGCCCCGCCTGTGCTCAGGCTCTCCTCTGCTTTCTGTGGATCCACCCTTCACACAGCCATCCACTCTTTCAGTACATGTTCATAAAGCACCTACAGAGAGGCCCAAGGAGGGCTGGAAACCCAAGCACAGAATGAAAAAGCTCCGGCTGCATCCTCTCTAGTTACAGGGTAATGAGCATACACATTAAGCAAGTGTGCACACAAATGATTATTTAATGACAGCTGGACTTGTATCCCAAAGGATGCGATAGTAGGGATCTCTTGTGATATCATTTTATATCCATAGCCACTTTTCCTCATTCCAACTCCCCAGCAGTCATTAATACACTGTCTATTAAAATTCTGTTTTAATTTCAAGAAGCCTGTGCAAATGGAATCGTGCAAAGCAATCTTTTGAGACCATCTTGTTTTTAACTACTCTGTCTGGGTGATGTATGCCAATATTTTCTTCTTTTTTATTGTTGAGTAGTATTTCACATGTTGGATGTCACATAGCTTGCTTAACCAATCATCGATGGAAGGACTAAATCTGTCTGTCTCTCTGGGGTTATCAAAAAAAAAAAAAAGGTGCAATGAAAATACTGTCATGGAAATCTCAGACGGAGGTCCTAAAGTGTTCAAGCATTAGGGATAGAGCTAAGGAGGAAGTCCTTGTCATGGCTCCTTAAAGACGTGCTATTTTAGGTGGGTATTCACAGACAGAGTTGGCTGGGTGATGACTGAAGGGAGAGGAATTGGTTTAGGTAGACAGGCATTTTGTTTGGAGGCCCTGCACCTCAAGGGCACCTTACTCACTATGGGGACTGAGAGATGGCGGTAATGGCAGTCAACTCTCACTCAAAGGAAGCTCTGCTAAGAGGTTAGAACTTGGTGACTTTAGTGTCTCCCTCTGCAGGCACTTCCTCATTGCTCAGAAAGGCTGTCTGGTCTCCAGCGCTGATCCCATTGATGCAGTGACCATAGTTCTCAGCTGAACACCTCCAAATAAAGGCTACAGATGTGGCTCACTCCCCATATGTGGATTTCAGCCAAGACTGAAACACAGAGCCCAGCCTTCTGAGTCTCCCCCATGCCTCCGTTCTGTCCTTTTCATCCCTTTCTGGCTTTGGTGAGGCTATGTGAGGAGTTGAGTTTCCCTCACTGAAACACAGAGAAGCAGCACAGAAGAAAATAATGGCCCCAACGGAGAAATTTCTGATTGACATCAGTGGAGAAGTTCCCTTAGGAACATCATGTACCATCAAAGCAGGAGAGCCCCAGGTCAACTCTTACTCTGCCTATTTCCGTGCTACTACAAGAAGATGTATTTAAGGTTCCCATAGCCTTGCACTGCGAATCAATGCTCTGGGGAAAGCAGCCATATGGTCTAGAGATAGCAGGTTCCTCTTGGAGTTCACACATTCTGAGTGTGGCAGTATCCACCAAATGGTACATTTATTGTCTTTTTGCGCAAGGCAGAGAACTTCTAGGATCAGAACTGCTCCTTGGAATCCACTGATGGATGAGCCCATCGGTTCTCTTGGTAGGTCAGATGTTTCATAATTAGCCTAACTCACTGATGATCTGTTCAGCGGTTAGGACTACAGTGGCATAATATTTCAACTGCGGGGGAAGCACTCCAGACAGCTCCTGAGTAGACCAGTCAGGCTGGGAATGGCCGACAGGGCTTCCTGTATTAAGAAGAGAGAACTACTACATCGTGCTTGGCCAGCCTCCTTGTCTCCATCATTAGACACTGCTCTAAAGACCTAAGGGAGATGTGCCCAGGACAAGTGTGTGGTTCTTTTTCTCAGTGAGGCTCCATGGCCCAGCAAAGTATGAAAGTGAGGCCCGTGCTCCTAAAGCGAAGCAGCCTTGAGTCTGTGGAGCTTGTGAAACAACCGCACCACCGCCGGAGCAAATCGCAGCAAGTGCGCTTCAAGGAAGATGGCAACAATAAGAATCCAACTGGCGTGACGGAGGTCCACACCCAAACCCCGGAAGACCCAGGTGGAATGGGGAAGACGCCAGTCTCCAGGCACCACCATCCTGCCGCCTACTCGCTCTCTTTTCCCAGGTCCCACAAGGCAGGGGGCTTCCGCAGCATCTCTATCCAGACCTCCCCCAGTCTCAGGAAGCATTTCCCAGTTTTCAAAAGGAAGAAACTCACGACTAGCAAGTCCCTGGCGGAAATGCCAACAGCGTCCCCAAGTGCCATCCAGGTCAACGGCAACCTATCTGAACAGGATATTGTGTCCTCTGACCTTGCCTTCCTGAGGCTGGCTCAGCATCTTGAGGATGGTCCTCGAAGGCTCAAAATCCCCCATCCATTTCTCCCCAGGATGCCCAAGGTGCAAAGCAATGGGCCTGTCAGCTTCTGCTTAGAATCTGGGCCTTGGATGTCCTCAGAGAAAGCGACAGCTGCCATTCAGGTTCCAGATGATATTTGTCACAGTCCATCCTGGGAAGCTAGAGAGTCTGCTTTCAGCCCAGAAAGCTCAGCTGAAGAGAGCAACCCCATACCTGCACTGATCTCTACGTGTCCAGGGGATGGGCAAAGAGCAATGACGTCAGATCTGGAGAGAGTGCCCCCCTGCTCAAATACCAATAGCAGTGCCAACAATATCCTAGGCACAGAAAAACTCACACCCGAATTGCTTTTGCCCAAAGACAACCCTGATGACAAAGACATTGGCCTTCCATTATCTCAGTCAAAGAAGATGTGTGTTCCCTCACCACCACGGACTCACAGCTCGCCCGAGCCAGGCTCCCATAGCCAGCCAGTCCACCTAGGAAGAGCTTCTGATTGCTCAGCATCGAGCGACAATCACCAGGACCTGGAGTCACTCAAAAGTAGCAGCGCATCCAAATCTGTCCCTGTGTGCTGGGAACATGTGACAAAGCTCCCCAGCCAGTCAGACACCCCAGAGCTTCAGACCAGTGTTGGAAGGGAGCGCCTACTTTCATCAGTTCCAAGGCAGGAGGACAGAGCTCAGAGCAGCAGGGAGGTAGGTGCAAGAAATCACAGTCACCTGGTACAGGGAGAGCTCTGTGATCTCCAAGGCCGGCTGCAATCGGTAGAGGAATCGCTGCACTCAAACCAAGAGAAAATTAAAGTCCTATTGAATGTGATTCAAGATCTGGAGAAAGCTCGCGCTCTCACTGAAGGGTAAGGTGAATTTCTTTACATTGAAAAACCACTGAGCCAAGTCGTTTTCTAGGAAGGGACAGAGTAAGAAAGCAACATCTCAAAAAAATGGTGTTTATAAAGATGAGGGTCTAGTTGATAACTGATAGAGGGATGATAGCAAGCAGGGCCTTCCTGCCCTCTGAGCGAGCTCACACATGTCCCTTTAGTTTTATGTGTGTGTTTCCAGGAAAGACTTACGGGGTCCACCAAGCAAGGCTTCTCTCCACTGAGCAACCAGTTACATGAAAATGAGGCTGCACTTCTGAGAGAAGCCACAGCCTGCTGTCCCGAGTGGTGGGCTCAGTCCTGGTATGTGGAGCAACAGGCAGTATTTGTTGATGTGTAGACTGTCCTTCCATCTAGAAAGTCTCTAAACACCTACAGAAAAGCAATGGTTGAAGCTCCTCAAACCAAGTTGGAAAGAAAGTAACCAGCTGGCAATGGCTACTAAGAATCAACCTAGAGACCTTAGGAGACTGGGATGACAGAACCATCAAGCATAGGGATCAGGGGTTTCCATATTAATCTGCTACTGACTAGCAAATTCCTTTCAGGACCACAAGCAGGAAAAACACATGACATTTGAAATCCATTAAACATATACCAAGTACCCCAGCAACGGGGGTGGGGGGGGTCCACTGTCATCCCCTCACCCATCATTTCCTTGTATCTTCAAGTATCTTGGGGGCACCGTGAATGCTGAGCTGTGGGGGGACTGTGGTGAGTTGGTAGAATGCGTGTCTCACATGGCTTTTGCCCACGCATTTATCCCGAACTTGTTCTCTTACAGACGGAACTTTTATCGGACTGGCCAAGATCTGAACAACTGCAGTACCTGCCAGAACACAGCGTGCATCATATACAGGTACCAGTCCAAGCAGTGACCTGCTCTGCAGAGCAGGATGCCTCCGGTCCACAGAACACACTAGCAAACTGTCTTAAGGATAGAGAGCCGGGAAAGGCCGAGACAAGCACCTGGGCCTATAAACAGAAGGTGTTGCTGCAACGTTTTTATTTGGTTCCATGGGAGGGACGGTTTCATTTCTTATCCACACATCTAGGGGTAAATCCCCTGATGCAGTAAGTAACCCTGAGTGGGAGCAGGTGCCCATCACCGCTGCATGAACGTTTGCATCTCACCTCAGTTACTTGGCAGGAGGCTCAGGAAGTTCAGAGGTTTGCCCAATTCATGCAGAATATCTTGAGAGCAGAAGGAGCCAGAGTCGGGACTTATATCCAGAGCTTCCTAATCCTAGTTACTGTATCTCTCAGCCTCTTCTCTTCACTGACTCTCCTAGATTACACGCTTTATGTGTCAGTAACTATGAGCGTTTTGTGTGCACTGATAAATAGACCATTTCTTCCCCCGTACAAGCCAAGGCTGCAGTAAAGACAATCATTAGACCTGTGTTTGAATTTCCAAATCTGATATGATATGCCTCAGTTTCCTTGTATGTGGAATAGACACAACGACCTCTATTCAGACTGGCCAGGAAAACAACTGTCACAATGTCTGTGAATGCCCATGGAGACTGCAAACTTTTGCGTGCACACACACACACACACACACACACACACACACACACACGCTTTGGCTCACTGCTGTGATTACTAGAAAGATCGGTGTCCCTTCAGTGGAAACCCACTTGGCAGCACAGTGGAAATACATGCAGAGCACTCATTTTAGTTGAGGACCTCTAATTTTGTCTGACAAAGGAGTATGGTTTCTGTCTGTCTTTCTTTTTTCCTGCATGACATTTCTTTTTGAAGAGAGAGCAAAGGCTTGAGCAACCCACTGTACTACAGGGCTGCCTGTGTTCTCTTGGAGCTGCTCCCTCCCTCTCTAATCCTAATGAGCACTGTGTACCTGAACACCAGCCAGTAGGCAGGGCCCTGAGCATGTTCTCAGCGACCTGTTGGCTCCCTACAGGGAAGACCACATACCTACAAATAGGGAGACTCTAGACTATTTACAAAGTACCCCCAAAGCTAAAAGCTCACCTTCACATCTCAAAGCAAAAGCCCCTCCCCACCGCCCCCCAAAAGAAGACTCTCAAGAAAGGCCTGCAGCACTGGAAAGTGAAACAGAAGTCTCATCAGTTGCTGCTCTTTATTTTTAATCTCCTGTCTTAAGCAAATTTCCACATCACAAGGGAACAAAAAGTTATTACGTGTCTAGATGAAAAGTGGGATTTAAAAAAAAAAACTATTCATCAGAAGCAGGAAGAGTTGATTTGGACCAACATCCATATTTTAGACAGTCTTCCCTCAAATACCCAGGTTATGTATTATCTGTTATTTCCATTTTTTTAAAAAAATTGACTTAAGTTAGTAGAAAGGGCATGTAGTTATTTTCCAGACTAATACGAATTTCATGACCTTCCCCTGAGCAAGTCATTTCTGGCTTCTGAGTTTCCTTACTGGAGAAATGAGTCGCTTTAATTAGATGGTCCCAATGGTGCCTTATAGTTCTGACATTATGTTATTCTAAGCTGAATTAACAGTGACAATATTTGGTTAAACCGCGACCTTCCAGAGTCTGAGAATGTTTGCGATTTTCTAACCCTTACTTCAAACATCCCAAGCAAGCATTCTAAAGGCAGTTACATCATCCCAGCTTGCACGGCAGACCTTCACACTCTCCTCCCATGCCACCCCAGCATGCACTGTTTGTATCTGTCTCTCGCAACATGCAGCCCTTGTCATTCAAAGCCAGACTATCATCTCACATACAACCTGCATCCCTGCTTCTAAACCACTGCAATGGAATGGGCAATTAATTTGATGAAAGTAGAAAGATCAGAACTGCATCCTGTCATGGCAACAGTGAGATGAGAGTTGTCATTTAAGGAAAAAAAAAAGTCAAATGACTTCAAACTTGTGTTGTGTCCTGGAAAGTCAGATCTTAGAAGCTAATGAGCAAGTGATGTGAAATGCTCGTCCGCAGGCTGTAGTCTCTCTCCCTGATGACGGATGGGTCCAGCGCCCGTCACTGTACATAAAACACACGGTACATGATGGATTGCCCACTAGCTTTTCTTCCCTTGGAGAGGCTGCTAAGTTAGCAACACATAAGGTTTGCTAAGTGGTGTTGCCCATGGGGCTCACCTCATCTGCCATGGGCTGTGGCTATGTTTCCTGCTCCTGTCAAAACACTGAGGTCACTGGTTCTAAGCAGCTCCTTCTCTCTGACCCTCCAAGCCTCCCTGGCTTCCTCCTCTTGCCAGGAATCTCTTAGATAAATCATCAAGGAACACAGCATCAATACTGATGCCCCAATAACCCAGGCATAGCTCTCCAGAGCTTCCAGAGATCCAACATACCAAGGAGATTGACTTCAAGTTTTGGGGGGGATTTTGGTGGTAGTGTGGTTGTTGCCTTGTTTTGTTTTGTTTGTGAGTTTCTGCTTTGTTTTGTTTTGTTGGGTTTTGCGGCTTTTTGTTTCTTTGTTTGTTTATTCTGTTTTGTTTTTACAGGGTCAGGGGCTGTTGTTTTTCATTACTGGGGATTAGACATAGGGCTTTACAGTACCAGGCAAGCACAGACCACTGAGCTCTGGCCTCAGCACGTTTATATGTTTTTTTTTTCCCTAACTAAACTCCCAGGGGAGGGGTGGGAATTGGCTATACCCCAGCTTAAGCTGCTTCTAGCCTGTTCAGTTTCCATTCACTTTAATCCCAGGTCAATTTACCCAAAGGGTTGCATGAATGCTACTGGTGGCTCCCAAGAATAAATAACACAGAATTACTTAGTGAGAAACATGTTCTCCTTTCAATTGCATTTCAATCCTTCTGATTACCTAGAAGGGAAAAATCTGTGCTCCGTGCCACCGCGTCTTCCAACCCTTCCTAGCGCTTGCTTATCACATTTCTTTGGGAAGAGGGAACAGATCTCAGGTTCATAGCCACGGGCAAAGCTACGGTATCTAGCCAGATTGTAGGAATTTTAAGCGTTACTGCTGAAGCTTTTAACTTGTAAAACTAATCCTCTTAAATATTCATGAGGAGTGATACAGGTCCCCCTTTCTAAAATTATCGTGCTTGGTTTGTATACTCGTTTAAATGTAAAAAGTAGGCTGATTTTGAACTGAAAAGGTTAAGTAAAAAATGTGAGGTGGGTGTGGGAGAATCTCAAACACACACACACACACACACACACACACACACACACACAAGAATATAAAGATGCGCAGGACACACCTGTTTTCCCAGCACTTGGCTGGCAGAGGCAGGGGGATTGCTGCAAGTTCTAGGCCAGTGGTGTGTGTGTGTGTGTGTCCAGAGAGGAGGCAAATCCCTTACAGAAGTCTAGAAACCGTTCAGCCCCTCTTTTCTTCTGGGAGACACATCTCTCTTCCTCCCTTCACCAGCCTCCAGCTCCTCCAGCCACATCATGGTCACACTCACTCTAAAAATAGTCAGCTGAGCCTCTTCGGAGGACTTTGGTTCCATGGCTCATGCATTTTTTTTTTTTTTTCTGGATATAGATCCCAGGGGCAGGGCAGGGAATCTACTTGATGTGAGTTGTAAAATGCCTCTAAGAGTTTGAAGAAAAGTAATAGTAATAGAGTTTGTTTTTTTTTTCCCTCAGAGGTGGAGGGGGAGGTCTATTTCTCATCAAAGCATATTCCTTAGGAAACAGGAATAACGTGCAGGGTTGCGGGTCAGTGAAGAAGCTGGCTATAGAATGTCTGAATGGTGCAATGGAGAAGAGGGAAAGAGAAAAGCGATTGTCCAACACCTCAGGATTAGTCTCTTCCCATTCCTTCAGTGATGCTCATGGATTTAACCCTGTGTCAAAGCTTTCCTTACTTCTTTCTAGTGTAGGAATATGTATGTTTCACACACACACACACACACACACACACACACACACACACACACACACACATACAGAGAGAGAGAGAGAGAGAGAGAGAGACAGAGAGAGAGACAGAGAGACAGACAGAGACATGCATGTGATTTTCAAATAACCACTGATATGTAAATGCTTAACACCCATCAGTTCCCTATTTCTGAACTGACACAACTAACTTATAGAAAGAAAAACAAGATTATTTAGCTAGTGATTCTAAAGGTTTCATTCCTAACTTGGAATGAAACAGCCCTGTTGCTTCCAGCCTCAACTACACCAGCACATTCCAGTAGAACTCCAAGGTGAAGCAACCTGCTTATGTCACAAACAAGGATGCAAAGAGGGATTGGGACTCTAGTTCATAATTGCCTTCAAGGATAACTTCCCAGTGGCCTAAAGATCTCCCTGCAGGCCCCACATACGAAAGAGCCCCAGGAGTGCCTACTACCATCACCTTGGTGGGTCCTTTTTCCAGCAGGTGTTTTGTGTCCTACCCTGAGCCTCCCTCCATGCACTCTGCCAAATTATACCTGAAAAGAGAATCTTCCCATCTTTACTCCCATGCTAAACAATCTTTCCTTTAGTTGACTTTTCAAGGCCCTTTGAACATGACTCTATTGCATTTCACCTACAGTGTCCCCAGTTCTTCTCCAGCCACAGAGCTGTGTGCTCCAGCCTGATCCCTCTGCATGGATCATCACACATTTCCAGAGTAATTCTTGCACCATAATTCTTTGTCAACATTTTTTTTTATCTTGCCAGGAAATCCAGTTCTCCCCAGGAAGACACAAAAAAGGCCCCACAGGCACGTTCATTCCTCTGTCGTTCCATGAATCTTAACGCATCACAGGCCAGTGCATAGTACACAACTGGCACAAAAGAAAAAGTCTGACTTTATTGACGAGGGGTGGGAGGTAAAAGTAGTGGAAGGCTTGAGACAGCTGTATGCGTCACCCCAGAATAAAGTCATTGGTACCATTTGTGTGCAATCCCACTTTGGATGGGGGCTTGGGAGCTTGTAACAATCAAATGTTCCTATTAGGAATGAAGGATTCTACATAGCAGGTCCTTTGAGCTGAAGGAAATAAAGACTAGATGTAGCCCATGGATTGTCAATTTCAAATACTTGGAACACTGTATACTTTCAATGAGATGGAACCTAATCAAATCTTCCTCCGATGACTCAGACAGCTGCTGCACTTTCACAGGACATTGAGATCCTGTTCTTCATGGCCGTCTGGCATTACCATTCAGGACTTTTGTGCCAGCTCTAGAGGGGAGGGCAGACTCGATTGGAGAGAGACACAAAACTCCCCTAGGCCAAAGTACCCTTGCTCTGACATCTGGGTAGTCTTAATGATTACTGAAGCGTTAGAGCTGCAGGCTCTCCAGGATGATGGGCAAATGTCTCAGATCTCCACATAGGAATTCCTGGACCCTGGGAAGATGCGACCTTAGCTGGGAGAAGGAACATTTTAACTGTGACTAAGTTCAAGTCTTGAGATTTGGCCTGAGTGTCACACAGAGGTCATCCTGAGGATAAAGAGGGATGTGTGCAACCCCCAAACTGGTAGATTGTGAGTAGGTAGGAGCAGGTAGGCAATGAGTCTCCTCACTGAGCTTCCAGTTGGGATGTCAAGTCCACACCTCCACCTAGAGAGATGGAGGGTTCTGTTCTTCCAGAGCAAGAAGAGCATGAAAGTTTCTTCAAGCCACGAAACTCCTTGTGATTTGATCAGTGGCAATAGGAACCAGGTCGTTCATAATAGACCTGTAATAATATAGAAAGTCTGCATATCTCATTGAAGGTTAGTCTCTTGGACTTAATTTGATCACTTTTATAACTTCAATAGCTGAGGACCAATCTACTGAGAAAAAAGTTAAGGGGAAAAAATAAAGAAGAGCTACCAGTAAGTAAGCCACAGCCCCCCGAATATCTAATCCTTACAGGGCAAAATGCCTGCCCCTACTGCGCTGAATCCTCATAATACATAGGATACATTAGAGTGCCCCCACTCTACAGACGGGGAGATGGGGGCTGTGGCAGAACCTAGCATTTGTACAGCACTCAATTTAAGCAAACGAGGCTGTAGAGAAGAAAGATGCTTACTTAAAATTATCTTGATACCAAGGATTGAAATAGGAGTCGCAGGAGTCGCAGCACTGTTTTCTGACTTCCAGCAAGCCAGATCCAGACCACACTGTTTTCAGAGACTGGACCCCTTTGATAGCTATTAGAACTTAGTCAAAAGTTATGTCGTGGCCGAGTTCTACTCAGGCAAGGACACTGTGAGGTTCTGCACTGAAGATGCGCTAAAGGGGGGATTCTCAGAACATGACCATGGCCCATCGGCTTCAGAAGTTCACCTCTCTTTGCAGCATTGGCTGGCTCATTCCTCACAGTTGTGACAGTGTCTTTGGAAAGGTTTAAGGACCTCTGAATGAGGCGAAACGAGGGGACCTTAAAAAGAAGAAATGGCTGCTTTCCTGGATTTAGAGACAGCTTATCCACGAGGGAATGTTTCCCTCATAAAATAGCCCAGAAAAGCTAGCACTTCTTTGCCATGCCTCTTCGGAAGGCTAAGTTACCCTTCTGCTTGGTTTTGATTTGAGGATTAGATAGATGTTCAGTAGACCTCTTCACATTCAGTAAGGTTCCCTGAGAATGGAGGTAGCAGGGAGGGAAGGAAGAGAGTACTGTTCTTGGAATGAGAGTGTCTTCCTAGGCCTCTGGGGCTTTGGCTTGCATTACTTAGGGGGATCACCTGAAGTCCTCTGAGATGAGGAACGATTGGCAAAACAGGCTGACATTTTTCCTGTCATTAAAGGTAAGAGCGAAGGCAGCCCAAGCCTGCTTCCCAGCATAGAGCACCAAGGCTGATGCAATCTTAGAGAATCCACAGCAGGTACCCGACCAGGTGGGTGTGCCAACACTGACCTTCCTCACTCTGGTTCCCTCTCAGGGGAGGGGTGTGATCACCCTATGCGCTGAGCTGAGGATCACACAATGCCACCCAGGAAGCTTCCGTAATCTCCCTAAGACCTCCAAACTCCGCAGACCGCTAGATGCTTTAAATCTGTTACTTTGGATTACTGACAACGTCATCACTGGCAAAGTCCATCTGAAGCAAGCTTCGAACTGGGTAGATATTCAAAAGGAGGTCCCCTGCAGGAGCTTCCCTTTGTACCTCCGTCAGCTCTTCCCAGGGGCCCTTCTCCTCTTGGTTTTGATAGTGACAATACGTGACAAAGAGACACCCTGGGGCACAGGTCACAGCCTCACTGCTATGCATCCTGCAGGGGGAAAAAATGAGGGCTTCATTTTACAAAGCAAAGAAAGCCTCTGTTGTGGACCCTTGAGTTTCTTTCAATGATTTAAGCCACTGACCATCTTGCCTGCTGCTTAAGATATTGCGTCATCAGAGAAAAAGGCACAGTATGCCTCAGCCCTGTGGGCTTAGCAACCCACGCTCCCGTAAATTATTTAGTATTTTTTTTCCTTTTGCTCATGCTCTCCCAGCATGGAGACAGGTAAACAGAACCACAGCCTTCCCCTTCTCTGGACAGCTAAGAAGTCTGCAGGGAAAGAGATCTCTTTCTTTCTTCCTTTCTTTCTTTCTTTTTTAAAATGTAACCTTACTTTACTTTTCTCTCTCTCTTTTTTTAAAAATTTATTTATTTATTATATGTAAGTACACTGTAGCTGTCTTCAGATACCCCAGAAGAGGGCGTCAGATCTCATTACAGATGGTTGTGAGCCACCATGTGGTTGCTGGGATTTGAACTCACGACCTTCGGAAGGTCAGTCGGCACTCTTAACTGCTGAGCCATCTCTCCAGCCCTCTTTCTTTCTTCCTTCCTTCCTTCCTTCCTTCCTTTCTCTCTCTTTCTCTCTCTCTCTCTCTCTCTCTCTCTCTTTCCTTTCTGCTTTGGCAATTTCACTTTTAATAGACATAATTTTGCCAAATTGATTATAACTTTATTTTTTATTAAATATTTTCTTTATTTACATTTCAAATGTTATCCCCTTTCCTGATTTCCCCTCCAAAAACCCCCTATCCTCTTCCTCCTCCCCCGCTCATCTTGGCCCTGGCATTCCCCTACACTGGGGCATAGAGCCTTCACAGGACCAAGAGCATCTCCTCCCACTGATGATCAACAAGGCCATCCTCTGCTACATATGCTGCTGGAGCCATGGATCCCTCCATATGTACTACATGGGTCCTTTGGTTGGTGGTTTAGTCCCTGGGAGCTCTGGGGGTACTGATTGGTTCATATTGTTGTTCCTTCTATAGGGTTGCAAACCCTTTCAGCTCCTTGGGTCCTTTCTCTAGCTCATCCATTGGGGAACCCATGCTCAGTTCAATGGTTGGCCGAGAGCATCCACCTCTGTATTTGTCAGGCACTGGCAGAGCCTCTCAGGAGACAGCTATATCAGGCTCCTGTCAGCAAGTACTTGTTGGCATCCACAATATATCTGGGTTTGGTGACTGTATATGGGATGGATCCCGGGGGGGGGAGGGCAGTCTCTGGATGGCCTAATACACACAATGGATCTGTCCTTCCTGGAAATCACGGGTGCATCTCCACCCCTTTAAATTCCAGTAGGGTCTAAGCCACACTATCTCTATGCATGTGACCACGAACACCATCTAGCTTCACTGGCTACTGGCCACATGCATAGCTTGAATACTCTCTTTGAGAGACAGTTGTAAAGTTTGGAGTACAGCAGGTAATTTCTTATGGGCTGACAGGTTGATATCCAAGTCATTTATTTGTCCATACTTTCTGCCTCTCTCTGTAGCTCCATCCCTTTCTTCTTCTCTCTAAGAGTGTAAGAGGAAAGGAGCAAGATTTATTGCAACAGCGATTTATCTGCAATAAAAAGTGAAGCCTGCTTTAATGCATTAATGGCTAAAGAGGGTAAAACATGCCATAAATATAAAGTCAAGCACATTGAGTAACACACAAAAATAACAAGAGGGCGCTGCAGGACACAGGCCACAAGTGACAGCACTGTGACACCCCACAGCCCCTTTCCTTCTTTGTCAGTTCATAGAAAAATCATTACCACCCATTAACCAAGTCGCCGTGCCAGGCATTTTGCTAAATCACCACTGCATGTATGACTCATTTCAGACACCAGGTGACAGGATGATGACTCCCATTGTGTAGATGAAAAAACTGAGCTTTGGAGAGGTTGAGTTGCCCATGATCCTAGTAAGCTAGGGCTCAAAGTTCAGTGTCTACTTGCAGAAGGCCTTCCTGTCTCCTAGTCCCTTTTGACCTTTCTTCACCAGTTAATACATTTCTGAGAAACAGTCAGACCTTTCAGAGAGCTTAGAAAGCTTCTTGTCATG
Organism: Mastomys coucha; assembly: GCF_008632895.1. Classification (NCBI taxonomy): domain Eukaryota; kingdom Metazoa; phylum Chordata; class Mammalia; order Rodentia; family Muridae; genus Mastomys; species Mastomys coucha. The sequence goes on from NW_022196911.1 coordinate 29,896,313, forward strand.
GAGGGCTGTTCTCTAGCTTGGCTCTGTTTTTCTGTGTGCCCAGAGAACCATCTGTGACCCTCTGGGGACTATCAGCAGACAGATGTCCCAGAAGGGTTGTGTTTGGCAATTGAAATAGCTCTAAGTTGTGACACCCAAACTTATAGCCTATAAATACTAAACAAAGCAGTCACAGAGAGAGACTTTGGAGAACACTTAACCCTTGAAGCAGCGGTGGTGTTTGGGGACATACACACTAAGATTATTTTTCCAAACGATGATTGTTCCCCAAAGTGATATGATTTGCCCTCCCTAGGGCAAACTGCCCTCCCTATGTTCAACAACTCCCACAGCTGATTCTCTGCAAAGGAAAGCTGCAGGAGGCTAATCACATGTGGTACACCCTGACTTGGTGGAGAGGGATTACAGTGTGCTCCCAGGAGAGGTAGGAAAGGAGCAGAGATGAATCTGAAGGTGTTCTGTCTTCAGGGAGACACTGTGGTGTCCAGCTTGCTCTTGGTGTAGGCAAAGAGAGGAATTCTTCTCTACATAGCAGTGAGAACCGCTTTCTAAGAGGGAAGGGCCAAGGGTCACTGAAGGGGACATCAGTAGCCAAGACCCAAGACCCAGACTAAGGGTAGTTAGGTATAAATTTATCTAAGTTGTCCCCTAATGGTTAACATCCTTTTTTCATATATTGCTCACCCTCAAGGCTTCTCCAAAATCTAGAAAGGGTATGGCCAGATGGAAAGTCAGCTAGGGTGTAGGGACCACCATCAGCTGGAGTCTAGTTCAACAGAGAATTGGTGGGGTGTGCGTCACACAGGAGACCTAGGTCTTTGTTTCCACCCTACCCCACATCTACACACCCTACCCCACATCCACATGCCATCTTCCATATAGCTCTTCCATGGGTACATAGAACCATATTCCTTCAGTGGATAGTGTGTACTGGCACATGGTCCAAATCCTTGGAAGAACATTTATCACTACTGCTTTAGTTTCTTCAATTGATAAGTGAGGATAATATTGTTTATCTGTGAGAGTTATGATAGGGATAGAGTTGTTATCTGTGAGAGTTATCATTTAAGTTACCTTAAATGATAGTCATTCTTATTGTACATTTAAATTATTACATTCTAATCTAACAGGGTTCAGGTACTCATTGATTCTTCTCCTCAGAACATACCCCTGATATGGGTATGTGCATGTGAGTGCTGATGCTCATGGCTGCCAGAAGAGGGCACTGGATCCTCTGCAGTTGGAGTTATAAAGGTGGTTGTAAGTTGCCCCACTCAGAACCTGCACTCAGGTCCTCTAGGAGCCGTGTGTGTAATTAACCATGAAGCCATCTCTTTTCCTTACTGTAATTTCAACCATGGAGAGTCATGGCACAAGGCTCCCTCTTTTTTTTTTCTGCTTTGTATCCACCATGGTGATGGAAGCTAGATTAGTTATCTGTCCCACAACATTTTATTTTATTAATTCATGAAGCATGCTGGGATGCATCATTGGATGTCAAGGACACTAAGGCTCCTCAGGAACTGAGCATCCCTGACCTCATACATCCCCCAGAGGATGACCTTCACACATTTTGACAGATCGGGGTTATCATAGGGCTTCTCATTCTGGAGGCAACATTGTAACAACTTCTTGTCTAATAGTTATTCCTCACTGGATTCAGCCCAAACTAGATTGTCAGTGCTCAGCTCCCTTTTTAGGAGTCTACTTGGAATATGGGGAGCAGAGATGGTGGGTGATGATATGGTAGTAAGGGATAGACAGACAAGAAGAAGGACAGAAAGAGGGTGCAATCAAGTGTATTAGTGTTCTACTCAGACCCAGGATCCAAGCCTCAAAGAAGGGGTTCATGCCCAGAATTTACAAACAAATACATTGCACATTTATTCCTTTCCAGGAAGTTGGTGAACATGGTCTAGGGGCTGTCATCCCTTCTTATCTACTCAGCCTTGAGATGAAAGGCAGATGAGGGAGGCAGGGCATGGCCCCTCCCCATCTATAAGCCAGCTGCCACCAAAGCAAAATGTCCTCCCTTCTCCTCTCTAAACTAAACAGTAGTTTGTCAAAGGGTGAATAAGAAGAAAAGTGACAATTTTCCTTTATGTTAATAAATTGCTTTGGCCTAAAAAACATTAATCAATTTCTTTCCAAAGCACACACACTTCTCAATACTCTGCTATTTGCTTGGCCTTGAAAAGAAAGTCACTTTCAATCCCCTTAAACTGTCAAGACCAGTGGGGGCAGACACGTGGGGGAGGGGTAGCTCCCTAAATCCTAGTGATTATAATAGAACCCTGCTGTGTTTCCATAGAAACATAATGATGTATTCTTCCCTGAATGTACACAAGGGAAGGAGTGAAGAGCAAGGATGTGGGCAAGGTATACAATGTCTGAAGTGCTGGAGGTGCTGGTGAGGAGGTGAGAGGCATTTGTCCCTAAGAATGGAAGAGAAAGCTCTCAGTAAAGAAGAGCAGAGTGGGCAGGGACTGGGTCCCACAGATTGTGATCACACCTGTTGTGGCCTCATATTAGCATGGCCACACAGCTAGGTTATTATTAAAACTCCTACATAGAGCTGAAACCTGGAGATCAAAGAGAGTTACCCAAGGTCAACCAGGAGAACTCAACTCAAAAGCCATTGTCAGTAGCCTCTGGGATGGGCGGCAAGTCAAGCCTAGCAGAGGAGACAGAGTTTACGTTCTGCCTTCTGGCTCTTTGCTTCCTGGGCCTGCCAGTTCTGGGCACATGATAGACTCACTCAGAAACATAATTTTTAATAGGTTTGGAGATACTTGTGAATCTTGGGAAATGCAGGCAGTTCATTATTGCTAGTTTGCTTTGGATTAGGCAGTCAGAAACTCCACACAGAAGGAGAAAGAAGTAGCCAGTGGTGTATGCGTGATCAGATACCATGGACAGAGACCTGGACAGAAGGGCTAAGTGAGAGGTGAGGTGAATACTTGAATCACTCGCCTTAAATTCTGAGAAGCAAGCTCCACAGGAATGATGTCCCAGTCTATCTAGCCATGTCACTGGAATTTAGCACTAGGATGGGTGAGTGGATGGATGGATGGGTAGATGGATACATAGGTGGATGAGTGGATGGATGGCTGAGTAGGTGGATGGGTGAGTAGGTAGGTGGGTGAATGAGTGGGTAAGAGGGTGGATGTATGGGTGGGAGAGTGGGAGGGTGGGTGGATGGAATATTCTATACGAGATAGCAGGCACTCTTAGCATGAGCAGGTATTACTCATTTGCTTTGGGTCTACCTTGTACTCTATCATGAAGATATTTTTATGCCACAGTAGGTAAGGCAAGGCTATTAAGGATCTAAAGGAACTGTGAATATGGTATGGCTATTCCCTACCAACAAGCATGCATGCCTCCAGTGACAGGGCTGAGAATCAGAGTTTGCAACTTACTACTTTAAATTCCTTCCTTGGTGCAATGCATAGGTTGCCTGAGATGACTGTCCCCAGCCTCTGGATCCATCTCCCAAGTTTCCTCTCAGAAAAATGAGGTCCCAGTGGCGTTGACAAATGGCTGCTCCATTCCTCAAGACAAACTAGGGTGCAATACTGGGCAACAGTGGAAGAATGGGACTCAAGGTGTGGGTTTGGATACCTGTGACAAATGAGCTAGCAAACCATGGGCTTTGGCTACAAGGTCTCAAATTGCTGATGATGTGGTATATCATTTACTAAGGACACAGAGCCACCAGTCAAGCAATGCCCGTGCTAGCTGGCCAGACTTTTAATCTATCTGCCATTCCTTTCTCAGCATCTAGAGCAGGATCTGGCACATGGACAATACTTAATCAATCTTGGTTGAATGTCTGGGCGAACATGTGGTGCCTAATCTGTGTTGCATATTGAACATGCACCTGTTTTTCTACACTTGCCTGTGATTCTGGGAGTAGGAAATGCACTTCTTCAGCAGGGTACCACTCTAATGCTTGAGAATAGGGAAGTGACTTGCAGTTGGTGCACTCCGGAGCTTTGCTTTGAAAAACACAATCTGTGTTTCATCCATTATGTAGGTCACCCTGCCAGGATTATGTCCCTGTAGAGAGAACCAGAGAGGAGCAGAAAGAGAAAGGCTCTCCTTTTTAGGAGAGAAGAATCTGGCTGAAGGCTATTGATACTTCCTTCTGCTGGCTACAGGACAGGCCACTCTGCCCTTCTGTCTCTTCCATTTCCGAACACCCAGGACAATGCTGCATTTGGAGTTTCCTTTCTCACATGTGGCAACTGTGGTTCACTTCTACAGCAGCGCTAACTCTGATCTTAAGCTCTGGGAAGTGGCATGAGTATCACAGGCAAGGGCAGGTGGTCTTTTAATGATGGTGGATTTCTCAGCACTTGCTGGGCGTAAAGGACTCTGCCAGTCATGCTTCATCCAGGGCAACGTGGGGCCTGTTTGTTCTTCCTTACACAGTGTTTCATCCCCATCTCTTGCCCCTGGCTAAACAAGGGGCATGCTCCGCTCTTATGGCTGTATTTCTGCCACTTTCTACAGTCCCGTGCTAGCTGTGGACTTTCTGAGAAAACTCTCAACAAGCACTTAGCACTCAAATGCACCTCAAACTGGAAGGGAAGTGAACAGTCAAGGACACAGGCTGGGCAGAGCTGCCTGACAGGACCTGCTCTTCCCAGCCCAGTTCTCTGGGCTCAGGGGAAGCTAGGCAGAGTGAGAGGAAGGCCAAGAGTCCCTGACACATGTTTACCTCCTTTCCAGGCACAAAGAGACTGAGGGAACATCAGGCTCCTGCCTTAGGCCCAGGTTCTTTGCTGACTCTACATTGCTGGGGCTTCTGGGCATCTTGGTCTCATCTGACCTCGTGTTTATCTCAGAAACCTTTGTAGTAGTCAAGGTGGTATGAATGAAATATACTATATACTAAGGACTCCAAACACACATTGAAAATAGGAAAAGGGAGATGGGAGACGCTGCCTAGCAACAGAAGAGGATTTCAGTTTGTCTGTAAATAGGGATGCTAGAAGGCAGACTGATATGTAAAGCTCTCGAAGACATTCCTAAGAGACGCTTCAAAGAGCATAATGTATCAGTGGTAGTAATGTTAATGCTGCTAGTGATGCAGGAATAGGGGTTAACATATGCAAAAGGACTGCAGTATGTCAGGCTCTGCTCTGGCCACGTCATTTAGGTCTATGTCACATATATTGATTTCATTAGCCTTAGGAACATTTCCATTTCATAGATAAGGAAACTAAGCCCAGTTTGATTAGGTGTGCCTTTATATCATTTACATGTTAGTGAATTTGTTTCCGTGAATGCTGTTTAAGAAAAACAGTAACAGTGAAGATCACTAAACTAGAAATGAGAGGAAAGCTAGACCAAATATTTACTGAATACCTGACATGATCTGTGCTTGATTTACTTGACAAAATGAGGTATCATTAAAGGTATTAATTTAATTCAATGGGGAGAAATGGGAGAGTCTTGAAAATGGCTCAACTCTCCCAAAGCCTCCCCTCCCCCTGGCACTTGGTCCCTAATGGCTTAGTAGTTGATTCCAAGGACCTGCTCTTGTGTGCTCTGGGTAAGGGGTGTGTGTCATTTTCAAGTCAGTGTGTGTTATTTTGAAGTTACTCTCTCCCTTCCTCTCTGACTTCCAGTGTAGAGTACGATTTCCGGCAGCAGGAAGGCAGGTTCCATGAGGTTCTCCAGAGCCTGGAGGAGGCGGAACCAGTTGAGGAAGCACCTTCGCCACCCAAATCTCCGGCAGAAGCCCCAGTCCCCGAGAAACAGGACTTACGGAGGAAGAGCAAGAAGGTGAAAAAGAAGTGCTTCTGGTGGATATGAGAAGATTGGGGCTCCCTGCATCCCTTCCTGAGAAGGGGGGGTCGCCTCAAGGCCTCCCCGATCCTCTGCAAAAGTGCAGGCTGAGATCCTCTTGACCTGTGAGACAGGAGTGCCTCAGAGCTGGTATACCACTGGACACCTGGTCACCAACCTTACCTTAGTGTGCGCCAAGGCTTGCAGAGGATTTTGTGGACACTTGCGTGGCCAATTGTTGCCGAGAGCTCCCTGTCCCTCACAGCTGGGCTTCACCCTCATCCGCTAAGCTCAGATTCCCACCATTAGCTAATGCTCAGTGCACTCCCCCCACTTCCCTGGCAGCAGGCATTTCCTCCCTACCCTGAGGTACCCCAAAGGTACAGAAATAAGTCTGTGTTGTGCACTGCAAGAAGAGGAGCATTGTGAGCAAGCATCCTAGAAAATATCACACAATAAGCTGGCAGGGTTCTAGGATTTACTATACAAAAGCACAACAGAAGTGAGTAGAGCCTAACAATGCCCTGAATGTATTAAGTTGTCCTCTTTTTTTCAACTAGCTGTTAGATTTCAAAGCGAATGGCTGTGTTCTTGTAAAGTATGGGGTGTGGCAGAGTAAGGTTGCCCATGGGTATTAGGCACTTATTGTGTTATCTGTGTGACTGGAACTCAGGTGACTTTCATAGCTGTCACTTAATTATCATATGTCTCTGTATGCCCGGTGGGGGGTAATTGAGGGGGCTTTAATGTTAGGGTCATTTACCTGTTAGCGTTCATTTTACCTGTAACATTAAGGGTCTTAAGACTTAGCAACTTGTATGTCAGTATATCTTATCAAGTGACGTTAACAAGGCTTAACTACAATATAGCATTTTTTCCTCATCCACCCATCCTTGTGACAACCATGTAGATAGGCCCAAACATGTTACTCTACAGTTACCCTTCCAGGTGACCAGGTTGCTGTCACCTGATCTAGGAAGAAACAGGACTGAGAATGAGAATGGAAGCTCCCTCTTCCACAAAGATTTGAGCTCCTTAAGATCTAGCTCGTTCCATTGACAAGACCTCCACTCATGGATGTCCGGTCAAGCTTGCACACCAAGCCAACTCCTAAAGCAGTGTGATTAAGTAATTGCTACCTAGTCAGGCTGAATAGGAGGCAAGGCTTGGAGACCTCTGCATTAAGTTCAATGTTCCTTCAGCCTGTGATTGGACTGACAACTGCCAGAAATGTGAGCCACACCTAAGCGAAGAAAGCATTTGATAACCGCCCCCTTGCCAAGGACCCGGTGTCTGAGTGAGTCTCTGCTGGACACGTGGGGTGTGTGTACCTCACTGCCAACTGAGGCTAATTGAACAAACCACTCCAACAATTTCACCTCCCTTGTCACAGTGCTGCGGTGCAAAAGCTATTTCAGGGAGAGTGAGGGAAACTTGGCAAGGAATCTGGGCTTGCACTATTTAAGTCTTGGGATGTCATTTGAGATGTTCTCTCTGTTTCTAGTGCAATGTTTAAACCCACAACGTGAGACCAGAATATAGAATGTCAAGTTAGAATTAAGATAAATATACTTGTCATGCTTAAGAAACCACATTTCAATTAGATATGTTACCACTGGCCAAAAGCCACAGATCTTTCTTTCTGTATCCACACACTCAACTCTCAGTTGGCCCCAGCAATGGAAAAAAACAGTAGTACATAGGATAATCCAATAAGCAAACTCATTTGGGATCTCTTATATAATTTTATCTTGCAGTGGGGCTTCCATCTTAATTTGTTTTGCTTACACTAATTTCAAATGAATTTATATTCCAGAATATCAGGATGGAATGAAAATATTCTTGCACTTAGACCTCAGAGACCCAGGAAATAGAATAGCCTAATCCACTAACCTGGAGAAAATGGTATAATTGTGTGCTTTCTTGACTGGGCTGAAGAATGACTACACCCCCTGATTTCTAAGCTCTGTATACCTCCTAACAGTGGGGGAGCGCAGCTGTGAGAGCTAACTGCAGCCTTTGTACTGGTTAGCCTGGAGAAACGAGGAGATGTCTGGGGTGGCTCTTATCTTCACCTGTATATGGCAAGTTAGGGGCCTTGTATAAACTCAGAACTGAATGAGATGAAGATAGGACTGAAAAATGTTAACATTCCCTGAGAGAAAAATCAACCAAGGTCATGTGATTTTATACCAAAGCACAACACCACATCGCATTGCTTAGGCCACACCAATCTATACCTGGAGAGAAGGTTCCTTCTGGTAATTGAATCCTGAACATCAGTATGGGGGGAAAAGGATTGATAAACACCAGCCTGCTGAACAGAAAGGGTCATCACTACATTAAATAAAAAAACATACTCATATATACCAAAACTCTATAATCTGTTACTCGTGTTGAGTAGCAATGCTTCTTTGTAAAATAGTATGTAATATGATATTCTACAGAAATGCTATACTTGAGGTTATATGGTTTTATGGAAAGAGATTCATTTAGCAAAAATTACTTTTATGAAATGGAAGGAGAAAGGACTGATGGGCCTGTTTAAATTGCAGGGGTTTAATGTAGCTGCTCCCTCTATATAAAACACTCAGCATCCCTGGAACTTAATGCCAGCTCATCTGTAGAGCGCCTTCTTGAAGACAATGTATCACTGTAAGGTTTTGTAAATTTCTAAACTGTTTTAAATGGGATATTATCTTTTGCAATAAACTTAAGTATTTTTCCTAGGTCTTAAGACTCGGTTATTAGCTTGGGTTGAGTTGAGTTATGAAATTTTAACTCGACAAAAAAAGACTTAGTAGCCCCGAAGGCAAAGAGTTATAATACCCAACTTGTTTATAAACAAGAATGGACTCAGAAATGTGTGTGACACCAATCACGGGAGCCTTGTGTCCTGACCATAGAGGAGGTGACCTGTACCAAGGAACTACTCCCAGCTGCCTTCAAGGGGCCACACAACTCATCCATGGTTCAACTTTATGCACAGACACCTGACTAGCTTCATTCATATCTCTCTTTAATTACTTTTGGATGAACAGTTTTCCTTGAAAGACATCTTTACTTAAAAGACATCATCAATCCTGGGAAAATTAGTATCGTGTTCCAAAATTTGAACATGAGATAATAGTTTGCTTAGATTCAAATGAGCTCCTGCTTTTGAAGGTTGAGGGATCTAAGCCTGAGACCAGTTCATTTTTGGAAAAGATATTGGCAAATGTGTTCTAATGGCATGTTAACACCAAACCTGCTACCTCTTTCGACTAGAGAGGGAGAATTAAAAAGAACTTCCCCCTGGTGTGAGTCAGGGTTTGAGCTGCTATGTCACCGAGGCCTTGTTTCTATCTAGAGGATGAGACTCCCCCTCTGTGAGGTAACAAAAGCAAAGTAACACCCTGGGCATGAAATTAGAAGTCTTGGATTTAACAGTGACCCTATCAGCTGAGCTTCTTGGCTCGGGTGTTACGAGCCAGAAACCCTGATCCTAAGAGGACATCTGACAATTAGCTGAAAGGAGCTCTAAACACAGTGAAGGGTACACAACAGGCACCCAGTAAATACACATTCATTCCTCTGCTCATTGAAGGAAACCGGGGGAAGAAGACCCAGTGCTTCTGTGAGACCGCATTTGGTGTCAGATGCAGGTTTAAGATCATCTCAGGGCCAGGAACCAACTCATTCTGGCTTATAAATCCCTTAGCTAGCAGGACAATGTATGATAAATAATGGGTGCTCTGTGGTTCAGAGATACACGTTGGCCAATAGCACCTAGTGTAGCATTCTGGGGGAAAGGAGACTGTTGTGGTATTATTGCATTAAATTCCCAGAAGGGCGAAAGGTCCTTCCATATGCAACATCACGAGGTATAACTGGATGATTTGCCCAAGGATACTAGAACTTTGGAAATGGGTTCTGGAAGCACCAATGTTAATGTGTAGTGTGTGAGGAGCTGGCCAAATCCAGCTAGCACTTAGGTTGGACTTGAAGTCCATTCTTACTGTGGTCAACTGAGCAGAGTCCCCAGCACGATCTTCACTCACAAAGGATCTAACTTCAGGTCAGTCCAGGCAACTTGCTGGATGCTAAAAATGTCTCTGCTTTTCAGTTCCAAGCCAAGGGAGATGTTTTATGATTGTTACTCCCTTTGAACAGGAGAAGGCTGGGACACACCTCCCGACTCTGCGCTGTTTGCTAAAGTCCATGTTTGGCCAACATAATGATCATAATCACCCATTTAAGTACTTCCACTTCAATTTTCTCCCATCTCCCTTAGACTGACTGACAGCCCAAATACCTAGTGACCATGTATAGCTCCTAATCCCAAAGTTTCACAACAACACCATCTCTTCCTGCTTTCTGTGGAGCCCTCAGCCCACAAAAATAATACACACCTCAGACACCACACAGCTTGGTTCTCCTTCATGTCAGAGAACCTTACTGCCCCATGGCAGGCACCTTATTGCCCACCACAATAGGGTCTGTGAGGAAACCCTTCTCTTTCGAGTACATACTCACCGTGTCCCTCTGTGCCCAGTTTCTGGCAACACATTCATCTACCACCATGACCACAAACCATATCAGATGTCCTTGTGAATCACCAGGGACCTTGCCCTCAAAGTGTATGACCTAGCTATCCTTAAACCTATATATATTTGCCACTCTTTAGTGAATGTCCTTGTCTGTCTAGTCTTCCCGGGGTAGGAATCCTGCTTACTGTCAGTTGCCTGTATATGCCCAGCACTCACTACATTGGAGCTTAGATGTTGAAGGAGTAAGTTAATTAGGAAATTGGATCCAGTGAAGGAGTTACTAACTCTCAACATACCCACCCCATGGCTTTCCCCTTCTTACTGGCAGGATATTCATAAAGGATGGCATATTGCGGGCACCCAGCCTCTGGATCTGCACCCCTGGAACTGGAGGCTTTAAAAGGAACAGTGCCCAAGGCTTTCAACTTTTCCACGGCTGGCCTGGCTTTCAGGACTGAGGAACACCAGGACACAACTGTCCTCACCCTGCACCTTTATTGACAGCCCCACTTAACCTTGCTTCAGAATAAATTGCCATCATAATTAAATCCCAATGTATTCTGCACATTTGACCAAGATACTGCCCAACTGTGTGAGAGAGAAAATGAGTTTTGAAATTAAAGCAGATTGTTAACTATTTTTGCTGTAATGTTTCTATTAAAATGCCAGCATTTATTACATGTGACCCAGTCCATTTCAGACACAATGCAATTTAAAACAGACAGGGGCCGTCTACTCAAGGAACATTTTAGGCGAAGCGTTTTGCCTTGGCTTCAACCATGATTAAAGTGGAAAGACAATAACATCACACCAAAGGATTATTTGCTCCCAAACAAATAAAAGCTTTATTATCATGAAAGGCTTTCAAAAAATTTTCACAATCCATAAGTATATTAAATTTCATTCAAATGAAACCCATTACTTTCTTCCTGACAGAACCTAAACATACATTGTTTAGACCATTAGCTAGCCCAGTGACCTCTACGTGTCACAGCAGCCTGGGTGCCCAGGTAGCACATTCAATATCATGACATCTGGTTATGCTAACAGAGCAGCCCTCCATCTCATATACCAAACTGAGGCATTTCAATCGCTGGACTCCAGCACAAGCCCACAGCCTTGCCACTGCGTCCACCAAATAACTGACCCCTGCCTCACCCCAAGCAGAAATCATAACAGATGACAGAAGGATCTTGGGGCTACATGTCATTGTCCTCTGTTTGCATTTTTTTCCAAATACAAAATATTCTCTCTTTAATAGTTGAGGCTTGAGGATTAAAGAGTAACATCAAAATGCAACTCAAAGCATCAGTGTTTATAAATTCAAAGTGCTGGCCGGACTACCATTAGCAGGGTTAGATCTCTGTCTCTCTGCCACTAACAGGTACCCCAGGGTCTGACGAAGTGTAGAAGAACCTCAGCCCATCATCAATGAACACTTACAGAGCCTCTTCTCTGTGCCATGCCTGCTGCCAAGGACACTGCATGTGAAGCCCTGACCTCACAGGCTGTGTTGTCTAATGAGGGCATCCCAACCCCCTTCTACCCCCACACCGCAGTGAGCAGAGGTCCCCTCCCAGATTCCCTCTACCTGGATCTACCTGGATGTCAAATCACTCTCCTTTGATCTGAAGGTGTAAATCCTCCTGGGACTCTGTCCATCATCCTGCGCTCGCCCCCACCCCCGCCCCCAGTGTGGTAAACTCCTTGACGGATCCTTTTGAGGTAGATGGTTGGCTAAATCATCCCTGATTTGTGTCTCTAACTGCACCCCACCACCACCACCCCAGAGCATAGATGCTCACTCACTTCTACAACAAACTAGACTCATAACTGGGCTCCAAGCTAACCCCCTAACCTCAACCTCTTGCTAGCTCCCTTCCAATCTCATCATTGCTTGAAAAGTCAGAGGGTATTAAGTACTTGTGGGTGCGTCTTCTCCCACTACCGCTCAGACCACCATCCATTACCCATTTATCATGAGGAATAATTTGTACTTTGAGGGAGGGTAAAAGTTGGAGTTCACAATATATTGTTAGTAAATGGTAATCATGATTCCAGCAGAAGCCTGAAATCACAGCATCTATGAGACCAAGGCAGGAAGACAAACAACTTCAAGACCGGTCTGGGCTACAAAATGAGACTCCATAGCAAATAAAAATCAAAACCAACTAACCAAACAATAACAACAACAAAACAGTAATAATGAGCTCTCTTTCCTTGACCTTCCAGTGATGATGACCAGCACTTGTCTGCTCCCTCCCATTTACTCCTCCAGCATTTCCCACAAGGTATTGATGACAAGTGCCACTTTTCAACAGAATGAATGGAGGCAGAAGAGGGGAGCCATTTGTCAAAGCACAAGATATGGAGAGTGGGAGGGAGTGATGGGGGATAGGGGTCTTTTAAGGTCTGTCAAAATGGGGAGCCAGGTCCCTTAAAACTCCTATGACAACAGCAAGCACCAAATTAAACACGGTCTGCTCTCTGTGATTTTCTCACCCTGTCCCATCCCTGGTCCCTGTTGGTCACTCCACCCTGAGTGCCCACGGTACTGCACAGGATTCCATTGTTCACGTTACACTGGGATTTCTTTCATCAATCTCTCATGCTCCTCTCCACTAGGAAGCAGAGTCCTAGGAGACAGGAGTTATCACTCCATCCCTGGGAGCCTCCATGGGAGTCCTACATCATGTGAGATGCCATAAATGCGCTATAGGTTCTGCTGAGTGAGTTAGGAGAAAATGTGAACACAGAGAAGAAAAACTAGGGGCCAAGGTCAGGTCCTGCCTGCTGCCCACCCACCCCCATCTTTCAAATAAAGCCCTGGGCTCTCCTGGCTTCAAAGGATGTTTAGAAGGTGAGATTTTGTATATAGGAAGAGGCTTCAGGAAGCTGGCTTTCTCTGTATTTCCTATTTTTTAAAGAAATGGTGCTTGAGGTTTTTATGACCATGAGAACAAAGTGAAGTTATTTCAGAAAAAAAAATGAAACTCAAGACATTTGCAATTCAAGCTGGGCAGTGGTGGCACATGCCTTTAATCCCAGCACTTGGGAGGCAGAGACAGGCAGATTTCTGAGTTCAAGGCTATCCTGGTCTACAGAGTGAGTTCCAGGACAGCCAGGGCTACACAGAGAAACCCTGTCTCAAAAAAAAAAAAAAAAAAAGAAAGAAAGAAATTTACAATTCCTGAGTGCACCTACCTCAGAAGGTGCTGACTGAGGTTAGAGCCTGTGTCCAGCCTCTGCGAGGCCATGGGGTCTGGTGAGGAACTGCACTTCTCCTTCCCAGATCTCAGCCCCCTTGATGACTTCCCTGCGGTTCTGTTCCTAAGGCCCTTCCTACGCACTGAGTCACAGAACATTATTATTTATTTGAGAAAGCCCTGATGGATGCCACTTAAAGACTAAAAGGCACCCCTGAATGAATTTGGCAACAAGTCTAGAAAAGTGGGTTCTGATTTTGAAGGACCACTTGACAGAATTAATTCCTTCAAGTAACTCAAGAGGAACTGTGCCCTTGTGGGGACAACAGGGACCTGAGGCTCATGCCTCTTTCATTACAGTGCTTCCAATGGTCTGATCTTTCTCCCCGGGGATTAGGTGATTGGGGGCAAGCCATTAGCAAGTATTTTTTTATGGGCTCCTTAATAGCTCTTGAGAGGATTGCTATAAAGGCTGGAGTTTGGTGCCACGTGGCTCTCTGTTTTTAGGCTTGAGATACAGCTACTTGCTGTGGCATCCGGCCTCCCCAGAGCTTTTAAGTCTTCATGTAATGAGTGAGAGAATAGAGGGACTGGGTCTTAGAGCCCCCACCACATGGACCCGTTAAACCTTTGCCATTTTATAACTAGCCTGCTTTAGGTACTTTGTTATAGTAATGCAAAGCCGACAGACATACCCTGCACCTTATCTGTCCCACTGAACATTCCAACAAAGGGCCATGAAACCCTCTGAGCCTCTCACCATGTCAAGTCAGAAAAAAGGACTTGAGCATGAAAGATAACAAAAAGAAAAGAGGACCAGCAAGATGGTTCAGTGCTTAATGAGGCTTGTGACCAAGTCTAACCATCTGGATCTCAGGAACGCACAGTAGGAGAGGTACCTAAGCTGTACTGTGACTGCATATGTGACATAGCATATATGCATGCCCATATATATGTACACATACACACATGAGACATAAATAAATGTAATTTAAAAGAAGGAGGAGGAGAGGAACAACAACAACGATATCAACAATAACAACTACCACCACCCAGTTCTTACTTCCCCAGGGCCTGCTATTTGTTAAGGTTGAGGCTCTGCACACAAAGGAACTAAAGGACCAAAGTCATTAAATAGGCTCCTCATCCCTAAGAAAGGTATGGTATAGTTCCCCACTTGTCAGATCCCTTCAGAATCCACAGCTTGCTTCACTGCCCTTCGACAGCAATGCTGACTGAGATGGTGGTCAGCCAAGGCCAAAGGCAGACATTCTGTTCTAAAGATGGGCTCCAGTGCCGGGAAACAGCACAAGAGATTCTGCAGAGTCTTATCTTTAAGAACACACTTAAAGTCACTTGCCCCAAATCAGATTTGCATAGCTCCACTAACACAAGCCAAAAGGCACTGGGTTATTTGGAGATAATTTTGTTAAAACTTCGATGACATAATAGTGCATTTCCCAGCATTTGCTGAATGATTCCCAAATTCTATGTTTGTGTGTGTGTGTGTGTGTGTGTGTGTGTGTGTGTGAGTCCCTTTCCTGGTGCTGACAGCTGCATCCTTGCATGACCAGTGATGGTCCCACTGGAATACCAGTTTCCTAAGGTGAGAAGCTGACCTGCTCTGCAGCACCCCAAGGTGATGGTCCCCAAGTCAAATGGAGGAAAATCCTTGGTGGTAGTAATATCAGTCTCCATTTAAACAAACAGGGCACTGTCCCTGCATAGGCTGCTCCATGGGCAGACCAAGGGGGAGGCCTGCCCATGAAGCCCTTCCGATTTCCCATCTCTGAGGCTGATGTGTGGTCAGAAGATGAAGCAGGCTCTTCTCCAATCTGCCAGAAAGAACCCTTTCACAGGGCTGGGGCAGAACTGTAGAATTTTATATAGAGAAGATCCTTAAAAGGAAGCCTGGCATTGAAACAGAGCTTTTCTCACCTATTTTTAAAATCAGACCTTTTAAAAATCTCATCATCCACTTGTCCTTTGGATTGGTTTGCTCTTCCCATTAAGTCACTCCCTGAGGTTGGACTGAGCATCTGCTACACTCGAAGTCCTTGACAGTGGGACAAAAACCCCAACCACACAAGGACACAGTTCCTTCCCCCAGAAGTCTACTAAGTTCCCCTACAGCCTGCTATGGAACACAAATGGGAAAAAAAGAAAATCCAAGTCCAGTGTGGAAATAATGTAATCGCAGCATCTACAGGTCGCCAGAGACAATGTCTAAGAAATGGAAGACCACAAGACGGAATAGGTAAGGAGTCATACACCTCCCCCCCTAGAGTTCCCTGGCCTGCACCCACTTAGAGCTCTCTTTTTAATCCACCCACCCAAAGGTTTCACAACATTCAAGACCCAGATTCAGTTCATGGCATCAACTTTTGATAGGTGACTTCTGTCCTATATGCAGTGACCCCCTTGACAGTTGAAAGACTGTGTGTATGTGTGTGTGTGTGTGTGTGTGTGTGTGTGTGTACATGTGTGCATGCATGTATATCCAATTATTCCCTAATATGGATCTATGAGCTTCCATATAAGAGCACTGTGCTCTAAGCATAGGACCTGTGCCCCTCCCCCATGCTACCAGTTTAGATAGTATGAGCATCATGCTATCCACCTGGTAGATAGACGCTACCTTTGTGTTACCAACCTGAAGTCAGGTCCCTTGCATGATTTTTAGTATTTTCTTATAACAAATTTCTTAATCCCTCTAGTAAACAAACATACATAAGCATAAACATTCCCATACCTACACATGAATACAGACACATATACTTACACATACACAGAGAGGGAAGGTTGTGTGGAAGCACTGTGAGAGAGACAGGTAGATATGGGATTCCCAGAGGGTCCACTTAACTAGGCCTCCATCTGTCAGCATTGTGGAGGCCCAGACACTTTCTCATCCAAAAGGTTCTTTGGAGGAGCCCTTTGGTGGAAGATTAGATCTGGAAAGGACAAGTGGGGAGGCCATGTGTGCTCTTTGGAGATGTAGCAACGGCAGCAAAGAAAGAGATGGGCTGGACAGTGGTGGCAAATGCCTTTAATCCCAGCATTTGGGAGGCAGATTTATGAGTTCCAGGACAGCCAGGGCTACACAGAGAAGCCCTGTCATGAAAAACCAAGAGAGAGAGAGAGAGAGAGAGAGAGAGAGAGAGAGAGAGA
>NW_022196911.1:29913024-29969708 GCF_008632895.1 Mastomys coucha
AGAGAGAGAGAGAGAGAGAGAGAGAGAGAGAAAGGGAGGGAGAGAGAAAGTGCCACTCTGGCTCAGAAATATTTCCAGTTGGAAGGTCTTCAAGGACCAGGATGGGCAGCTGGAGGCTGAAGGAGGAGCCTCCCCAGCACTTAAGAATCTTATCCCAGCTGGCTCCTCTGCCACCAAGCTGGCCTGCTACTCCTCCTCGTCCCAGTAAACAAAATAAACGTTTAAATAAACGAATGTTTCTTTCTCCCACCCCTAGTTTAATTACCAGAACTGAGGAGATTGTCTCTAATGATGTCTTAGCCATCCAAATCTACCCTCAAATTCTAAGCCCTTTTGGAGGTTTCTGAAAAGCCATCACATGGGTTATCTCATTCGTTCCCAGCTGAGGCAGAATGGCAGCTGTGAGTTCGAGATGCTCATTAGGGACCTTTAAGGTGGCTGATGCCTAACATGTTCCTTTAGATGCTAAAAGGCTAAGTATTGTATTCAGCACTGCTTAAGAGCTGGGATTCTAAAATGGTCACCTGGGTTTCAGACTTTAGCTCCTTCACTACGAGCAAGCTGTGCCCTTATAAGGCAAGTACTCAACCTCTGAGCCTCGGCTCTTGACTAAACCACTGTTGGAAGCCAAGTGAAGTAGAAGAGGTCTGCCTGCCACATGAATACGTGCTCAATGATGGACAGACACTGTATGTCAGAGTCACATGCATACTCTCCATGGACAACTGGCTGGAGGTAGGAGTGTGTTGCCAAGGGACTTGCAGCTCTGAGCAGACAACCTGCAGTCCCCACTCAGCACTGCAAGAATGACTAGAGTGGGAAGCCAGAGCTTACTTAACACAGGTGTTCAGGGAATCCTGTTAGGTGAGGCAGTAGGGTGGGGGTGACGTCCAGATTTCCTTTTTAACAAACTGCTCTGAATGCCAACTGCAGTTACCTTTATTTAATCACTCTACAGACTCCTCTGTGAAAAGTGGGTAATTAGGCCCAAAATATATCACCCAGAGGCTTATTTTAACTACTCGAAATAAAAGCTAGATCCCAGTTTCAACAGAATTACCAGATCGCTTTCCTTCCCAGAACTCTGGGAAGTGGGCATGTTGTCTGGTTGATTCTTGCTGTGGAGTGATTATCCCCAGCCTGGGTGAGATAAGGGGAGGGACCAGCATTCTCTGGGATAAACAGGCCTGCAAGTTTGCCTTGACCTACAAATCTCAGGTGGGACAGTGTCTTCAAGGAAGGAGACCCTGGTGACGCTGTTGGCATCCTTTCTCAGTGCCATTGCTGTGTGACTTTAGATATAGTATTTCCACCCTCTGACTCACAGTATAAGGCCTAGCCTTGGACAGAATGCTAACTACCATTGCCTTAGAACTCAAGACAGGATTTACACACTGCCGAGGTCAAACTTTCTTATTGTATGTGCTAACTCACATCTCTGAAGGGGACACTTGGTGCCACAATATGGGTGGCAGCATCTTCTTTGTCTTATGGCCACAGAAAATTAAGGTGCAGTTTATATATTGGATCCAAACACTGGATATGAACATGACACAATTCACATAGGAGCAGTTACCAGGTAAAATTCCTCAAGATTATTTCTTTTTTGCCATTCATGCAAATCAACCTTTGTAAAGGAAGCAAAGAAGAGAGAATATTGGCTGTATAAACACTTAGACTAGGCCAGAATGGAAATACCAGTAACTGCAGTCAATGTGAAATATTTATAAATATTTTCAATATATCACTGTTAACCAGTTCACACTAATCAATTAGGTTCATCCCACTAAGTCAACATAGAGTTCCTGCAATCATTCTCATGACAGTATTTCAGGTAGACATCACCAATCAACAAGAGTAGGCATGGGCAGCCCAGTCTGCTTTATGACCCTGACTTGGAAGCTAGGGAAAGAACAAAAATCAAGGTTCAAAGATGTTAAGATGCTGCTACAGTTTGATAATTCTCTGGAAAGAGAGTGTGGAGCCCTTCTCCTGTCTCCCTGTCTCCCTTAATCAAATGTCACCTCTTCCAAACCAAGCCACCCCCTCTCACCATCAAAGTCAAGCTCCTTGGTAATTCAAGGATTACAATAAACAACGTTAACTGCCTGATTAGAGTCTGGCAGAGAGAAGTGGAGATGCATCAGGCCTTCTGTGTCCTGGATTTTGGTTTTTATAGACTTTCCTTTGTCCTTTTGTCTTCTCTAGCAATCCATTGTTCAGACAGGTGATTTACAGAAAATTGGGAGTAGCCATCTCTAGCAAATACTAATTACCATGTGCTGAGGCAAAGGAGCCGCTGTCTCTCCATAGAAAGAGGCATGCTGTCATCCCACCTGCCTCCCAGCCACAGTCTTATTTGGGATTTCAGAAACGCTAGATGTGAATGGCAGGTGTCAAAAACATTGATTGTTTAATATTCCTAAGTAATGGAAACTAGCCAATAAAAATCATGTCTGGAAAATTAAAAATGATGGCTGGAATGGGAATGTTTCCTTGTTAAATCTCAATTTGAAAATTAAATTGGAGCCTTGGACACTAAGACAGGGACCCCTGACCCCAGAGCAATTACTTTCTACCATCATTTTCTTTACTTTGAAGGGAGTATTTCTATTCTTGGAATTGCTAGAAAGGCCCCTTTTGTGAAATTGGAGCTGTTCTAAGAGAACCCCTTTTGGGTTTTCTTTCTATCTCCTATTGTTCCCGATTCAATTCTCTCTTCATTGTAGTTAAATCAACAAATGGGAATCACCAAGACTAAAGGTTAGCTTACAACAGTACCTCCACAAGGCTCTGGGACCAGACCAAGGGACAGAGAAATTAGGAACAAGTCAGCCTTACATCACCCCCTTCCTCCCTAACAGGTCGCCAGTTGTTATTGAGGAAAACACACTTAGTTAAAAAGAAAAGACAACCTGGGGGCAGATGCACAGGTATGCCTCCCCTGCCTTCCAGGGAATGTTTCATTTATTCATTAACTACATTATTTGCTCAGTAAATGTGTACTGAATACCTACTTTTCACAAGACATTCTGCTAAGGATAAAGGGACAAGTGGAACATAGTCCCTTTCCTCAGGGCTCTTCTAATGGAGGAGGGAAACAACTTCAGAACCTCTTCTAAGGATAGCACAGGTTCTCACAAAATGCCAAGGAAATGTGTGAGTACTCTGTAGGTATATGCACTTGAGTACAGTGTTGATAAGACATGTATGGATGTGTCTCACAGCAACAGCATGAAGAGGTACTAACCACTGGGCAGAGAGACACAATCTCACACATGGCACTACAGAAGAACTAGCTTATAAACAAGACTAAAAAACAAAATAACAACAAAAGGGCAGATGACATGAAAAGGTCTCAGTAGACCTCTTCTGAGTCCATTAGGATTGATAGAGTCTGCAGTCTTGTTTATGCAAGTATGTGGGGACCAGAGCCTTCAGTCACGGCTTGTAGAATGAGTCATTGCACAGCCACTCTGAAGCACATGGACAATTTCCTAGGAATAAAATCTGTTGCTTCATCCATTCCACTATGAAATTTCTACTCAAGAGGAGTTAAAATATGTCCACACTAAACTTATAAGCAAATACCACAGCAGCATAATCTATAATAGCCTAAAGTTGAAGACAGTCCAAAAACCCACTAACTAGTACATGGATAAGAAAACATCATGTTCGTACAATATATTATTATTCAGTAATAAAAAGGAACAGAGCAATTATTCAGTAATAAAAGGGAACAGAGCGTGGCATGTCCCCAAATATGGGTGAAACATGCTCAAGAAAGAAGTCAGTCATGAGGAATCAAACTTGTATGATTTTACCTTATGAAGTCCCCCAAAGAGGCAAATGAGTACAAAGTTGCTTAGGAACGAGGAAGAGATGAAGAGTAACCACAAAATAACCCAGGGTGGGGGAAGGGAATGACCCAGACAGTGTTACTGTGATGGCCATACAACTGTACAAAAAGTGCTAGAACTCATGAAAACTAGTTTGGTAGTTACATGTTCTAGGCAAGGCAGTTTCTTAAGGGCATGACTTTAAAAGTTAGGCAGGAGGTCACTAGGCTGAGAAGGCACAGGAAGGTGTTGGGCTGTGAAAAGCAGTCTGTGTTCTAGGTTGAGCGAGGCTTGATTTCGGTGACCCAGTAGGAATTTCTACAAGGGATGGAACAATAAAAGCCACGCTCCCAGACACAGATGACTGACTCCACGTGTCCAACTCCATTAGCCTGTGCTATCTATCCGTAGACAATGCCCCAAGCTCCCAGCATTCTGGCTGGACTCCACTCCCAGTCAACTGACCACAGCCAGGTATGCCCCACCCCACAGACAGTAGCCCAGCCCACCATATAAGGGGCAGTTTGCCCCCTCCCCTCTCTTCTTTTTCTTTTTCTTATCTCTCTTCCCTCTCTGCCTCTTTCTCTTCTTATCTTTACTTTCTCTTCCTCCCTTCCCCCAACCCCCAGTCTCTCCATGTGGCCATGACCGGCCTCTACTTTCCTATCTCTTCTCTCTCCTTTCTATAATAAAACCTGACCATGCATTGCCTCCTTTCAACTAGACGTGCTGTCTTGACCCAGCGTTTGCAGCCGCAAGACAGACTGAGAACTCCTGAACCATCGGGTGGCCTGCTTTCTTTCCCTGCCCCCTCTTTCCTTTCCGCCCCAGGGCGGACTGAGCTCTGAGGCCCCCAATTCATTCTCAGCTCCTACCGGGTGTTCAGTGTCACCTGCAATTCCCAGGGGCTAGAACCTGCATCCTTGGTCTTTGTAAGGCCCAGGGACCGCCCCCTAACCCCCCTGCAGCTGTCTCTCTCTGCTCCTTGCCTGGACTGGGATCAAGATGCCCATCTAGCAGAACAGAGCATGCAGACAGACACCCATGTCCGCTGCCC
The DNA here is from genome assembly GCF_008632895.1 of Mastomys coucha. NCBI lineage: Eukaryota > Metazoa > Chordata > Mammalia > Rodentia > Muridae > Mastomys > Mastomys coucha. The sequence continues at coordinate 29,917,921 of NW_022196911.1, forward strand.
AGAGTACCAGACCTCTGGCAGGATGCAGGTCATCCTCTCCAATCCTATTTGTTCTCCCACGGCCCGGTGGCAGCAGCTGTGCCCAGTACAGGGCTGTGGCGGTGGCAAGGTCTGTGCTCCACAGGAAGGCACACAAGACAATAGAAGATGCAAATTGAGAGCACTGTTTATGTGCAGGCAATACCCAGACATACACCTTTCTGAACACTTAGACAGAAAGTCAGATGAAAGACTGAAAAGAAAGATTAGTTGAGGCCACAGCAGACACTAGAAGGTAAGACTGATCTAAATGTGTTTATAAAGCCATTTTATAGGCAGTGGGGGAACTAAGCAATGGATAGTGGGGACATGTCCTGGCAAAGAATACCAGACAGCAAGAGGAACATGTATTGGAAAGTCCAGTCAAAAGGGTAGAGCATCCAAGAACAGACCCATAAAAGAGGCAGGAGTGAATGATAACAGTCTTCCATCACTTGCTGGAGTTGATAATGCAGATGGACAGAGACTCATTGGACCAGATAGGAAGGAAAATAACAATAGACACCACTCACTTAGTGCTTTCCACAGTTCATACCCTGTTCTAAAGAACTGCTTGCTCTCAAAGAAAGTCAGGGAGTTAAGAGCCTGCTATATACAGAATGAGCCAAATGGATTGATGATCACCTTCAGATTCATTCCAAAGAAAAGGAATAAAGATTAGGAAGGTCATAAAATGCTTATCTAAGGTGCGCTCCGGGAGCCACATATAGGATGTTTCTAACTCAGTAAGAAATGGTGGTACTTCAGCTCTGGAAGGATGGTAAGTGAGAAAAATGACAAACTGTTTACAAGGCTGTGCAGCCTAGGGAGGTAGAAGAACCTGGCATTGCAGCACTCTGTGGGTGCCATCAAATGTTCATCTGTCTGTCTGTCTGTCTATCTATCTATCTATTTATCTGTTTATCTATCCACCATCTATCTTCCCATCACATATCTATCATCTTTTTATCATGTATCTATCCACCTATCATCTATCTATCTATCTATCTATCTATCTATCTATCTATTATCTATCTATCTGTCATCTATCTATCTTTGCATGAGGGAGGATGTAATCCTGGACCTTACACATACCAGGCTCATTTCCAGCCCAGTCTTGCTTCTTTAGATGCATATAACACATGATAAGTAAACAGGCTTAGAGAGTAAATAAACTGGTGTAGACAGGAGTAGACAGAGCTAAATTCATGGAGGACTGTGGCACTCAGGCTCCTTTTAGGGATCCCAGCCACCATTAGAACATATGTGATAACTGGAGCTCTGTATCCATGAGGTAGGATGTCATTAGATAACCTCAACCACAGTTCTTGCTACACCACAGTAAAGTGGAGATACCAGTGTGCTTTTGGAAAGCTGAGTCAGGTTGTCGGAGGATTGTGCAATCTGTCAGTACTTAAATGTTGGAAATTTAGTATACAGCATATCTTAATTAAAACTTTTCATCTAATATATTTTGGCCATGCTTTTCCCTCTTCCAATCCTTCCCATATTCTCAGTACCTTCCAATTTCATGTTCTCTCTCTCTCTCTCTCTCTCTCTCTCTCTTTTCTCTCTCTCTCCTTCCCTCTCTCTCTCTCATAAAAAGGAAAGATCAAGACAGACAGACAAATAAAAATCCTAAAACAAAATGGAACAAAGACATTCCCCTCCACCTCCCCCGACAAACTTATATAGAATTTGTAATTTGTTTTGTGTTGGCTAAAACTGGGTAATGAGCAGCGAGGAGCTGAGACTGGAGCTCTCATCCCCCATGAGATGACATGATCAAACCCCTACCTTCAAGGTTCAGGGATCTGAACATCTGTGTGGAAGAGGAGGTAGAAAGACTGTAGAAGACAGAGGTGGTGGTGCAAGAAATCAGTGTCCTCTAAATGAGACAGGACAGATAGTCATATGAACTCATGGAGACTGTGGTCACAGAGTTCCAGGCCAACCAAATCCCAGTACTGAAAGGGAGAAGTAGACACCAAATTCCACCCTAATCTGGGAAAGTATTTGTAATTGACCATCTGCTTGGAAAGGCAAAATAAGTTTTCCCCAGTAGAAAGTCACTGAGTGTATCAACCACACTCCAAAGCAGACCCCGTGCCCAAGAGTAGTTAGCCATCACAAAATGTACAGGATGATTTTTGTCCTATCTCATGGAAGTGAGGATTCTGTTAACTATTATGATCCTATCAAACATGACGGCAGTCAATCTGAGCTGAGTAGCACTGGTCTTTACACATCAGCATCTTAGCTTCATTCATTCATTCATTCATTCATTCTTCCATCCATCCATCCAGTCATTTATTTATTTAATATTTATTGAACATCTATTATGTTGGATGCTGTTAGGGACTCAAAAACACAGCGGGGATTTTTTTTTTTAAATCACTTCTCTGGACTCCCATCCTCACAATGAGAACAAGACAATAACCAAATAAAGCCCTGAGGAGATCAGCTGAGAAAGATAAAGAACCATATTACAGCTTTTGAAGCAGACAGAGGGATGGACCCCAGTGCTACAGACTGGCATAGGACCAGGAAGCCTCTCTGGTTAGGTGATTCCTAGACCAATCTGATTACAGTGGAAGAACTAGCCTTGCAGACACCAAGTGATATGCTAGAATGGTGGGTCGTGTCAGAACATACCACACACTAGGCCCAAACAGTTCCACATGGAAGAGATTTAATTGAGAGGGAGAGAGGAGGTAGTGGCATGGAAAGAGAGGAGGGGGAGAGAGAGAAAGATGGAGGAATGTTCCCCCCGTATATATATGGGTTGTGATGTAGCAGCCACAGGTAAAGATGGGAGGTGAGCCCAATGGATTCTGGGAATATGGTGTCTGTTGCCCTGGCAACAGGTCTGTGGACCTGCCCATGCATCACCACAGGCTTTGGATGTCCTGATGCTAACACCAAGTAGAACTCTGTTTATGTATGGGAGGAACACATAAAGGAATGACCAGGGGGTAGGGGTTCCCCAGAGCTGACAGCGCTTTGAATTTTCTCCTGCCTGAGATGAGAAATTGTCAGCAAGTTTGAGCAGGAGAGCAGCTTGGCTGGGTATGATCCTGGCCAGGAACTAAAAAGATAGGCCCTTATTTAGGCAAGATGGGGAGAGATCACACTATTGGTGATTTGTTTGTTTGTTTGTTTTATTGGTTTGGGAGAGGAGACATTCACACATGGGACAGCAATCTTCCCTGCTTCAGAATAGAGTGTTTATGCAGAAAAAAAATGACCCTCAAATTAGCACTGACCTGGGTATACCAGAATGCAGTAAAGAAAACACTGACATGACCACTCCATGATTCAGTTAAGGGGAAGGTTTTTGTTGTAGGTAAGAGAAAGAAAATATCCAGAGGCATCTAGAAGAGTTCAAAACAAAGAGAAAGAAGCCAAGCCAACCAGACCTGGCTAGGGCTATCTGCAAGAGGAGGGAGGATAGATGTGGGGGGAGGGGATCCTTGGCATTATAAAGAGTATCGGGGGAGGGAAGCCTGGGGAAGTGAGCAGTGCCAGGATGGTAGGGCAAGGGGTTGAAATGTAAAGCAAGTACTTGTGGGTGGAGACTTAGGGCTCCTGAGGCCAGCATGGGCTTTGATTTGGAACCAAGGGAGGATGCTGGTGGAGCCATGTCCCTTCTGCCAGAGGTGAGGGGAATGATTCCTTTTGGGAGATAAGAAGTGGTTCCTAACTACCAGAAATCCTTGTATAATCCTTGTGTCTGGATATATGGACTGCCTGGTGGACTGCCTAAGACCTAACACAGGGTTCACATAATCAAGCCACTTAGAAAATCAAACCCTTAGAGCCCTAAACCTAAGCAACACTTAAATAAGGCCAAGCAAAAAGGTAGACAAGGATCTGGACCGTTCTACCTTATTCTCTTATAAAAACCCTCCTCCTCTCTGTTTACTACCGACACACCACTCCCACTGCTGTATCTCTACTTTGATATACTGTAAGTTGTACTTTATTTTGACAACTTGAGCTAGTGTTCATGTCTTCTTAACTCAGAAGGGAGAAAACTACAATCCTTCATGCTACCTATGAAGCAATGATCAGTGATGGCATTCAAGAAAGGCATCCAGAAAAACCCACTCTGAAACTTTGAAGAGTTTAAGGTTGTTTGACAGGAAGAAGGGTTTACTCACAATCAAAGCATGATCTCGGCCCATTGTGATGACTGTCCGGTTCACTGTGCGCAGCAACTGGACCATAATCTCCTGGATGTGGTCATAAGTGAAGGCCTACAATGCATTGAAAGACAACATTTATAATTCTGACACTGGACCAGATCACTCTTCCAAAAACACCAACAGTAGTTACCAGATGTAGATCATGTGCCCCACAAATTGTCTGGTTCCATCAAGGCCAGACAGACATCCGTCTTTCTCTGGACACGTGTCTTCCACTCTTCAACCCTATGTCCTCCCAAGGCTCATGGGTAGGAGGGGCAGGGAAGCTCTCTCCTGACTTTGTTATTTCTACAATTCTGTTCCCTGACTCGTTGCCTCCCATAGCTTGCATCACATAAATATGCCATTCCTGGTTATGGCACTAAATGGTTACAGTACTTACTAAACACCTGGTACTCAGCCAAGCACTTCACCCATTTTCTCTCCAAGATAAACAACATTATGATTGCCACTATTCAAATGACCAGATAGAATCTCAGAAAAGTGAAGTAACTTATCTAGGGGTTACCCAGCAAGGAAATCAGGGGGAGGAATTGAATCTGGCAGTCTGTCTCTCAAGTCTGCCTCTTTTTCACACTCTCAGGAGCAACAAGGACAGGGTCGCAGATCTCCAGTTACTGCTGAGGCTTCATTAGTCTTGCCCATCTGTCAAGATGAATATAGTCTCTGTTTTCAATTGGGCAACTTCTAGTTCCTTCCGTGACTTCTGATCTTTCCTCTCTTAGAATATCTTCAATGCTACGCTATTCATTACTCTTTTATCTTCTTCATTCCCTTTACAGTTGCATCAAATTTATATAATGGCCTCCACTCAGCGTACTATTCCCCAGGACTACATTCCTTGCCTTACCAAAATAGATATTAAAAGTACCCCTTTCCTCTAGACCTCCTGACCCTGGATTCTTTTAAACATCCATTCCTTTTTAGTCCAAAGAACATCAATTAGATTGCTCAGGAAGTTTGGTGTTTAAAGCGTAAAACTGTGACACTCCATCCCATTTTCTCTGAAAGTCCACACTGTGGAGACTGTCTAGGGGAGTGTCATGAGATCAGGTGGACGTGACTTTGGGCCCCACCTCTCCTAATCTGAGCTGGGGGACCTTGAGCAAATCATTTTCTTCTCTGTGTTGTATCGTCTGTGTGTATGAATGTGGCCAACATCAAAACTTGAGTTACTGATTTGAGGCATCAATTAGGGCCCAAGGTAAAGAGCCCTCCTGGCCCCAGAGTCCCAAAATGTCCACCTACATCAGGAGCTGAGTGGCTCCTGCACCTCAACATTCCCCTGGTTTGCATCAGCCAAGCTTGCCAATTCCCTGCACGTACCAGAAAGTGAAGTCTGAAGCAATGCATAATATAAACCCTGGCTGATACGGAAATGTCACCCAAAGAATGTATAGCGTATATGCAAATGGAAAACTTTCAAGATGATAAACCTGTGCTAAGCTGTAAAAGTGCAGCCACAAATCAGCCGCTCTTAATTGCTCCGTGCCAGGCAAGTGGAGGCTAACCCAACAGAAGTGTCTTCCAGGCTCAAACTAAACGGTGGCTTGTAATTGAAATGACAAAATCAGTCTTCCCATTATGGCCCAGGCAAAGAAATTAATCCACCCAACCTAAACACATTGCAAATTGCAGTGATATTTTTTCCTTTTAATAATCATAGACTATGATATCTGGAAGGGACTCTAATTGTTCTTTCCCTCCATAAGACCAGTGAGAAGAGGAAGAGAGAGCTGGAGGTGGTAGGTTGGGATGGGCCCAACCCATCTTCTTGATTCACCCTAAGCTCTCAGTGTTTTGAAGTATGGAACAGTATCCCACAATACCTGGTCTGTCTTATGACTTTAGTAAGAGAACCCAGACCTGGCACTGAGTCACAGTCTGAATCCAGCTGTCCGAGTGGTGTGCCCTTTTGTTCTGTCTGTCTGTCTGTTGAAAATTGGGAAATCCTCTTGTGGTGAGAATGTTTACGAAGCTGCTCTTTCACTTATGTAAATGCTCCCTTTAAGAGAGGAAGTCCTCTCAGGTCATAGCAGGCAGGAAGGGAACAGTACCTCGTCTGTATTTTGTAAGACCGCTTTGTTTTCCTTCGGTTCTAAGTTGCGTCATATTTATGACAAATGTGTAAGAAAAAAAAAACACCCTGAAACTTGATAAGAAAGCAAAATAAGGATTACATGACATTTTAATAGAACATTTCTGATAAAATCAACTGAGGGGCCTCTCTTGGGAAATGTAGTTCTGACAGACTGTCCACAGCTGATTAGACACCAAAAGTTTGTATCTCTGCAGAGCTAGAGAATTCTGCAAGGTTGAGAGGTCGCCGTGTGAAAGAAAGCATTTGGTAGGTTCATTGCTTTGGAAAAGGCTCTGGCTTTATTAGTCTGTGCTAATACCACCTGGCTGAGACCTAATGGCAATTTTCTGTCTCTTCTCCCCTAAAAGATCAAGGCTTATATATTTTTCCCAAAGATGTATTTTATTTTTATTTATGTGTGTCTCTGTGGATGTGTATGCTGGCACCCTAGAAGGTGGAAGAGGGTGCCAGAGCCCCTGGAGCTGTAGTAATAGGTTGTCATGAGTCACCCTACCCAGTATGAATGCTAGGAGCTGAACTTAAAGCAAGAAGCAAGAAGTGCTCTTAACCACTGAGCCATCTCTCCAGGCAACAAGGTTTATATAATTTTAGGCAGTTCATTTGTTATTTGCCTTGTTTCCCATTTCATCAGTGAAGTAAAACCTTGACACATGTCAGGTTGTAATTGGATAACCTGATTTTTTTTAACACATTGAGAATTCTATCTTGACACAGGGATGTTGAACAATTACAGTAGGTAGCTATATGGAATGTTGTCAATTTTTATGAAAATTATAAATGTATATAGTTTTTAGAATTTCTAAAAAGTTCATTTAAAACAAAACAACAAAATCTTGGGTCTCTCCTTCATCACAGAATCTTTAATCTTCCAGTTGCTAGAATTGTAACTCTGGTATTTATGAGCATGCAATGTATGACAGGTTTACACTGTTCCATTTCAAAACGGTTTTTTTCCACCCACTTGGTGGCTACATAAACCAAGGACATGACTGCTCCAATGTCTTGTCGAGGGGATGGTTTTTTATTTTAAGTGTGAGGGAGAGCACAGCCAGAGCAGGAAGAAATGGAAGTGAACTGGATGTGGCCAGCAGACTCGACTGGACCATGACTGGGGATGGGAGAGAGTGAAAAGAACACAAAGTGAGCGGGGCTGAGAGGAGAGGATGAAGCAGTCTGGACCAAGACAGCATATGGCCAAAATGGCAGGTAATGAGAAGCTGGGGGAAGGGAAGCCAGTGAGCTGGAGAAGCTCATGGTAGGGAGCAAGGTGGGAAGCTCTGAGAAGTCTATGCTAACATGGACTCTGAAGCAGGTGCTTGGGATACTAAGAGAGCCTGGAGGTCAGCAGGTGCTTGGTACACTGATAGGCGCCACAGTTAGTCATTGGTCCAGAGGTTCTCCTAAACCTGACAGTGGCATTCCGTCCGTGCTCAGTGTCTCGCTTGAAAGTTGACTGCTTCACTCTTCCTCATCAAGCCCATGTCTCCTCCCATTTCTATTTTGGACCATGAGAGTATGATTATGGTTTGATCAATATTTGATATTTAAATGTTTTTGAACACCTAAATATCAGTTCATTTGAGCTATAAACCATGATAAATTCTCATTTCTTCGTGTATATATGATGTATGTGTTTATTCACATACAGATAGACATATATATGTGTGTGTACATACGTATGTATTGGTGTATGCATGCGCATATGTGCTTATGCCTTACAATGGCCAGAAGTTTCCTCAATCACTTCCTACTTCATTATTTTTCTACTTTGATATTTGAGACAGTCTCTCACTGAATCTAAAGGTCTTCCATTCAGGCCAAAGTGCTTCTGGGATTGTCTGTCTTCCCCTACCCCACCTCCAAAAGCTCGGGTTAGAGACAAGATTAAGGACAAAGATATATACATACACATACAGATAGATAGATGATAGATAGATAGATAGATAGATAGATAGATAGATAGATAGATAGATAGATGGATGGAGATATAGGGGGTGTGTGTCATTAAATCTAAATGTTGATGGGGGAGATGGACGAGAGGAAGAGAGTGAAGGAGGGGGAAGGGAGAGAGAGAGGGAGAAGAAGAGAAAGAATGAATGACTCTTTTGCCCAGGAACACAGTTGTAATATATGGCTGACAGCATTTTCCTTGGCTGTGTTCTTATATAAGAGGCCTTTCCAATTTCATTCTTATCTTGAAGAATCACAAACACTTACCTGGAAAGAAAATACTTAACTTTGAAGAGATGGTAATATCATCCAGCACAGACTCACACCCTTGCTCCCGTTGGCCACTAGAGATATGGTTTTTCATGAATTTGAGGTTTGATTCAGTAGTCTATCTTTCTTCCTTCCATTTGAATTAGATCCTATCTTAGATTAGTTTGCTGGAGCAACACCTGACTTCGGAACACAAGAAGCTGCAGAAGCAGACAGGGGGTAAAGGGGCCTCAGTGCAGTGGCTCCAAGGGCCAAAGCAGGCAATATTGTCACATCCTGTCATTTCTGCCTCTGACACAACACAAAGTGACTGCCCTTTTTCTGGATAACATTTGGGCAATACCTTCTTAAGGATTGTGACTGAATTAGCTTTTTCTGGGAAGGGAAATCTAGAATCAACAGTAAGGGATGTGGTCAAAGTGGAAGAAAAAAAGATATGGGTTCTAATTTTGATGTTGTTGTCAGCTAACAAGGTTTAAGGTCTCACTATGTAGCAAGGCCTATACTTATAGATCTGGCAACTTGTTAAATGTCTTACTTTACTTAAGATAAGTTTCTGCTTTGGTCCTAGGTGTCCACCACTGGGATCAGTAGCTAGATCAATGATGATCTGGTCCAAGATCTGTTCTGGCTGGTTTGAGCTCTTTGAATGATTCAGATTGTGAAGCTATTTTCAGCCCTCCAAGACTCTATTATAACTGTCTTCAATACTTTGAGCAGTGCTGTGCAAAAAGCACATCTCACTGCAGACACTACAGAGATGCCACTAGGCATGCTCTCTCCTTGGCTGTCTCTGACCTAAATGATCTGACCTAAATGGCTTCTCTGGGCCTCTTGTTTCTTCGTCTCTATGTTAGATACAATGCCAGCACACTGCCAGAACTGTGCTGAGGAATTCTGACTAGTTCTAACCTTGACAGATAAGGCTCTCTGAGGTTTTACTTCATTGCAAATTCTTCTAAGTACTTTGCAGATGTCAACTAAACCTACCACCCCTAAATGCAAGACTTCTTGCTCTCTAGGATGTGGGTACTCAGTTTCCTGTGAGCTGGGAAATCCTGCAGGCACCTACGAAATGAAAGAAATGCTTCTGTATTCCAGATGTTCAGGTGATAAAAGTTAGGCTCTGGATTTAGCTACACATAAGAGAAATGTTAATCCAAGTCCCAGTCTCAGCCTGCCCAATTCTAGTGCAGGCTCGCCTGATGCCAGTCCAAGTTTGCCCACTCCAGTCCAGGCCTGCTTGATTCTAGTCCAGGCTGGAAGCTGATCACTATCTCCCTCTCTAGAAATGCACCTGTGAGGGGAAAGAGCCTTGGGAGAAGCAAAGTCACTCTTCAAATCTATCCAAAGCACATCTTAAGATACGCATTTGTGTACAAAGCTCTTTGTGTACCATCTCCTTAGGTATCAAGTTGCATAAGAGTTCCCAAGTCAGAAATCCTGTTTGGTGCGTGGTGTCTAACCCACACAATGGAATAGAAAGTAGAGACAGCTTGACTTGGAAAGAAACTCTGTCAAAGACTGCAAAGTACTGCTTTATATATTTTAAAAAAATCTCACGTTTAACCAAAAATTCTGGGAAAGTTCATGAAATTGTTAACACTGATATCTGAGGAGAAAGAGGGAAATATATGATATTAAAGAGAAAAGTGTATGTGCTATGGTTCATTGAGAAGTTTCATAATCATTGACAACTAGAAGAAAGAGAATTCTTTCTCAGTGATAGGGTGACAAAGGACAGCCTGTACTGGTAGACAAATGAACTCACAAGAGACAGAGTGGCCCCATCTCAGAGACTGCAATGCTCTGTGGCAGCCCTCAGACTTCCTTTCAGGGTGGAGACGTAATGGGAGAGCCCTTCCTGGCCATTCCTGCTCTGAGATCTCCCACCCTTGGCTGAGGCTAAAGAAGTAACCCTGGTCCCACATACTGGTGGCTATTGTTAACATCACTCATCTGACAGAGGAACAAAGTGGAACGAAGTAACATGAGTTACTTTTTTTTTTTTCTAAATGGCAGAACTCTGAAATGTTTTATTCCATTTACAAATTGCTTTTAACTTCCATTCCTGACAGATTAAAACAAAAACTGCTTAAATCAACCAGGGTGGGGAGAACACGACATTACCATCACTTTCAGCAACCATGAAAATCGCACTGTGCTCAGAGCAAAGCACTGGTTTTATGCAGATCCTGTGCATTGTTTTTTTTTGTTGTTGTTGGTGGTGGTTTTTTTTTTTAGAGCATTTGTTAAAAGCTCACTGGAATCTCCTACCTGCAGCCTAGAGAAGAAAAATAAAATAAAATAAAATAAAATACCAAGCCTTCCTAAATGTGTAATTCCAACATCTTAATGCTGATGATTGAATACTGAAGGAAACCACAGCTATACGTATGCACATCTCCATGCCTGACATGCTTTAATTTATATCCTGTTCTTCAAAATAATAGTCACTTATGGAGGACTAAATAGAAGGATCTGAGTAAAGACTGCAACTAACACGTATTAAATTCTGACTGCATTCCAGGCAATGGGCTGTGGGCTCCATACTTATCTCAGTGCATTCTGACAGACATGCTGGACCTAAGTGCTATTATATTTTAAAGTATAAAATAGGAACCCCTCTAGTTATCATCATTCAGTTTATACTGAGCATTTGCTATACACCAGTACTTCATGTGCACAATCTCTCTGAATACTGAGAATAAGTTCACATGTCTGCTGCACTGGCTTCCATGGTACAAGTGAAGAAAGAGAGAAATGTATATTCCTGGTCTAGGCACAGAGCTGTGGGTGATAGAATCCGTGTCTTTCTGGTTGCAAGGATCTTTTGCTTCTGGTGCTAGTTAACTATAACAACATTTCACAGTTTATAATAGCCAAATGAACAAGGAAAGTATATGTTCGCAAACTTAGAAACTTATTGCTGCTGGGTATGGTAGCACATGCCTTTCATCCCAGCACTCAGGGGAAAAGGCAGGCAGATCTCTGTGGATTTAAAGCCATCCTGGTCTACACAGTCAGTTCCAGGATAGACAGGGGTGTATAGTGAGAACATGTATAAAAGGAGGAGAAGGAGAAGGAGGAAGAAGAGGATGAGGAGGAGGAGAATTGTCATTGCCATCATCTTGTTACAAAATTAGTGGCTTACACAGAATAAGGAACAAGTATGATCATGACCATGGGACTTGCAACTCCAATCTGCTCTATCCTGAAAACAGGTTTGTCAGCCTGAGTTCATCATATCTGAGGTTCTGCTTCTTGCTTTTTGGAGTTCCTTGGGCAAAGCAACTGGTTTAGACATGCTAACTTTTGAAAGCCCATCTCACATGTATCAAGGCTACTGAAAAGAAAATTCCCTTCAGTGCAAAGATAATCAATATAGTCACATAAGAACTGAGTCATAATTGAGTCTTAGCTAATGTACTGTTAATCTTTAAATAGTTACTTAAACAATTGTTAGTTTTAATTATTAGTGTCAGTTATTTGTTTCAAATTTTGGTGCTGACTCACCATTTATGTCCAAATACTCTGAGCTTCTTTATCTAAACTGTTCTGAAATATAAACTCTCAAAGCTTAAATGCAAACTGAATCAAAAGAGCAAATGGCCCTGCAGCCATGGGCTCCTCTGAGCTTTCTACCATAAAAAATGGGACTCTGTAGGTTACTTGTAATAGGTCCAGAAACTTAACAGAAATTGCATACTCATCCCTCATCAATATTCTTGCATGGGCTACTGAAAATGTCAAGACTCGTTGGAAAGAGAACACAAAGAACAAGGAAACCGGTTTAATGTTGCTGGTCAGGAAACTCACAATGGTGCTTATGCTGCATTGATTTTTATTAATGAGTAAACAAATTAGTTAATCTTTAATTTGTGCTGCTTGTTTGGTAGGTGATATATTTGCAAATGCATGCATTCATGGGAACAGGATAACAAAAGGACTTCACGATGCTGAAGACCTTTGCAATGCCTCATCCAGAAAGCTGTGGAAGATGCATCTTCCTTCTTCCCTTCACTCACTACTGAATTTCATTTCCACTAAGCTTCTCTTTTTGCCCTTCTATCATCATCTTTTGTCTCCTTTACAGTTTTAGTCATACCCTAGAACCTGTGTGGGTGCTTGTGGACATGAACAATATCACCCCAAATTTCAAACTGTAACTCTGTTACCTGAAGTTCCATAGAAAAGTATCTCAGTCTTGGCCCAAAGCTAACTCTCCTGTTACAATGTAGCACTTAACTTAGAAAGCATGCTAAAAAACCAAGCACCTCTGAGGAGCAGGTTGTAATCCACCCCCACCCCCTGCATGCCCCATCACACTCCTTTGAGGAACAGGTTATAATCTACTCCCCTAGCCCCTTCATACTTCCTTGCTCGCACTCCTGAGCAAGCATCCTCAGAGAATTCTTTTGATAATATGAATTGGATTTATGTCACTACTTTAGGTTCAACACCTAACAAGGGTAGCGTGCGCATGAGTAATTGCTAGGATTTTTATCAAGTAGATACAGAGTTTATTTAATGAGGAGATCTACTAGGAGGAAAGTATTCATGGCTGAGAGAAGGAGGAGCGACTGAATGAGGGGGATGGAATCAGAGTGAAGAATCTGGAAGCTTCTGAGTAGAGACTTTTTTTAAGCTGCTCTTGACCTCACACAAAAGACTGAGGGAGAAACAGAGGAGCCAAAAAAAAATCAACACCATCTTCTCTCTGTCCTACAGTGAAAATACCCCTAATCATCCCTACATCCTCCAGGGACAGAACATAGGTATCAGCAACTCATTCAGCAATGGCCGGTAAGAGTTTCCACAGCAGGAACTCCCCAAATTAAAACCCTATGGCTCTCACATTTTACAACAGGCTCTTCCTACACATCCCTTCCAAGTTAGGCAGAAAAGACTCCAAGCCTGGAGTCAGGGAACATCTTTATATCCAGGCAGAACCCAGTGCTCCCATTAACTAGTCCAGTTAGGGATCGATTATGCCAGCGACTGTAGAGAAATTGCCAGCACAGGGGCTTTAGAATCTGTGCCCTGAACTATTTTTCTTTTGCCAGGAAAAGACTGAAGAAGGATGTCAATCTCAAGTGCGTGAGAAATGGCCAGAAAAGGCCAATAAAGCTGAAGAACGGATGTGTTTCCTCTGCCCTTACACAAACACATCACCATTGTTCTTTCTGTTTAGAATAGATGTAATTAAAGCCTTCCCCAGAAAGCCATGGCTATAAAGAACACCCTGTGCTGCTGTGATCCTGTCCGTGGTGCTGAAAAAAAAAAACAAAAAACCAAAAAACAAAAAACCCAAGCCTTGTGAACAAAAGGCATCTCTATTTCTCCTGACCCCATAGAGATTTTTTTTTCATTTTAATATTGGTTGTTTTTCTCCCCCTCCATATTTTGGATTTTTAAAATCATAGATCAAGTCTTATCTTGTTATTAATAGTACCATCCTTATCCAGCTCCTTCTGCAACATTTAGGTAGCTATCCACCACTTCCTTTATTGTTTCTTTGCTGTACAACCAATTTATACACCTATGGTAAATTAGAAAAAGCTATATGTGGTTTTATTTTTCCCGATGTATTGAAAAAAATTCTAATTATATTCTGGGGCCTTTTTATGTAAAAAAGAAGTTATCTTCTTCATTTCTAACTATGTCTTCAGTGTCACTTTTAAAAAAAAAACAGTTTTTAGATTTTTTAAAAAATATTTATTTGTTATTATATGAAAGTACACTGTAGCTGTCTTTTTGACACACCAGAAGAGAGTGTCAGATCTCATTAGGGATGGTTGTGAACCACCATGTGGTTGCTGGGATTTGAACTCAGGACCTTTGGAAGAGCAGTCAGTGCTCCTACCTGCTGAGCCATCTCACCAGGCCCAGTTTTTGGATTTTTAATAGGAATAATTTTTTCACAGAATATATTTTGATCATGTTTGATCCTACCCAAACTCATCCTATATTCCCCCCACCTCCCTACTCACCCAAATTTATGTCCTGTCTCTCGGTCTTTGAAAAACAAATACAAAACAAGCAAACAAAACACCCAATAAGCATACAAACAACACCCTCAAAACCAACAAACATGAAAACCAAAATATTTAAGCCTAAGACTAATCAAGCAGAGGGTGTGGCAGAATGCACAAGAAAACGCCCTTCCATGTAGTACGTGGCTTGAATCCTTCCCTGAGCAGCTCAGGGGGCAGGAAAGTCTTTCTTCTGAATGCTCAATCAGTGGCAGACAATCCTAGTTAATGACTATAATCAATTTCTTTTTGAACCAAACCTGCGTGTTCACCCCTAGAAGAACATTAAGGGTTTCTTGCAGAAGAGTGTGTAATATTTGGAAGTAGTCATCTGCCTTCCATGGTCTAAGGTCTGGGGTGATTTTGGATCCTTTCAAAGCTACCATGGTACCTTACAGATGTTCCTCCCCATCCCCATTAAAGTGAGATGGTCTGGACAGCATCTGTCCTGTTACAACTTAAGACCTCAAGAAACATGCTCCAACTTCTGCCACTTTAGCCAACCACATTGCTGGTATAGTGTGGCCCCTCAAAGCAAGGTGTGGCTTTTCTGTGTGTCTGAATCAGTATTAGACACAGCATGGGTGTGTGAGACATAAACACCCACCCCATCTGCTTATCAGAATTGATCTGGAGAGCTCCCAAAAGCTGCTTCAGCCTCACTCCCTGGTATTTATTAGCAATTATCAGATAGATAAATAAATAAATATATGACCATCATTTGTCAGTGATGGTTGGATAGTGACAGGCTGATGGAAGAATGAATGGATAAATAAAAGAGAATTGTTCAAGTCTACTTGATATCTTAGCAATTCAGAGTTTGATGCAAAAGATGTCTGTTAAGATTAAAGATGTTAGGAACCTTTTTTCTTGAATGCACCACTTCATTATCTACATCAAATATGTAAGTATGAGGATATGGCATTGGACCTTGTCTTCCAGGGCAGATTCCAAGTACATAAATAATTGGAATTGGGGTGTTATTTGGGAATATTATAATTATTCCTCTCTGACCTTTACTGGATTCATGCAATTCTTGTTCCCAGTTATGAAGGCACCCTCTTTTCCCCTAAGAACTGGCTCTATCCACAGGAAAAAAAATATTTTACTTCTGCAGAGATTGGTTTTTCTGACTCTTGTCTTCAGAGACATAAACAGTATCAGCCTTGCCAGCATTCCTACATCTCCTGTCCCCTGGAGGGGAAATGTGTGGTATAAACTGTAATATCAAGCAAAGTCAGCCATCTCTTTATCTATTCAGATTACACCTCTGAATTATGCAGAGTATTCTTTTTAAAAGCATCTATCATTTACTGGTACAAGCATTACCAGAACCGAAAATGGAGCCATACATATGAGAGTTCTGGATTCACAGCTTCTCATTCTTCCGTGATGCGCTCAGGTACTTATGCATGCAGACTCTCTGTGCAGCACATAGACATTTGTATTCTGCTTTTCCCGTTAATATGCCAGAAGTATTTTTATGAACACACTGGATAGATAAGGGACTGCTCTGTCTTTATTTGTTCCTGATGAGATGTAGGAGAGAAGATTTAGATCTAGACAGATTAAATGCTGACTCTACCACAAAATATCCCTGTAGCTGGAGACTATTTAACTACTTAAGCCTCCGTTTTGTTCATTAGTAATACTTAACTATAGGATTGTGTTAAAGCCTCTTTGTTATGTTTTTGTATATAAATTTCTTGATATATTTAGCTCATGCATGACTCATGCATAGCAAATTAATATTTTAACACATGGCTCTATCATAGAGTATAATATAAAGCATGTATGAATAAATAAGTGAAAGATTGAGTTAAACTCAACATTTGAGGACTATCCCAGAACATTGAGTGCTTATTCTCACTCACCTGAAGTCATCAAATTCAACTTTTAGATGGAAACATTTGAAGACAAACAACATCCCATTATGTCCTTTGGCAGATGGGTTTCAGTCAACTCCCTCCAATCAGAGTCTATTGGACATAAATCTAGAAATAAAACCCACATGTCTGAAAAGCTACTGGCAAGCCCTAACGCCAAACATTTCCAGATGTCAAAACCTCAACCAAGACTATTGTTGACTGTTGTATAGACATTGTCATCTAATTAGTCAAATGTGTTGATTTGTTTTATAGAAGTTTTTTGAAACTATAAATACGTCACTTACCCCACTTTCCCCCCTCCAACACTTCCCACGAAACTCTCTTGCTCTTACTCAAACTCACAGCTTTTTTTCTTTAATTGTTGCCACATATATACATATATATGTACATATGTATATATATGTGTATATGTGTTCTTAAATATGTAAATAAAATCTGTTCAGTATGTATAACGTTACTTGTATGTATGTAACCTCAGGTCTGACAACTTAGTTTTGGATAGCCAACTGGGGTCTCTTCCCTGAGGAAGCTTCAGACAGGTTTTGGAGGAATTTCACTTGGGTGAGAGTGAAGGTAAAAGGAAACACATTAAGTGCCAAGGTCAGTAGCTCCACAGTGACTATTGAGAAATGCAGATAGTCCCTGAGTTTTCATCAAGATCCCACAGCAGCTCTGTGGTAACAAGGGATTCAAATGCATATCCATGCACCCCACATGTCCGTAATCTTTCAGCTAGAATTTAACTTGATACAAACCAAATATTTACTGTCTAGTCTATATTGTCTAGTGTTGTGTAAAGATGTGACAATGAACAAGACATATGCAGTCTTTATGCTCCTAGGTTTGTTGTCTGTTGGGAAAAGGGACATGGTAAAGGTGAGCCACATGTGATGTGCACACCACAAATGGTAGTGTGCACACAGGGTCCATAAACTGTTTAGGCGATGAAGAGGAAATGTGAGCCTGTGAGCCCAGCCTCAGGGTTTAGTTTAGTGCATTAAGCATGCTTGAACAGGTCAGTCCTAGCATGCATACACTGGCATAGGATCTTGATGAGAAATGCTTGCATCAACCGATGCACCAACCCATTGAGGTCTCTGCAGTGCTCAAGGTTGGTACCTGCTTTTTATATAGTGGTTAATGCAGTGGCAGCAGATTTACCTTTCTCATTTGGTTCTGCTGAGCATCAAAAATAAAATTAGTTGTCAGCATGTCTTTCTAGGAAGTAGACTAATTGAGGACAGAAAGATCAATCAAACCTCAGAGGTACATTATAGAATGTCTGCTTAAAATGTGGAATTATGCCAAGAAGTGTAAACATACAGAGGAAACGTGGGGTCAGATTAGCCTTCCCCTTTTAAAGTTCATAGACCTGATATAGGACTCCCTTAGAGGAGTAGTTTTAGCAAAGGAAAGCCTACGCCACATTTTCAAAGAGACAATGGGGGATCCCATGAGTTGGGTAGATCAGACAGTGAACGCTATTCTTAAGTACTCAGAGCAAAATTCACTATAGTCACAGTACTAAGCATGGTTCTAGGCCTGTGATAAAGTCCTCCTAGCATAACTGAGTAGACTTGATGCTGGAGACTGGAGCTGGAAGGTGCTGCGAAGTGCAGTCTCTGGGGCAGGCCACCTTCTTTCCCTCTGCACTCCCAGTGCTCAGCGTGCTGCCTGATGAACAGTCGCTGCCTAGTTAACATTCAGTGAATGGTTATATAGAAAGGCATTGCTTTAGTTGAAAAGGGAATTTGCAACATGAACAAGTATAAAACCACACGTGATCATTTTCTGAATTCCAGCATGCTGCCAGTGTTATCAGAAGGCAGTAGAGACGATTACAAAAGCGGTGATAGAGGAATCACAAGGTTTCTTAATGGACAAGGAAATGGGGTTAAATCCTGCCAGAAAAGGTAATGTTCAGCTTTCAGGGGTCACAACTCAGATGTCTAGAGGGGAAGAGCAGGTGATAGAAAGGGTGAATCCAGTCTCCTAGGGAACAATGACAAGAAGCAGGGCTGTGGCTTTTATTGAGTAATTCCACAAACAAGACAGGATATATTTGTGGGCTGGAATCAAGATGTGAATCACCAGCTGCAGGCCCTCAGGACAAGCAAAAAGGAGAGGGAGGTGCCTTTTGGGGTATGCAAAACACAGGATAAATGGCAGGAGGAGGAAGGAGGAGGAAGGCCATGAAAGCCTGGTGAGAGGGCAAGAGAGTCATTTGCTAGGATGTAAAAAACAGCAGGAAAGAGGGTCGGGGAGAAAAGCTGTGTGTGTGTGTGTGTGTGTGTGTGTGTGTGTGTGTGTGTGTGTGTGTGGTGTGTTGTGCCAGGCTGCTTAAAGAAACCTTGAGAAACAAATATTCTTTCCAATTTGAGCTCCTGGATCAGTTGTTTTTTTTTAATCTCCAAGACAAAAGCTCCATAATACATCCCTGAGAAGATGTCCATTCTAGAACTCTTGAACTGTTCGCTGGAAGCTTCTCTGGTGTGTCTCTGGCTACTATCCCCAGATGGTATGTGACATCTGGGGCCTGGAGCCTTGCAGACAGAAGGATGGCTCAAAAGCATCCCTCCTAACACACACATACACCCCCCCACACACACACTCACATCTCTTAAAGATTCATATTTATATCCATGGAGCAGGAGCAGTCAATGTCATGGTTCCCTCAGTAACTATTGGGACCAGGCATGGCCAGTATTTATTCTCCTGCTGATGGGGGAATGTAACCCAGGTATTATGCAAAATATACTTTTTAGGTAGCCAGTGACCAGCTAGTGAAGATTTAGGGTAAATGGCAGCTTTTTCCAACCAGGGCCTTTATTCAAGAATTCCTGTGGGTGATCTCTTCCAGAGAGCCAGCACTGCCCAGCAGGGGTTGGAAGGGGTCTGTTCTCAGGCTCCACTTTAGCATTGTGGGGAGAGATTCTCTTGTCCTTTTTACAAGGATGAGAGAAAAAGGTGAGTGAGGTATCTCTGCCTGCTAGAAGAAATTGAAGTGTGCCTAAAATAACTGTATAGCTAAGGAAAACAAAAAGCTAATGCACTGTTATCTTAAAATTTAAAAACCAGAAAAACTGCATGATGAATAAAACCATTAATACTGATGTTTTAACGGTTGCATTCACATTTAAACTTCCTTCTTTTAAAAGTATTTTGCGTATGTGTGTTTGAAGTAGAGTCTCTCTGTGAGCCCAGGATGACTTGAAACTTTGTGATTCTCTTGCCTCAGTTTCCTAAGCACTGAGGTTATAGGAGTGTGCTACCACACAGCCCTCTCTTCCTGGTTTCTGGATTTCTGGCATCTATATGAACTTGGTTCTCCTCCCCAGACACATGCCTTACTCTTGTCACTCCTGTTCTTGATCCTAGAGAAACCAGAAGGGAGAGGGACCAAGGAAAGAGATAAGTAGGGTGGAGAGCCCACCTTGGCTATAGGCAAAGAAATCTTTTAAACTTTAGTCATGGAAGATTTAAAAAGGGGGAGCTGAGCACTTCTGTAAGCATTGTGAGATGGTGCTGATGGGACAGAACACATTGGGCTATTAACTTTATTGGGGACTTTTAGTCGAGCATTCCCAAAAAGCTGTCTTCTTATTTTCCAAGTGGATCTCCTAAGAACAAATGACCCAATGACCATCTGGAAAATGAAGCCAAAGCCCCTATCTTCTGAGCCTGTCAGGCAAAGAGTAGGTAACATTAAAGCAGAACACACTTGCTTAGGAGTTGCAGTAAGGACAGGGCGGTCAGATAGCCCACGTGACATACTGCGAGGCATGGCAAGTTGGAAATGGGCCATACTCATATGTTCCTCAAGTCACCAGTTCTGGCTCGGTGTGGGATGTTTTCTAATCAGTTACCTAGCTGTTCTCCACTGCGAGACTCCATTGGCTTCCTCATGAGCTCAGCAGCTGATGGCCATTTTGCTAGTGCAATCCTCTTGTAAGGTTAGTCCTTGGTTAGTAGATTCTGTTGTTTGGAACTTATAAATAGAGAAGCATTTATCTACCACACTGGGACGGGTAACCTGAAGAAACTCTGGACTCTCTGAGCTCTCTGTTGGTAATCAGTCCCCACTTAAATACTTTTAAATTAAAATGTTTCCCTCTTGAAATAATTTTCTATTCATTGAAAAGTAGCAAAACTAATAGAGTTTCTCTGTAACCTTGCCCAGAGAACTGTTATCTAACTGTAATGTTTCCCAATTATTGTTCTAATGTCCATTTTCTGGTCCATGAGCCCATTCACGGGCCCATGGTGACTGTTTCCTAAGTCTCTCCACTCTCAGTGCTTTCGTGTTCCCCGAATTTGGGAAGGCATTCACCTGCTACTCTGTCTTCCTCAGCCTGATCTCCTTTACCAGCTCACTGTTAGATGAAGGTTGTTGTTTGGGCAAGGTTCCCATAGAAGTGATAGGTCCTTCTCAGGGTATCCCAGAGAGGGTCCTGTGGTACTGAGTCTCTACATCAGGGGTTCTCAACCTTCCTTATACTACAATCCTTTAATACAGTTCCTCATGGTGTGGTGACCCCCCCCAACATAAAATCATTTCCTTCTACTTCATAACTGTAATTTTGCTGCTGTTATGAATCATAATGTAAATATCTGATGGGAAGGATATCTGATATACCACCTGAAAATGGGTCAGGGCCCCCAGCTTGAGAACCACTGTTCTAGGTGTGTGGTCCCTCCACCCTGAAGTTAGTGTTGTTCTACTTTACTCATCAGGACTGTGTCAAGTCATCAGAGAGGCCTCCTCTGGTAGCGGATGGGAGCGGATGCAGAGATGCACAACTAGACATGAGGTGGAGAGGTCTCCATGGGTCCCTGTCCTTGGAGCTCAGGAGAATGTGGCCCACCCAGTCCACTAAGCAGGACTCACACGGGCTCTCAGACACTGAAGCAGTGAGCACAGGGCCTGCATGGGTCTGCACCACTCCTTTGCATACTATGGCTGTTAGCTTTGTGTTATGTGGATCTCCTAACAGTGGGAACAGGTGTGTCTTTGACTCTTTTGCCTGTTATTTTCCTCCTGTTGGGTTGCCCTGGCCCGCCTCAATATGAGAGGTTTCGCCTTGTCTTATTGTATCTTGTTTTGTTCTGCTTGGTTTTTGCCTCTTGAAGGCCCCACGCCTTTCTGAAGGGAAACAGAAGGAGGAGTGGATCTTGGAGAGAGGGGAGCTGAGGGCAGAGCTAGGAGGAATGGAGGAAGGGGAAATGGTGGTCAGGATTGTATGAGAGAAGAATCTATTTTCAATCTTTAAAAGTGGATACTTAAAGAAAATACTTTCAGCCTCCTCATCATTCTGCTTCTCATAATTTGCTCATTTCTTTAGGAGCTAGTAGTGTAAGTTCTTCCCAATAACAATGGATATACCAGTGCCCATTTAACGTAAAGGTCAACGTTCACCTTGTCCTTAAGGGTAGAGATAAGCCCCACATCGTGCCTGCCTTTTCCACACCTGTAGGATAAGACATTTGGAGGAGACCAGCAACCCTGCTGTCTCTGATCCTTCCTTATTTTCTAGGCTCCTTTTTGTAGTGACCCATGTCAGATTCTCCAGCAGGACTCTTAGGGAAGAGGCCATCACTGATCAATGAGCACTGTCACAAGGAATGAGCCATATCTCCCCTTTGGAGCCTAAGTTTGGGTGTTCAGTTTGTCTTCAAATCAATGTGTCCTTGGAAGACAGTCTCTTCCACCAATTCTATGAGGACCAATGCAGGCCACCAGATTCAGACAGGGCCAGTGTACCTAGGCAGTACCCACAGGTCGTGGGTTGTTTGTTTGTTCCTTCTGGAATTCTGTCAGTGGTATGCAAGTGGACTTTTGTGAACTGGTTCCCTAGGAAATGTATTTTTAAATGTTGCCCATGATATATAATGTTTAATCACTTTTTTTTTTCTTTTTTTACTTTAAGTACTTTCTTCCTGGTTTCCAGGCACAAGAACCAAGCATTCCATTGAATTTCTGTCAGTCAGATGCAATAGGTGTAAATAACCTGAAGTACATAGGTAATAATAAAACCTTACAAGCTAATTAGGGATGCTTTGACTATCTACTACTTTTGATTTTAATGTGGTCTGTTTAATTATAGACATAAATAAATGTTTAATCATGGTAGTTACTCAGCAATTGTCACACAAACTTCCTAAGAAATCAACATATGACACCCAGGAATTGGTATGAGTGAATTCCAAGATCCCACAGTTGGTAGAATAGCTTCCATAAGTTTGGAGGTTCTGAAACACTCTAAAGGAGCCCTCCCAAAAGCAGCATGACACTTTCCTTTTGGAGCCCCCTAGAAAGACTGAGCCCTGGTGCTAAAAGCTGTACCCAGAAGCAACGTCCACTGCACCTTGGCAAGCTTCCTACTGGCCAAAGAGGGACCAAATCACCGGCCACCACCAGGCCTGCCTGGAGCTTCCAGGCCAACAAGGCTACAGTTTTCCCTGGGCTCAGTCTCTCTCTGTCATTCCCACAGCAGGCCACTTGGCCCTTGGCTGGCCTTAAAAGGATTATATGTTGGTTTTCAAAGCAGCCTGTAATAACATAAAGAAAACAGAAAGTAAGGGGACTAAACTAAAGAAGAAGGAAAACATCACAAAGTGCATGTTATAGGCCTGGGATATGCTGGATCATCCCATAACCACTCATCCCTGTAATCTTGATACTGCTAGGGAGTGTACCTCATTTTTAATGAGAACTTTGATGATTCACCAAGATTTGAGAGTTAAAAAGAAGCGAAGGTAGGATTTCTCCCCTACTATGGTCATGGGTGGTATCATATATATATATAATATATATATATAATATATATATATTCCCGCACATGCCAAGAACACCCCAAATAGTAATGGAATAAACCAGGAGTGTGGCTGACCTTTAGGGCAACAATACTAGGGAGACAGCAATGCTAGTGTGCAGTGGGGGAAGCTATGGGTTGGGGGTGAGATAGGAGAATTTCCCTTGAGTTGGTGTCTTAGCTGGAGTGCTCCACACACTGCTTTCTGAGATTCAGCGTCCTCCGTAGCAAAAGGAGGATCATGAACCCCCTTTTCAGCACATGATGGATACTAACTGTCAAGAGCCATGTCATCCTTTCTGAAAAGCCATCACTGCAGCTGGGGAGGGCACATTTCATAACATAGAAGCAGAAAAGTGGAGACCATGAGCTGCCCTGTGGGATGCCCCACAGCAAGCCCTGCCTCCGTGCCCTTTATTTGAATACTGGGAAGAGGAAACAGGGCAGGTAGGTCAGAAGAAACCCCTGTTACTTTGGCAGGGTGGTATCGATTCCCAGGAATTAGCCGGTAATGACAAGAGGCAGAAGCAGCCTCCCTTGACCCTCTTCCAGGCAGGCTGCCCACAGCTCTGGGTTCTCTGAGAAATGGCAAGAGAAATGAGGATAAAATGTAAGAAATTATTGGGTGAAAGTAAGGGGGACACTAGTCAGAACTGGGGTCCTGCACAGAGCCCAATAGAGCAGACCAAACAGTCAATACAAAGTGTCCTACAACAACAACAACAACAGACAACAACAGCAGCTTAAAGAGACCATTAAACAAAACCAGGAGAGTCAGAACCACCAATTGGAAAGAGTTTAGCTAGTATAAGCTCTCTCTGCTCTCCTCCTCCATTTTAATCCTTAGGGGAAAGGCAACCTGAAGAAATGTCAAAATAGCCAATCAGCACTCCTCATCCTTTTGTTTCTAAGGCAGCTCAGGCTACCCTGTGAGAAACAGCTGCTCAGCCACTTGCACTGGGATTCCTTCTAATGTTCAGAAAGGACACTGCCTGGATCTTGAGTCACTAATAAAACCAATTTAGTCATCTAACATCAACTGGATACATTTTTTTTTTGATAAAACAAAATTGTTTTGTGCAAACCAGTGGGGAGGTGGGATTAATTGTACCCCTTTGCAACTGATATCCAAAGAGAGCAAAGAAAATAACCCTTCAGCGAGAGAGTCCTCAGGGGATTCTCAGCCTGTTATTCATTGTTTGGGGTGGAGTGCTGTGCACACACACACATCTTCCTTCACAGCAGCCTCTGGAGCCAATTTCTCCTGGGATGGCAGTGGGAGAGGCAAGTGTAGCTGATCTCTATCTCAAGGCACTTCTGTCCCACAAGCAGACAGACTAGTCCTCAGAGTACAACCACACAAGTACACAATAGAGCAGCTACGTGGCTCCAAGGACCACAGCAGAGGAGAGAAGGTTCCCCAAGGATAGCAACAATCATCAGATCTAGTCTTAGGTAGGGTTTAGCTACGTGAAGAGCAGCCAAGGCTTTCAACTATGCCAAGAGGGGACTGGAGCTGAGAAAGGACCATAGCACAACTTTGGATGCTGCAGGCAGGAGCAGAAGGATGGAGTGGGAGCTAGATGTAGCTCCAGGTCAGCTCCATGACTATACTCTGAGCATCTGTGCTCCAAGCTTGGATGGGAAGGGATACAGAAGAAGTAACACAAAAGAGTTGGTACAGGAATACCATCTCAGTCAACACACAGGAAAGAAAAAAAGGCAGAATTAAAGATAAGGAAGCTTTTTAACTCTCTCTGAGGGGTAGGAGGGAGTGGGATGCAACTGGGAAAAATGAACATCTTTAAAGCTAACAGAAATGTGGGATCTTCCCTATAGAGAAGGAAAAGGGAATTGCAAGGATGTTGTAGACAAGAGAAGCTGCAGTTGGAGGATTTCGTCCTCCCAGTGTTGAAGCAGGGGAAGGACCAAAGGCTACAGCTTTGTAGGATTGCATAGCACCTTCCTCATCTCACACCCAGGTACAGTCAACAGACTAAAGCAAACATACACACAGACAAATGAAAAAACCCGCATTTAGAATAGATACATTTAGACATGGCTTCAGTGTATATCCCACACAGGTCTTGAACTAGTAGGTGATCCTCCTGCCTCTGTCTGCCCAGTGCTTGGATTAAAGGTACAAATCATGGCACCTTTCTTTCTTTCTTTTTTTTTAAATGGTGATTCTGGGCACCCTGAGCGCCATGATTTCTCATCCTAGGAATGAGCAACCTTTTTCCCTTTAGAGAATGCAAGCTCAACTTTACCCCTGTGACTGCTACATGAGGCATGAAATGGTCATTCTCTGTTCTCCTCATGAAATGGAATGTAAAAATGAATGCCATGGTTTAAGAGGGGGAGGCAAAAAATAAAACAACCCCATCCAGTTCAGG
Source organism: Mastomys coucha (assembly GCF_008632895.1). NCBI lineage: Eukaryota > Metazoa > Chordata > Mammalia > Rodentia > Muridae > Mastomys > Mastomys coucha. Next base: position 29,943,600 of record NW_022196911.1, read on the forward strand.
TGCAAAATTAAATTGTCTGAACTCCTCAGATGGCTATGAGGTACAGAATGAGATCTCTGGGAAACCATCTTTGAGGGTCACTGGAGCTGAAGGCCAAACTTGCTCAGTGACAAAGAAAAGAGAGTTGACAGAAATAGAAGCCAGGCTGCTCATTCCTCACCTGAGCTGGCACCTTTCATAGCCTACATGCAAGCATGGCAGGTGAATGAGGAAATTTAGCACTATCATTTAAATAAATAACAATTAAAAACCTCATAACATAACCAGGTTAAGACAGTTTGCCATGCCATAAGCCACGCAGGCTTACAGATAACCTGGTAGCCTCCCAGACCACCAGGATGGGGCTGTAATTACTTCAACAGTGACAACTAAAGATAAGCATCCTTCCCCATCCGCCAAGCACAGGCACAGCCCCAAAGGGAAGCTTGGTATCACACAGGACACTCTAACTGCTGCACCTTCACACATAATGCTTCCCAGAATTAACTGCAGTCAGTGGCTCATCTTCTAAGCCTGGGCTGGTACGAAGTCTGGCTGCGTGGCATCAAGTAAGAATCAGTAATGACAAGCCCTATTGTCAGGGTAGTGGGTCTGAATACACAGAAGAAAACATTGAGGGGACGTTGTGGTCTGGGTGACCTTTCTAAATGTGTTTCCTTTCAAAGTCTAAGTGTTGTTTGCACCTGTGTAAACAAGCATGGGTATCCTGTGGTCTAAGCTCCTTCCCTCCCTTCTTCTAAACTGATTTTAAAAGTGAGCATAGAAAGTAATGGCTCTCACCTTCAAACATACGTGTTATCATACACTGTTCCACTCACTCCACTTCACCACTGCCCTTGGTGAGACCCTCCCACCTCCAGCTCCTACCCAGTTAATCATGACTTCTGCTTTCCCATTATATATGTAATGAGAAATATATTATAAACATATTACCTCATTTCCATCTCCATGACAATTTTTTCCTCCCTCATCATGATCTCCCTTTTTAGCTTTGTAACCTATAAGCACATATATAAGCACAAATATAAAGTAATACATATGTATATATGATTTTAAATTTAGGTTCAACATGTGAGAAAGCATGCAGTGCTTGTCTTCCTGAGTCTGGCTTATTTCGCTTGACACAATGATTTCCAGTTGCATTCATTCTCCTCCAAATGTCATGATTTCCTTTTTATTAATGAGTGCATAAAATCTTGTTGTTTGTACATCTGGATTTTCAGTCAGGTCTCTGCGCATTCTACTTCACTGCTACCCTGCCAAAATGAATGCTGGAGTAGAATGAGTGGGTTGGAAGTCTTGTTATCCTAGGGATTATTAAATGCAGATTGGACAGGGCTCTTGAACTGAGGAGGTAAGGAAATGAAAAGGAGATTAGCTACTCCTCATAAATGGTGAGTCACATATCAGATATCCTGCACACTAGATATTTACATTACCATTCACAACAGGAGCAAAACTACAGTTATGAAGTATCAATGAAAGTAATTTTATCATTGAGGGTCACCAACAGAACGAGGAACTGTATGAAAGGGTCAAAACATTAGGAAGGCTGAGAAGCACTGCTCTAGTTCAAGGAAATACTGAAGAGAATTCCAATGGGTCACATTCCAGCATGGCCTACAACCCAGTGGCATAGAAGTCCCCTGTACACTTGGTGAGAGAAACAGTCAGGCATCAGACCCCAATGCTCCAGACCTGATGATCAACCCATGCTTCAGTGTTCCTCCAGATCCCTAGAGTATAGACTTAAGACTGAGAGCTGCTGTACAGGGACCCTGGCCTGTGGCTGCCCTTCAGTACCCAGCAACTTCTCAGTGCAGTGTCTCCTCTAGTCGCTTAGCACTGAAGTCACAAGGCTTAGACTGAGGCCCAGCATTACCACCCTTCAAAGAATCACAACCAACTAGAACAAGAGAGATTCTGATTAGGTAGTTTGGATTTCTGATTTGCAGTTTGTCTCATTGCCCTCATGTCCAGAGAGTCATAGAAGACACTGTTCAACAGGGACATGGCTTCACCTCTGGAAACTGGAGATGTGGGGTGAAGCTCACCAGATCAGAATCTTGCACCAACTCGATGGTGATGATGCCATTTGGTAAGTCATCCAGTAGACAGTGGCTCATCCTGAGAGAGGAGTGGGCCAAGTCTCTGGGTTGGATCTCATTACGAAAGCCACTTAGACTGGGAAGGTGACACCATACCTCCTACACTCTTAGCCTAGGAGTTACTCAGGACCTCCTATTCCCTATGTGCTTTGGAGCCCTGAGTCCTGAGCCTAGGTGAGACAGTAGTCTCCTCTCACAGAAGGGAGGCGGGGTCTATGGGACGCCACTGCCCTGAGGTGGACAGAGCTTCAGCAGCTGTAAAAATGAACTGGACACTGCCTACCATCAGGAATAAGAGTTAACAAGGGTGCTCATTACAATTGTGCTTCCCCAAACCATGATTTCACAAACATCTATGATATTTTTCATAATAAACTGTGAAGGACCATTGCAAATTGTTATTCAACAGAAAGGAAACATTAAGATATTTCTAAAAAAAAAAAAGGAGAGCCGGCTCCCATGTCCATATATTGTAAGACCAAATGCCTTTCCACCTTAAAATAATAATAAATGAGGATTCAGTGGCAAAGCCCCGTGCCAACTGAACAGCTGGCAAGTAGATGTGCCCCAAAACACTGTCATTCCAGTCTCATCACCAGAGAACTGTTGAGTCTTCAAGCTCTCAGCTTCCACATTCTTCCTCCATGGGACAAGGCAGTGCCCTTGTATCTTCATGTCCATGACCGCAGGGCACACACAATATGATGAACCTCAGCTGGAATTACTTCATCTGGCCTTATTTAATGAGTGACTATGAATCTCAATATTTTTCATAAAATGAGACTAATGAACTCTACTACTAGGGGCAAAGTAATAAGAATGCATGAATTGCATTTTGTATAATGCCTAGAAAATAGCAATTAGCTGGAATCGTAATTATTTGTAACCTTTGACCATGAGCTGGTTTCACTCCTTTGTGACTGCTTCCTTGGTAACCTCCCCTCTCTCATACCCCTAATGCCTTCCCACACACACACTTAGTAACTCCTTGGTAGGTCTAGTACATTTAGCATGCATCTAGAGTTTAGTTATGATGTCACATTTTTGCAGATTTTAAAAATATGTTTATGCCATATATGTGATGAAATATCTTGTGTTTGAGACCCATGTCTAAACATAAAATTCATTTATTTTTCACATAAGTATGTGTGAAATTTGTGTATACATACACACACACACACACACACATATACATTTCAGATAGTTTTGTTAACCAGTAGTACAAACATTTTAACCAAGTCTTAAGGATCATCTATTGATTATATAATTAATAAACAATTAGTAATAATAATTTGTGTATAGAACAATATTTCAAGGACTGGAATTTTCTACCTATGTTCTTAACATACAGTGGTTTAAAGTTTTGATTCTAGGGACATTTCAGAGTTGGGATTTCAGAATACAGCCTGTACACTCCAGTTGCTTATTTACATTTCTGTAACCACAGTCTTGAGGAACTGTTTCATACTTTGTATCCCCAATGCCTATATACACTTGGTGTACTTTATGTATTTCTGAGTGAATTAATGAATATATATGAATGAATTAATGAAACAAGCCTCTGTTTTTACCCAATAAATGGAAGACTGCTGATTAGGATGGTTAGTACAGGAGGAGGAAATAACAGAAATCACAAATCAGGAGCTTGATAATCATGGCTGACTACGAGATACCCGAGCAGTACAGAAATATCACCTTGCGAAGGTTTAAAGCTACTGCCCACCACAGAGAGTTCCTCCAGAAAGCTCTTCTCTGAGGACTTTGCAGGAGCAGAAAGTGTTCCTGCAAGGAGGAATACTTACACACAAACTCAGTAAAGACTTCTTGATTGTTTGACTTCTGAGTTCAGTCCCACTGAAGGGCAAGGTACATGAAGACCTATCCATAAAAACTTGGCCAAGCCAAAGCAACCAACCGACCGATCGACTTTCCTTCCTCTTGAGGTTCTCAGCAGGTCTGGGTTGTGGTTCAGTCATACAGCTCTTTCTAGGGCCTGCCCTTCGGAAGCCCTCCAGCACTCCACTGAGACATTTCCTTTAGGTTCCACATCTGTCTCTAAATGACTAAACAATGACTACCAAATGTGCTTTGGCTTCACAGTTTCAGCCCTGTCCCTCTGAGAATCACACTCCACGACCTTTCTCCAGAGCATGAGCCTGAGACACTGGCTGAGGCACAAAGAGTCTTACCCATTTCTATCACTATAAGAAGTCTCCAGAGACACCAAACCCAAACCCTTCGGCATGAAAGTCCCTGAGTGTGTTCTCCTTGGGAGCCATGCCAGCCAAGAATGCAAAAACAGATGCACCATGTGCAAGTCACCTAGAAAGATGTTATTTGATGCTATTCATGCCTGCATATAGGGGAAAACCTGTCCATCAGGACACAGAATGACACAGTGTCACATTCTGCACTCCTAACAGCTGTCTATCCCATCTCCACCACTCACAGCCTTAGGGGATACGTCACTGGAATAGTCAGCCTGCTGAGCAGGTGTTGTTTTCTCTCTTTACATTTCAGATGCTCTTCATCAGCATCAGTATTTTACAGTTTAATCAGCTGAGGCCAGAATGGAAGCCCAGGGCAGCAACCTCATCCTGAGGACTCACCGCATCCTGACAGCTAAGGACCTCCAAGATGCTGTTGAGCAGTTCGACACAGTACTTCTTCTCTGAGCTCTGGTACTGCCCATCATCCCTCTGCTCCAGAAGCTCCTTCAGCTCTTTGGTGATGACAGGAAGCAGAATGTCCCGGCATTCTGGAAGCAAAGCAATGCCAGGCATGTACGGTTATTGTCTAGCTTCCTTTGTTATACACACACACACACACACACACACACACACACACACTACATAATACACACACACACACTACATAACACACACACACACTACATAATACACACACACACACACACACACACTACATAATATACACATACACACTACATAACACACACACACACTACATAATACACACACACACACACACACATATATGTGTGTATGTGTATTACATACATTCATGACCATATAGAAAACATTATCTGTCATTTCTCATGGAAACATTCACTTTTATATCACAATACAGTTATAAATAAATATAGTGTGCTCTATCTACTTATAATAGATCTAACCCATGATACTTATATTGATACAGAACTTAACAATTTATGACTTTTTTCATTAGGTTGATAATTAACAAATATATTTTCATTGTAAAAAAATTAAGTATTAAAGGTTATGTTAAGATTTCCTTAGAATATAACTCACAATTCTGTTTTTCCTCTGAACTTCATTCCTAAGAACCCTCAAGCTATTTTATTTTATATGTTTAAATATGTAAACACACAAGTACACATATAAATATGTCCAAATATTGCAGTATAGGTTTTCCTAGTCTCATTTTTATTTTGTGTTTGCTTATATGTTTAAATATGTAAATGCACATGTATACATATAAATATGTTTAAATATTGCAGTATAGGTTCTCCTACTCTCATTTTTATTTTGTGTTTGCTTTGATTCATGTTGTATTGTGGTTATGAACTGTCATGATCTTTCTGTATGACTTTCCATACATAAGCAGAATAAATCCTACAATGTCACTGCTCATATCTGATTTTCAAAAGATGACTTAGTTACATGAATGGCTTAGTTACTTGGTACTGTTCATTTATCACTATTCCTTGGAGCAATTTTTATATAATTACATATAACAACTAACTTAATTATTCAACACTATAACATTCTCAAATCATTGACATAGTTCCTTATTTAGCCATAATCCTATTATTGGACATTTTTCAAATTACAAAACATTGAAGGGTCTCCCACTTGCTCCTGTGCATATTGCCTTCCTATTGTAATAAATTAGAACTTTCTCAGAGCAGAGAATCCTTCCTGACAGAGCTGTCTCAGGACATTTCTGGGGTGTTTTAAAGTCTTACACAATTTTCTCTATATATCTTCCTTAAAAAACAAAACCTTTAGGTTAAAAAAAAAAAAAAGAAATCCAAAACTGTTTCAAACCATCCACAGCCAGATGCCACTTGAGTGAGACATGAATCATATACACCAGAATGTCAGTTAAATTCAATCCAACAGCTAGATGTTGAAAGTTTCTTTTATCTTTTGAGACACCAGGTTTCTGAAGGCACAGGGATGAGCTGTGGTTCTTTCCCATTAGCTACTTAAAAATCTGACCAAAGTAATGAACCATAAGAAAGGGCAGAAACTATGGCATTGTGGTGTTGGGACCCATGCCTACGACAGTGTACAGGCTGGGCCATCCTCCTGTGTGTCTGAACTTGGGTCTCAGCCAACATGGAGCAGGACAATGAGCAGCAGGCCATGCACCAGCCACCCATGGATAATAAGATGTTGGTGCCAGTGTCGCATATGCCCGTGTCTTTTGGAAACAGCCGATTTCATCATCCACCAGCCACCAGTACTTACCAGAGATGATGAGGCCCTATATGGCATCAGCTGAGGAATTCAGATGCAATGAGGGAGAGTGGGAGTCACAGCTCATTAGGTCCCTACCTGAGCATGGTGTGAGAGTGCCCTTCCCAGCTGACTCCTGTACCTTCCCAGAATTATTGCCAAAGATCGATTGGGAGGGGATTCCATGTGATGCCAGTCAACTCAGGTACTCTGGGAGTGACCATTTCCTTCAGTGAGAATCTGATGTCTCATGGCCTACCAAGTCCAGCTTCCCGTGGAATCTCTGTGATGGCTCACAGCAGTACCCCAACAATGCCTTATTCAGTACCCCCATCAGTACCTGCCACCACGAGCTCTTTAAAACATGGAATATTGTTGGTCCCAGGCTTTCCAGAGGCAGTCAGGATGCTGGCCAGAGATGCAATGGAGGTGTTGGGATAGCAAAGAAAAGTTGTACTTGGTTTCTTTGATTTAGTTTCTGCTCTTTCTTTTTTTTTCTTTGTATTAAGATTTATTGGAGCTCAGACAGAGTAAAAACAGTAAAGTCATATAAAACTGACCATTGCATTTTTTACTGTTGGGCTCACATATGATGAAGACAGTAACAGTTGCTAAAATCCAAGAGCGGTTTCATCTCTGGAGGTTCAAAGAGACTCAAATGACTTAAAGGGGCAAATATGTTGCATTCATATGTACGACTGGCCACACCAAGCTAGTTCACAGCACTTTCTAACAGCTCTTTTCAGTAGTTCTGACATCTACAGGCAGGGGTCAGTTCTGGTCACCACTGCTCTCCAGCTCACCCTTGGCAAGTGTTGCTATCAGGGAGAGAACTCTCATCTTGCATCCTAACAAACCTGTCTGTTGGTCTCACACATGGTCATGGGGAAGATGGAGACCAGTTCTGGCTCATTGTTTCCCCAGATGGCTTGCCCCATAGAATAGACTGGTATTCACCTAGGAACAAGAGACTTCTGGTATCCCTAACCTCAGTTGCCTGGAGCGCAACACAGGAGAGCCTTTTTTAATTTTTAACACAATGTCAGAATGGCTGCCCACATGTGCTTTGCCTAGTAACCCAGTCAGTGGCCATGCAGAACAGAGCCATCATAGCCAAGGCTGTTGGGGGCTTCTTGCCTAGAGCCTCAGGGTCAGTCTGGGCTTCCATAGAGCATCTGGAGCCTGACTTGCACTGGACACACTCAAAGTTTTGTCCATGGTCTTTTTTGCTCCTTAACAATCAGAGTGACTTTGCCTCTAAACCCTCAGCGTCCAGTGCAGGGTTCAACCAAGAACACAAGGGCATGTCCAGAGAATGAAGCATGGATAAGGCCTTTAGGTCTGACTAGGACACATCTTTGAGGTGTTTTGTTCCTGGTACATCTTTTAGCTGTCCCTCAGCCCCTCAAGCCCTGTGTTATGGAGGCTTGTGGTCTGACTCTTGAGAATTTCCCAGGGGGCACTGCACCATGTTAGACTAAACATGGCCCCTTAAGCCTAAGATGGCATCACCTTTCTACCGTCAATACTTGGCACAGGACTGGACCTAAGTCTATGGAATAGAAGGTGCCAGGTTTTAAGGAAGAGATCCTCTTTGCAGGGCAGACATGATACTGCCAAGTTCCTTTTTACTTCCTATTATTTTTTTCTTTTTCCTTTCCCTTTTTTCTTTCTTTCTTTTTTTTTTTTTTGCTCCCTTCTTTTCAATTTAATCTTTGAGCCTCCACAGGGTTCTTTATATTAGCTTAATGCTCAGTAAAATGGCCAACACAGACGTTCTAGATGACTAGGATGAGTTACCTAAATAGTTACTATCCCTCAAAACCAGAAAGCCGGGCAGGAAAGGCCACCTGAAGCCAGCTGGGTGGTTTGTCCCTGTAACTCCAGAACTCTCCAGGCAAATACAGGAAGGCTGCTAGTCAGCCTAGGATACATAGTATGATCCGTCTCAAAAGCAAAACAAAGGCCAAAAAGATGGTTCATGAAGAAAAGGTGCTTGCTGCCAAGGCTGTCAGCCTGAATTCAATCCTAAGGACCCACACTAAAGATCATGGACTCTGGGCTGGTGAGATGGCTCAGCAGTTAAGAGCACTGACTGCTCTTCTGAAAGAAGCGTCCTACCTGTTTGTTTAGAAGTTTGTTTCAAAATGCGTTTTAAAAGGGGGATAGTAACTCTGTAGCTTCAGGTTTGACAAAGGAAATAGCAGGTGTTAGGGTACAGGGTGACAGGAAAACAGGGAAAGACCATCTCAGGAAGGACCTTCCTTAGAACATAGGTAGTTCCAACATCAGGATACTTTACAGCCCAGGTATACCTCACTATTGTTCCCATTTTTTAAACTATCAGAAGATAAGCACCATCTTTCGCTTCAAAAGTTAAGTTTGTAAGTAAAATAACAAAGGGGATCCACAGTAATGCTAAATGTCTTCCTCCTCTATGGCTGTCTGAAGAAGAGACTCACCAAATGCCTCCTGAGGAGATTCATTGTCACTGCAATGTATAGAATGGATGAAGCAACTGAAGAGCTAGAGCCCAAGAGCACAGAGCTGCCACTGTGAGTCAGCTAGGACAATAGGAACAGAAATGTTCATCGGTCCCTGGTTATTACACCAGGGTCCTACTCCTGCCAAAACATTCCTATTCCGTTGAGGCTAAAGGTCTCCGAAGACCTCGAAGGAAAGAAAAAGGACAGATTAAGAATAGACAGTCATCTTGAGTTTAAAATATGACTACGGCTGGGAATGTAGTACGGCTGGGAATGTAGAGTGTGTGCTTAGCATACATAAGGTGCTTGGCTCAGACTCCAGATCAAGACAAGAAAAGGTTAAGAAACCAATGTGTTAAGCACTTTTGTGACTTAAAACTTGAAATCGTTTGTAAAATGAGATCAATAGGACCTTCAGGAAGATTTCAAGTCAGGTAAAGGGTTAACCCATTTGTGCAATTTGACTAGCTCACACACACATTCCATTCATTGGTCAGTCACTCAGCTAAGTGGAATGGGCTTCACTATGTGCAGGCATGGTCCTGAAGTAGAAATGAGTGACAAGAGCCAGTCGCCTCTCAGCACCCAAGCCAAGGGAGATAAGACTTGGGCAGATGACAAAACAATGAAGAAATGCTGAAGATTGTACCTTCCTACAGTGGTGTATGAGGACTAGCCATAGTATAGGGGGTGGAGGCTGAAATTTCCTTCTAAAGTTTCTCTATCAAGCCCCGTTGCAGAGATTTGGCTCCAGGGACAAGCCTGGTGAGATATTTTAAACACTGACAATCTCCAGGAGAAACAGCTGTCCTTCAACTCTTACTTAAAACTGAGCTAAAATAGTGTATTCCCTTAGAAAGTCGGGGGATGAGCTCCCCACTACTAGAGGTGTTCAAGCACTGGGTAGCTGTTTGCACACTGGGATAACGAGATGAAAGGTCAGACAACTGTTTGAACCAAATCATTATTAAAGCCCCATTCAAAATTGTACTACTACATAATATATAGGCTCACAGAAGTGGTAGGAGGAAGGATGGACAAGTGGATATGTTTGTACTAGAGCAGATTAGACTCCAGAAGAAAAAAGCACTCCATCAATCTGAAAGGAGTGGGCTTTACATATTAGCAAGACCAGCATCCCTGGATGATGGAGGCTGCTGATGTTGAGACTCAGCAAGATTCTCACTGAGGAAGCCATCAATACCGGGGCCTGGTTTTTGCAGAAAGGACTTTGTCTTCTCTTTAACCCTGATTTCTCAGAAATGTCTAGCTCCCCTGTTTGGGGGATGAAATAATTTTTCTGGTTTGTAATTGGAGCTGTGAAATTACCTTAGCCAGTAAAAGCTTCAGGAGGCAGCATTTCTAAATCATTCCTTGATTGTCAAGCTAACAGACACAAATGGTTTAAAAAGATAGATCTCACAAAGCCTTAAATGAATCTTCGTAGACAGAGATAATGGGTCTCATGGACCCGCGTCCCTATGTGAGATTTTTGCCTCAGGTACCCACGCTGACAAAGGCTGGGCAATCTGCCATCAGGTGTCAAGTCCAAATTGTAATTCAGACCACTGCTGAGATCTCTGCCATAGTTACTCCATTCTCTGTGTTTTAATCCAAAGGTTCTTTTGTCCAAGTGACTGCAGTGGAAAATGCAGCATTCTTGGGCTCAGCTTTCATTTTCTTCCCCTAGAAAGCTGGGTTTTGATAGGTGGTGCTGTGCACCGGATTTCACAGCCCCTTTGAAGAGTGATGCACCTTTTCAGTGAAGTTATTACCCAAGGACACTTCCAATAAAATTATCTTCTCCTTTATTCATTCCTCATATCAGCCAGTGAAAAAAAGAGAGCACCCTTTTGGAAAAGCACTGAGCCAACATTCCACCTGTGACCACAGCCACAGCCTGAGCCCCAGAGGAAAGAGTCACTATGAACCATATTTGTGCATGACATCTTTCCATACGTCTGTTCTCTTCTGCTTTCTCTCAGAGTGAAGACACCCCATCACAGTAAACCAAGGAAAATTGGGGTACCATCTTAGAGTTTACACTTTCTCAAGATCAACATCCAACCTGCCATGGATCTGCTTCTTCTATGATCTGGGTCACACATCCTAAGTTGTCTCCCTTCTCTCTACAGTCTTTGTAGTCTGGAAGTCTTTCAGTGACTTCCTATTGCTCCCAGGTTGTGTTTTATAGCAGCTGTTGGGGCAGCTACAGACCCTTTGTGAGAGCCTTTCTTTACTTCCAGATCCATGGCTTGCTGCTCCTCCACCCCACTCAGCACTGTCATTCTGCTTCTGGATCTTTCCAAATACTGCCTTCTTTGCCAGAAATCCCCTTTACCTGACAGATTCTTTCCTTCTTGATCTGAATTTAGAGGCCAAATCCTCTAGGCATTTTTCTTGGTGCTCCAGTTCTGACTGGGGTGACTGTCTGCCGTGTCCTGGGAGTATCAGAATGTGTTTCTATTTTACCACAAATCACACTAGGTCATTGTTATTGTTGGAATTGGAGACCCAATGAGATTCTTACTGATCATCCCAGAAATGAAGCTGAAGACCAAAGGTAGACAACAGATGATAATCACCACTCAATCTAAACTTCTCCCCATTAGGTGGGGTACAGAATGATCCTTCCAGAGTTTTTGAGAGGTACCAGTTCTATACCAGTGCAATGTCAATGTCTGTACACTCATTCCAAGACAGAGTTGGTATCATCAGGAGTCTCTAGTTAGAGTGTAATGCACAGAATAAGAAATCTGACCTTTCTCTCTGAAACTAGTTTGAGGGATTGAAAGACCAAACAACTCTCTCATAAAATAGGACGCCATAGCCTCTTGTCTCTGATGGAGAAACGTTTGCCAGTCTCTGATCTCAGGTACCATTTAGTCCATCATATGGGGAGTCCGCAGAACACTCTAGAAGATGGTGAGCTCAGAGAAGGGATTTAGACACAGCATGAGGTTGCGTGTTGTCTGGTTGCATCTTTACATGGTTACCCTTCTCTGTAAGTCTGACTGTGGCATCTGGACCTGCAAATTCATTCCAAGCCAGCCTTTCACTTTGTCACCAGAGCTAGTTAATCGCCTCTTCAATCCTGGTCAATATTTCACAGACCTTAGGGTGAAACTCATTGGGCTTTGGCCAAGTTTCTATTGACTGAGAGGCGAATTCAGCTCAGTTTAACCCTCTTGGGGCACTAGAGAGCTTACGGCAGTCAAGGCTCACTGTTCTCCCTGATGTGTCTTGGCACACTGGGAAAGCCCTTGATTAAAACCCTAGCTCTACCGGGCAGGGCTGAGCACTCTAAGTGTGGCTCAGCTTTTTCTAGCTGTCTTTTCCCCTTGGGCTCAAGGGCCATCTGCAGATGTAAAAAGCCACTTGGCTGGATCAGCTAGACTAGAAGGAGTCACTCCATAGACACGGCACGACTCTGGCAGTCAGCAATTTACTCTCCCAACCGCCTTCCTTCCTCCAGCCAGTGAGTCACGAAGCAAACACATTCCACCCACTGAGGGAAATCAATAACTACCCACAAACTCCATATTCCAGGTCAGGTACAAGCCTTGTGCAATCTACTAACATCTCCCCCAACTCATTTTTTTTTTTTTGTGGCAACTCGTGGATCACTCCCAGAAAACATAACCTAATTACAACATCCAGATCATCACTTCCCCCTTCCAGGCCTCACCATGATGTACACCTCCTCGCTTTGAACTTACAGGCCAAAATATTCCTCCCAAGTCAGACAGCACAGGCTATTTAGAGATCATAGAACTCAGCACTGACTAAAACGGCTTCAGGAATCTCAATAGAATCAGTCCTAATTACACAGTAGTAGATCCTCCAGAAGCAATGTGATTCTCGAGCTTTATTCTGGGTGCCCACTGAAATTCCTAAACAAGCTCCCACTTTGATCACATACATTTAACATTCGAGGCCTGTAAGCATCTATCACATATATTTTATAGTTAACATAAAATGGATTTTTTTTTAACAAGCGAAAGCCCTATAATGACTAGATATGCCACAGTTGCATAGCTATGGTAGGAAGGGTGAACCGACAGAAACCATAGAACTAACCTCTTTACTCCTCTCTCTCCCTGACTCTTCCCTCTTCCACACTACTTCTCTGCCCTCCCCTCTCCCTCCTTACCTGCTCCCCAGCCTCTGTTTGGTGTGGTTAGGTGTACATGATATCCTCATTCGTGCACATAGGTGCCCTTACCAGGTTAATGCCATATTTTGTTATCATTCTCCACCTGGGATGAAGGTAGAGAATGGCTAGACTAGGTAGACTAGGCTAGACTACCCCTACTGCACTGTGGTTAAAGCATGGAGAGTCACTCCCACCCCTTCTGCAGCAGGCACTTTTCCCTTTGAACCTTCTCCCCAGCTCCAAGTTACAAGAATTTTTAAGAGGAGGTGATACAGGTATATGCCCACAGTCACACTGATTGTAGATGCATTTGAATTCTCTGACAGTCTATATATTGCAAAACATACATACCTATAATATATATGTGTGCCCTTTGTACATCACGTGTATGTCATATGTTGTTTACTGTGTGCGAGGAACACATAGCTGACAAACACGTTTTGAGACAAACCTTGTTTTCACAGATGTTCTATTCCATAGGCTGTGGTAAACAAAGAAAGAAAAGAACAGTTGGCTTCTCCAGACTGGCTTTCTGCTAGCAAGCTCGAGGATAAAGTTTGCATGTCCCAGCAACCTCTAGAACAGGAGTTAGGGACAAGAAGTAAATAGGAAAAAACAGGGCACATTCCTCCAGACTTCCAGTAACCTCTCATGGATCACCCCATGAGGAAGGAGGACCTAGGCCAGTGCTTCTCAACCTTCCTAATGCTGCAACCCTTAGTACAGTTCCTCTTGCTGTGGTGACACACACCCCCAGCCATAAAAATTATTTGTGTTGCTACTTCTATGAATTGTTATATAAATATCTGTGTTTTCTGATAGTCTTGGGCAACCCCTGTGAAAGAGTTGTTACATGTCCCCAAAGGAGTCACATCCCACATGTTGAGAATCATTGTCTTAGGCTGTCCAAACCCAGGGGACAGAGATCCCAAGGTCTGTTTTGTGTTTCCGGTCCACATGTAAAACAGGCTCCTGCAAAGGACGTAGCTCTAGGAACAGCCTCTGTCCGTGCTCCTAGGTGGAGAATGGAGGTGAGGCTATCACACAGGATCTACTAAACAAGCCAGAGGGGACTGGAGGTGGAAGGACTGTTTTCTGAATTCAGTCAAGGAGATGTCTCTGAGACCAAGACTGGGGCTGATATGAAAAGGTCATGTGGGGAAGAGCACACCAAGGTCTTGGGGCAGAACATTCTGGATGAGAGGAAACAGGTCATGGCCCAGTATGCAGATTGGATATGGGAAATTTGCTGTACACAAGTGTAGTTGGGAGAATGTAAGACAGGACAGAAAATTTAGACAGGTAGAGAAGAGGTCAGGGCTCATATGGGCTATGATAAAGATTTCATCAATACACAGAAATAAGCAAGGTTTCATTTCTGAGTTTTCCTGGGGACCTCGGAGTTGGTTCTAGAAAGTAAGAACAGAAGGGACTTTGTAGAGAGGAAAGGACAGGCTTTAAGCCCTCACTCTCTCCCAGCCATTCTTTCTAAAGTACAGAATCTCATATCTCTTCTATGGACAAGAGTTCAGAGATATTTAGTAATTTGATTAAAGCTAAACAGCCGTGAGGCTCAAGAGCCCACGTTCTCAGCTCCTGAACTATCCTACCTCCTCGCTACAGCAAGAAATGAGACAAGATCTAAGGCCTTTCACAGATATAAAGGCAAAAAATATGGACTGACTTAGGCTAGATTTTGGAAGCTGGGTCAGTACAACTGGCAGATGGACTGGTTAATAAGTGGTAAACACAGGCATCTCCTTGTGTTTACCAAGCAACAGATTCTTTACAGAGCTTATCAAATTAGGATCTAATCATGAAGCCTTCTGCTTCAGCTAGCAGGTAATGAAAAGCTCCCGTGAACACCTCCCAGAAGGCGTGAAGTAGCTGCTGCAGAGACTGCCTACCATCACACCTTCCAAAGCTGTTAGGACAGTCATGTTCTAACAGGTCCTTGGGCTTTTCATTTGACCTGCCCCACTTCAATGGCTGACCTGCCCACCTCTCTGAAGCTTGCTCATGAAAGCACACAGCTCCACTGAAGATGGGTTTTGTAAAATAAACATGTCACCTGGGCTAGCTGAGTGTGCTCCCCACTTGCTATGCCCCTTATGCTTAGAAGGATCACATTTGCCCATGCTACCCTGGATGAGAGCATCCTTACCTGGTAAAAGACCTTGTCTCATCCACCTCCAAACTAGCTAGGATGAGCCAATAGGAGAGACTTGGTTGCCTCTGTCCTAGGTGATTCTGGATATTAGGGAGGCAATGAGCAGTCCCTCGAATGCATGTAATAGAAGTGTGCTTAGTAGCTGGGTCTGACATTCCTCTACCACATTTGCTCCAAATCAGCACCACATGTACCTTAACTCCGCTACTGGAACAGTCAGTCAGCAGCCCCTACATTCTTCAAAAGCTAAATCTTCTTGATCGTCTTTATGTACAGAGTTTCCAATTCCCCGCCCCACAGCCTGTCCCCTTTGGACACACCTGTACCCATGCATCCCCGAATTCCCAAATTCTCTTTCACCAGGGGCTCTAACTCTGCAACCTTGTATAAGTTACTGTGTAATAATAAACTCCAACTGGGCTTCCTCAGCAGGCAGAGGCATTGTGACAGACATAGCTTAATAAGGGACAGAGCTATTAGGAGAAAAGAGGCGTGAGAAGGAAATGTTGACTTGGGGTCTTCCTACCTCATCCTACTCAGCTAGTGAGTAGCAATTGTGACCTTTGCATAGTTTGGTACTTATTTCCCAGTAGACTTGAAAAGCTGGGACAAAAATATCCCATCTCAACAGAGGCACATCTCTCAAAGTTACCGCACAATTTCAATCACACAGTGGGATCCTAATAAGTGTGAGGTGAACGTGTGAGTGTCTGCTCATGGAAGAGGGTGCCTTGTCAGTCTACATCTAAGGCTCCTCTCTGGACCAACACACCATGTTGGGGTGTTATGCTATTGTTTATTCTGTAGTAAGGAAACAAGGTGATCACTCCTGGAGACTGTGAGGTGAGGGAAGATTGTATGCTATTGGCCTCACTTTCACAATCTCCTGTGGTCAGCCCTTCTGGTAATAAATACCTCACCCTTTTGAAGCTTTGGCTTATTGCAAAGGGAGGCATGAAGACATGCATAAAGCTCTGGAGTCAGGGTAGGAAGCAAGCCCTAGATTTAAAAGCCAGCATTAGTATTGCTCAGCTGTGTGATGCTGGAGAGGACCCTTCTACAAATTTCCTCCACAGATGGGGATTCAAATACCTCTTTCATGATATGATCCAATTGCAACATCATCCACAGTCTAGTGCAGCCCCGTGTGTAATGAGGCATCCACATCAGATACTGAGTCTAAGACATTTTGGCTTCACAGTAGAGTATGCTGGGTCTTCAGCTGGAGCTAAGTTATGCACTTCACTAAACACCTGCTCTAGGCACACTGGGATAAAGTGGACTGAAATGATTCTCTGCATTATTCAAAGTAGTGTGTGTGTGTGTGTGTGTGTGTGTGTGTGTGTGTGTGTGTGTGTGTCTGTGTCAGTCAGGGGCTGAAAGGTAGGTATAAGTGGAACATGTGCCTTGAAATTCTCCTTTCTCGTATGCAGACAGACCGCAGAGGGCCCAGGCATGCTATCTCTGAGTGCCTCTTACATTGCTCTTTGCAACTTAAGAGTAATAATGCCACTTACCGGCAATCCTCGAGCCACACAGGAGCCCTCTCCTCCTGCCATCATAAGCTTACAAATATCAAGAAGAACAAAACCCAACAGCGATGTTTTAGATCAATAGGAGTGCTAGCATTCCATTTCTGGGAAAATCACACATTAAAAAAGCCTCTTGCTTGCATTTTAAGGCTAACAGAGGGGCTCTTCGTTTCAGAGAATTAAATGAGAAAGTGTGCCTGGATTTAAGCATTGGCAGAATGGAATGGTAATTGTTTTCAATCATCCTCTGGCTCCTTCTCCCTCCTCTCTCCTCTTCCCCACCTCAGCTGCAAAGGTGGAAGGCTGGGACTCCTGCACTTCCAGCTCCATACTTTCAATTCCACCATTGTTTATTATGGATCAATCTGAGTGGTGTCACATGCTACAAACAAGCTAGAACTTCAAAAGGAAAGGTCTCAAAGCTGTGTCATTTTCCTCCCCAGAAATTAAGATGGAAATGGGTGGGCTCACCGCCCACCCAGCCTTTCTTTTCCAAGTGTGGACTAAGAGGGCGGAGAGTAGAGCTCCCCCTGAAGGGCAGGACCTCTTATTGCCTCTTATTGTCTATATTTGAACATCAGCCTCTTTGCATTCTGCCCCCATAACCCAAAGCAAAGAGTGATTTAATGAACCTTGCACTTAGGCCCAATGTTTAAATAAGAGAATCAAAGAGATACTGCTTGGATTGTAAAGCAATAGGAGAGGATCTAGGGAAAGTATGAGGTAGAAGGAAGTGGAGAGAATAAATATCCTTCAATGACACATAATGAGCTCTCCACACAAAGCAACAAGGATATAGAGTCCTCACCCTGAGGGCGGTCCAAGTGTAATAAAGAGGCAGTCAATTGACAGGAACAGTATAAAACCCACACACAATGAAACACAGTGCATTTCCAATTATGTTTGGTCCCTGCGGATGAATCTCAAATTGTACTCCTATGAAATTGATATTAATATTTTATTGGGGGGGCATTACTTGTTCATAGACTCATTATTAGCTATGTGTACTTCTTCATATGCTACCTTAGTCCAAAAAGAAATGAGAAGAAGAGAGAGAATGTGAGAGGAAGGTCAGTAAACAGGTCCCAGCCACCCTTGAGGGGCAGTGAAGAAAATCACTCAAATTTTTGAGATCTTTGAACATAAAGGCAAAAGAGGGCTTCCTCCCTCCTCCAGTAAACACAGATTTTTCTGACATTCAAGTTCTAAAAGAAGACTCTTACATTGAATTTGAATGCTAACATTCTAAAACTACTGTTCTGCATGAGTCTATTTGAAGAGGAAACTTATGGTTTCTTTGGAAAGTCAGTTGTGTCAGATGGTGTTTTGCTGGGGCAGACACATGAAGGGATGCTTTGCTGAAGCAGACACAGGTGAAAGGATGTTCTGCTAAAGAAAACTCATGAAAGGTTGTGTAATGTGAAGAAGGACCCAACAGACAGTGGACAACACTGGATGGTATTGGTACACCTTGCTATTTCTGAATGTTCATCGTTTGTCACGACTTCAAAGAAAGAACAACACCAAAAAACATCTGGTGATGTTCTGGTGGCTTCTCGCTGCTTCCTTGGACTTGGACTGACTGGGAGAGTGATATCAGCTGATACAGACTCATATGGAGTTTTGATAAGACAGACTCGTTTTGCTGAGGCAAGACCTGTGTGAGAACACGTGAAGTTTGGAGAAAGTATAAATAGGACTCAACTCGACAGACAGTGATAAGACTTGCATCGCTAGCTTTATAATGGTTTGTTCTTCTCACTGATCTTTGCTGCATTGAGAGAGGCAAGGCAGAGAACTTCTTCTGGCATTCTGCTGGTCCTGGTCACTCCTGCTGACTTGCCAGAGGCCTAGCTGTTTTTGCTAGGCAGTGCCACTGCTGTTGATTTGTGTATGCTAACCCGACACTACTGAACTGGACTGCTAGTATATCCATGAAGTGTTTGTGAGTGTATCGAGCTGCCGCTGCTAAGTCCTGAAAACTGAACTGTTGATTTCCTGATACCAGATTGGATTTGCTCCAAAGAATTATTTCTAAACAGGTCCACATCCAGCCCCTGTCCTGTATCCTAATAACCTTTCTTTTTCACTACCTCTGATGAGTGGTGGGCTAGAAGGGATGTTAAAGCATTTAGGAACCCTTATTATAAGTAGGTTTTGAAAAACCAACCCTACATCAGTTAGTGATGTGATCAGCTTTCTATGACATCAAACAGTACAATGTTTATTCTGAAAAGAACCAAAGAAGAGCAAGTGCTGGCAGATCATCCAATTGTGTCATCAGCTCCTGTGACAGATGTATAAAACTAAATAAAATGAAAAACAAACAGAATGGGTTTCATGACTGAGTGCTAGTCCTTGGCGCTTCATCTGCTACAGTGAACCATTATGTCCTAAACATCTATAAATGTCAGGGTTACTTGGAGGTGCAGGGCCAAGACATGGGTGATAAGGACAGATGTGACCAGAGTCAAAGCAAATGTAATGCCAAAGCTTCAGGGATGGGCAGAAAGAAGAATGTTAAGTATGCAAGGAGATGGTATAGGGAGCTCTGGCCGACTATCAGAAATAGCATTGAAAAGAATAGAATGAATACTGCTATGAAATAGCTTGAGAACCTATAAAATACCCTGATGGGCATGCCAAAGGCCCCAGTAGCTAAATACATGTGAAACTAATGGGTAGACACCAGTTTAATTATGTCTAATTACAGGAAAGATGCAGTGAGCATGGCTGTTTCCCTCCAACAATAATTCATAGCAGGAAATTGTGATACTGTCAGCAGACTGGCTACTGGGTTTATTTGGTGGTGACCATGATGAAATGAAGAGAAGAAAGGGGAGGGAAGGAGGAGGTGGAAAAGGATAAAAAATGAAATGAAGTGGAAGGAAAATGAAGAGAAGAAATGAGGAGATAGAAAATACACAGAAGAAAAGATGGAGGGATATAGGGAGGGAGAAGGGGAAGCGGTTTTTGCTGTGCCGTGTACAGATGAATGTGCAGAGTGTTTTAGCAACAGGTGATCGGAAATATGGAAGATTTTCACTTGAGATGCTTATACCAGAACAAGACTAAGGCCTAAGCATTGCCCTGTCTCCATGTAATGCCAACTGGGTAGGAGCTGAGCAGCATGGTTTCCTAACATACCCATCACTGGCTACTGTTACACTTCTTTCCATGTACCTCCCAAGGAGGGCAGGGAGAGAACACCCTGCTCTCCCGACACTCTGTATTTCAGCACCACCAGCTTGCCCACATACATACAGGGAGATACAGAAGGCAAGGAAGACAAGAGATGAAGAGAAATGGCAGCTATCAAGCAGGCTGTATTTGTGTTCCCCTGGTATTCTTAATAAAGGGCTGTGTGACACATACAATACAATCTATACTCAAGAAGAGTGTGGGCACAGGGTCTCAGTTACCATCTGTCTGATCTTGGGCAAATTTCTTAAGCCCTCTATATATCTGTTTACTCATCTATGGGATAAAGTGAGCATTCTCAAATCAAGTTTGTGAGATGGAATACAATGGTGTGCTAATCAGGCTTTTCAGTGCTGTTAACAAATACATGGGGGACACAAACATATGGAGAAGGGTCTCATTTCAGGCCTGTGGTAAGACAGTGCCATAGCAGCAGAAGGGAATTGCAAGGAAAGCTTTGACATGACAGCCAGGAAGCAAAGAATAGCAAAATGGGACCAGGGACCTGGTACAGCCCTTAGGGCTCAACCCACAGTGACCCATGTCCATCAACTAGACCACACCAAGCAAAGTCCCACCCCTGCCCGATAAACTATTTAAATTTTTATTTGATCGCTCTACCTGCAAACTTCCTCATTTTCCTGGGTGCTGCAAACTCCCTCATAGGGGAGTTGTGTTCCCAAAATTTCCTGGGTGCTTCTTGAACCAGTTAAGTTGACAGGGCTAGCCATCACTAAGTCTACTCGCCAAGAACTTAGTGGTACACATCTGGCCTCCTGTAAGCACTAGAAATATCAGAATTAGTAATGCGTAATTTTTAATAAAATTGTATCTCACTGTAACAGAAATGTATCAGCATGTGAGGTGTGTTGATTCATGAATACATACACACAAAAGTACATGACTATATATTTAAGATGCACATGTTTTCTTGTACATAAATTACATTAAAATATCTGTAATTACTTAATAAGTCAAATGTACATATGTCTATATTTTATGGTACTATCTTACTAGAATAAGTATAAACATAGCATACATAGTAACCTGTGTGTATATGTGTGTGTGTCTGTCTATCTGTGTATTATTACTTTATATTACATATTATTTTCCTTTCTCTTTAACAGGTGCACAAAGTGAGAATTCAGGAAGTCAGGGAAGTTTCTCAGGGCATAATTCCAGAACTGACACATTTGCATCCATCTTTCAGATTCTATGCTCTTAAAGTTTGGGTTGCCCTGAACCTTGGTACTTCATAGGGAGAAAGACAGCAAGCAGTTACCCAAAGCCGCTTTTCCAAATAGCATGTGGAGAGTTCTCTGCTCCTGGAAGAGGAAGAGGCTCTTCTGTCCTTCAACCTACCTTCTACACTCTCCTCATCTCAGCTCGGCCTTGCTGTCTCATTAATGATTAACACCAAGATCCCTGCCAAACTGGAGCCTGCAAGGTGATGAAGTACACCCATCCCAGCAGGGAGACACTCAGCAGAAGGCTAGCACTGAGGGGAACACATTCAAGCTCCCACATTGCTCAGGAGCCAAAGCTGCCCTGTGGCATGCATGCCATGCTTGCATAGACAAATTGAAAGCCAACAAAGATGGAGGGCTGATAATTTATGAGGTGCTGTAGAAATTAATTTTGTCTGCCTCTTCCATTAGCAGTGTATCTGAATTAACTTTAATATGCAAGTTATTGTGTTAATCTTTGGTAGTAAAAAAGAATGTATCATCATTAACCTTGTGGGGCCTGCATTTAGCATTGCAGACTTTTTTTATTGGTGGGCATCTCTGCACGCAGCATTATTTCTTGGTTTCTCGGTACTTTTACCTATCAGTATGCAGTCCTTCCAGTCGCTCTGCAAAGCCTCTGCTGATTCAGAGGCTCATTTTTTAAACATTTGACTCTAACTGCCCTTAAGTCACCAGACACCTACCCCTCCCTCTCCCCACTTTCCTCTAAATGAAAATACATTCTTTGCAGAAGGAGCCATCCATAGAAAACATATTGACCAGTAGAAGGAGGGCCATAGAGAGAGGGGACAGGAACAAGATCACGGAGATGTTCGTGAGAGGCAAGTTCACCTTCCAGGAACTGGTCTTCAGAGCATTGGATCCTGGGTATGCTCCCCAACTCCCCTCACAGATGTGAGGGGAGGCCTGCCTCGAGGAGCAGGAAAACAAGTTATGCGATTCTTAGAGATTCACGGTAGAAGATAATAAGGAAATCACCCAAATCGGGTAATCTAGTAACATCCTTCTGTCGGTGTACTCATTTGATACAGGGAAATTACAGGTTGAAAATGTGGGAAGTTCTATACCCCATTTTGATAAATAGCTTTAATATCCCATTTCACCTAGCCATACATGCTAATCTTTAAAATGTAGCAACAGTAGAGAAATGCTTGATAAAGTGCATCTTGCCATCTTTTTCCTTACATACTTCCTCCAATTGAATAATAAGGCAATCAGAGAACTTCTTAGGGGGAAGTCAGAAAGAGGAGAATAAGGACTAAGATATAATCTTCAAATATAGTAACAGTGCTGAAAAAAATAAAACTAGTTTTTGCTCTCCAAAAGTGCAATGGGGCCTGGCTTATGATTCAGACTACCAGCAAAAAATATCTAACAATGGTTGCTGATCAAATTCTCTTTTCTCCTCTGGTCAGTTTTATAAGCTGTCAATAATGACACTGTTGACACTCTTGAAATCATCGTTGGTATACAGTATACAGCTAGGTCTTCATTTTCCTTTTAGGGTTACTGGTGTTTTTCTGGCTATTTATTCTATGAATAAGAAGGAAGCAGAGATTCATCTATATATTCTTCCCTAAGGGTGTTGAATACAAAACAGTTCCCAAACTTTAGCTACTCACTGCTTTTACCAGTAGGATGGATGCCCATCTTAGTTTATGTTTACTATTTATATTTTTATTAATATAATTTATATTTACTATACATTACTATTATTTACTTGGTATTTTTATAACATAGATTCATTTTAATTTGCTCATATTGGTTTTAGAGCCCTTTCCTATCCCAGAAAGCAAGCAAGCAGCATTTCCTACATTGGTGTAGGCTGACAATGAAGACAACATTGTTTCATGAAATTCTCAGAAGAGGGTGAACCAGAAATTCTTCCTGATTAGTAGGAAAGTCTACAGACAGAATATCCAGAGCCTGCTAGCATTGGGAAGGAAGTTATAATAGCACAATGAGCCCCACTTCTGCAATCTAGAACTTCCCCTGTGCACACCTGAGGCTCTCCCTGGCTCCAGGAGAGCCACTCAGATGTGGGGCAAGTCCTTCAGGAAACTTGAAGGAGCACATGAGTAAAAGGAAAGAAAGTATGTTTAGGCATTCCTGGTCTCTTATCTCAACTCCGCCTCTAATTTGTGCTGTGTCCTTGGACAGCTCCTGTAATTAGACATTCTAGTCTCTCCAGTGAGATCCTCAACTAGACCAGTACTGTGTTATGTGGATATCCACATGTCTTCAGTCATCTCTTCCCAACACCTCAGGGTGTGATTGTTGATTGTAATTTATCCTGTTATCTCACAGTCTGACTGGCTGGGAGGAAATAGTAGAGCTTTGGAAAGATTAGCAAATTTAGGGGACAAGACTTTTTTTTTTAAAGTTCTTATAGCTTTAGTGTTGAAAAAAAGTCTACACAAGAAAAGGCAACTTTCCAGGATGTAGGCTGAGCGTGCTCTCTCAAATGGATATGACAAAGACTCCCTTATCACATGCTAGATTCAAATAGTAGTCTATGAGAGATCATGGAGTTCAAATGCAGTTTCATCTCTCCCTTCTTATGACAAAAACATATGGTAGAAGGGGAAACAAACAATCAGATCATAAGTCAGTGATTTAAAACTAGTTATATATCTGTAAGCATGCTCAGAGTGTCTGGCAGAAAGATACTCTGCCCAGTAACATCAAAAACCTACTTATTAAGGTTCCTATAAGCAAACTGTTATCATAATCACTGTGCCAGACTTGCATGCCCTCAATTTTTTGTTTGTTTGCTTTTCTGTCTTGATATTTTGAAAAGGGTTATTTTAAGCAATATTTTAATTTTAGTATACTACACAACTCCAACCCTGAACTGATAAGAAAAGTAAATGTGTTCTTAACCACCGAGTGTGCTCACCAGCCCTTTAAATAATTATTAATTTGTTTAATCAACAGGTGATTCAACATCCTTTGGCTCCTCTGGAGTCCCAGGGCACTTTGCTTAGACTTTTACTAACCACAAAGTACTCCTTTTGCAAACATAGGCAGTCTACTTGTGGTATCACTATACTGCTACTATTTTTGTGTCTTCTAAGAGGCTACCCAAATGCTTTTTTTTTTTTATAACATGTTCAGTAAACAAAGAAAAGGATCAGAAGACCCATTCTAAAAGTCACCTCTCCTTTTAGAATCTATCCTGTGGGAAATTTGATGTGGCCAGTAGGTATTTTAAGGTAAAGACAAATACATAAGGTGAGGCAAATTAAGTTCATGGCTGAATAGCCTGACTGGACTGAGCCACTGCAAAGCCATTTTCACTGAGCAAGAACAGAGAGACCAAAGCTAGAGCCAGCAGGGCCAGAGCTGCAGATGGCTGCTGATCATGACTTTCCTTACATGGTAACTGCCCCTCTGTCCTTAGTTGCACCACATTTCTTTTCAGGCCCCAAGGCATAGAAACAGAGATCTAGAGATTTGCAGCCACACAATCATGTATTCTGAAGGCACATTCAACCCACCTACCAAGATCGTATGCAAGAGACCTACTGAGGACTGTCTAGTATTAACCTCTAGGATGCCAAAGGAGGCGAAAGGGGGCAGACAGCCAGGTGTAGACCTAAAGAGGAGCTTTGCTACAAGGAAGAGGCCCCAATGTACCTACTGCTGCCCTTCCAGGAACAGGAGCAGGAGACAGCCATCTCTCCTGCTTATCCCCAACGCCTGGGTGTGTCTCTTGATGGATATGACTATAATCTCATGACAAACAAGAAGAGGGAGCCACAAATCTTGTGTTCAGGGAATTCCTTTCCCCTCTTCCCACTGAACCACAACACAAACTACTCCATTGTGCATATGCAGGTCCCACCACTTACCAAGATTTGCTGCCCACTGTGGGCCCCTGAAATAAAACAAATGTTCCTGAGCAGTAACTAGGGCCTATTTGATTTCTCTGCACAAGCCTTTCACGACAGCAATGTGCTATGGCGAACCTCCTGTTACCTGGACTGTAATTGATTATAAACCTGCCAATACAACCAGAGACAAAGCCCAGAATCCACATCAACCAACCCTGCTCAACAAAGCGTTCTGCTGTTCACACAGGTCCTGATAAATATGAGCTACAGTCAGCATGAACCTGATAGAAGGCTCCTTTCCAAGACCCACACAGACATTTGTATGCAGAGGACACTGTTGTCCTGTTGCATGCCTTCTCTCTAAGGCTAGCAGCTTGAAAATCTCAGGTCCCAAACAAGACGCCACACAGAGCACAGCCTGCTAGACCTCTCTCCACAGTACAGCCCAGAGCTGCATACCATGGCTGTGAAGCCATACAGGATAGCCGAACACAGTCTTTTGGTATCTCTCGTGTCAGGCTAACAAGTGCCTTTAAAGCCCTGGGATGGTAAGGAGTTTGTATAGTACATGAAGCTGCTGCCTTTCTTTGTTGTCCTGGCAACACAGACCTGATGACAGGACCTTAGAGCTCTGATGCCAATCATGCACGTGCAGAGCAGAGCCTAGAAAAGTGGTTTGTCCTAGGTCATACTACTTAAATCTTCAAGGCAGCATTTCCTCCTAGAGAACTCTCCTTCAATTAAGACAGCCATCTCTTTCCTTATTGCCAACTCAGGGCCGGTTATTAGACACACAGAGAAGCACAGTGCTTTCCTGAAAGTCAAGAAGTCAATGCTGCATGAGCATAATAAACATCTCCAAGAAGTATGGGAGCTCCTCGGATCCAGAATATGCCAGTTTTTTTTTTTTTTTTTTTTTTTTTTT
>NW_022196911.1:29969718-29970519 GCF_008632895.1 Mastomys coucha
TTTTTTTTGTTGTTTGGACTGTAGTAAACAAAGCATTAACTAGAAAGAGCTCCTGGCCTGGTGAGGGTGTAGGTTTGGAGGTCCTGTAATGGGCACCTGCTTCTCTTAATTCAACACAGGATGAAAAACTGACCAGTTTTTCAATCAATTTATAACATCCTCACAGATCTCACCAGAGGAGGGCATATCCTCATGAGCCAGGCACATTAAACATGCACACACAGCTAGACACACAGACACTCAGATTTATTGAAGGCTTAAGACTAAATCTCTCATCGCAGTCAATACGATCTCCTCTAGGTAACAGGATCATTATCAGTTAGAGAGAGGAGGCAATCCTCAGGGCAGCTGGGTCCAAGCTTGGTGAGAATAAGCCAGTCGCATACCTAGATCCAAGAGAATCAAGGCCAAAGCCGCACTAAGGAAAATATGCATATGCAAATAAGATTAGCCTGTGCAGTAGGTATGCCTTCTTGGATGACCCAGAGAGAAAACTGCTGGAACCACTCTCCAGGGGATGAATTTCTCCAGACCACATTCTCTCTGTGGTCTACAGTAGATTACCTGATGTGCCACAGATCATAAAACTGAAAAGCCAGGGCACCAGGGAGCCCAGCTGAGTGAGACCCGGCTCAGGACTCAGGCACATACAACGGGTTCTGATTTAAGGTGAGAGCGGGGGCGAGGGGGGGACCCTGCAGAAGATCTTTGGGTGGTGACTGAAGGCAGCAAGTTTACAGATCGAGCTGCAAGAAGTGATGTGGGGCTGGAGGAAATTACAGAGTAAATGAGAGACATGGG
>NW_022196911.1:29970529-29970830 GCF_008632895.1 Mastomys coucha
GGGGGGGGGGGAGAAGGGCATAGACAGCTGGTAGCCAGGACAGCAGGAAACCTGAACATAATCCCATCTAAGCTCTACCATAGGAATCCAGACCATTACCATTACTGCTCTGCAGGGCCATGCTATCCCAAAGCCAGCCCTGCTGGACACCACCCAATACTGCATATTTCCTTTCTGAGAATGAAGTCTCCTAGCACTTCCCTGGTGTATTAAGATGTTCTAAGAGCCAAGATGAGCATGAGAGAGAGAGAGAGAGAGAGAGAGAGAGAGAGAGAGAGAGAGAGAGAGAGAGAGAGAGAGA
>NW_022196911.1:29970873-29988373 GCF_008632895.1 Mastomys coucha
GGAGAGGGAGAGAAAGGGGCAGAGGGGAGGGGGAGGGGAGGGGAGAGGAGAGAGACATGGGGAGAGGGAGAGGGGGAGATCCTGTGGCCCACAGTGAAGCACTAGAACCTCTACTCCTCAGGAGTTTGATTAAAGGCATGGAGGAGAAAGGGAGTACCTATCAGACTTTGGGGCAAACCTGCTGATATCCAAGCTCTGCTTAAGTTATTATAACCATAGAGAACCAAACCTTCCAAGGCCTTTTGAAAATAGTAGGAGGCTGGTGAATCATGTGTTCTCTCGGAAGGCTTCATTTCTAATGGACATTTTTTAAAGGGAAGTTTGGGGTTCATAGCAAAACTGAGCAGAAAGTACAAAGCACCCCACAAGTCCTCCTCAGCCCCAGTTCCCATCAGAATCCGTTCATTCTTACACCGTGCTAATTCAGCTGTGCCAGGCACAGGAAACGCATGCTGCCTCCGGTTTGGATTTAAGACCTTTATTTTGCTAGAGATTCTCTTGGGATGGAGATGCCAGAAAACAACCAGATGCCAGAAGCAACCAGGTTGTGGTGTGTATCAGGGCGAAGCCTCTTCAACGTTTCTCTGAACTGCTGATTTAGATCCACCTCAGACACTGACACTGACGTGGCCTGTGTACTAACCTTTTAAACTCATATTCTGCCTTTCTCCCTTTTCTTCTCTCTTTTCATCCAAGCTCCCTCTCACATCCCCACTTAACAAAATAACTCTGGCAGGCAGGTAGGGCCTTCTTTGTTGGTTTCAGTTTACTATGAAAGTGAGGCAGAGCTTGCACATCAGAAGATTGACCCTAAATCTGACAGGTCCCCCCCTTTATGCTCCATGCCTTTAATTTGGGAGAGATGGAATACATTCCAGAAACAGAAGCATACAACAAGCGCAAGTGTGTGAGCTACTTCAGCATCCCAGATCTTCAAATGCCTTGAATACAGACTATACATTTTTACAAGCCCAAATGTATTTCCAGTTGCTGTAGCAAATGCTGGCGACTCAGGGACAGTTGGGTGTAGTGTGGACAGTGGGAGCCTGCGTTTGCATCCTGCTTCCTCCATTTCAATTTCAGCACAAGACATCACAGCCCTGAATACCTAGGGATCATGTGAGGATACTCAAAGATGAGGTCACCTGGTCTCAGGACAGTGTACTCTCACGGGTTAGAAGGCAGGGGAGAAAGGGGAGCCAAGAAGCCAGATTTCCACCATCGAGGAGAACTTGCTGTGACCCTCACGCTGTGTGCTGCTCACACAGCTGCTCAAAGCTGAATCCGGGTGGCCGCTCTGCGTGGCCAGCTCAGTCCGCAGACCTGGAGATAAAAGCGGGCTGAAGCATACCTAATTCAAGTTTCACACTTGAGATTGAGGGATGACTTCACTAAATTGTAATGTGTGCAGGAGCACGCCGAGTCAGAACACAGCGCTGCTGATTTCCAGCCTCTCCGTTTCTCACACAGCCCTTCCATACAGGCAATAGCTGGACCGGAACAGTTACTGCCAGCGAGGGTGGTGACACTTCACCTGTGAGCTCTTTACTAAATGCCAGACTCTTTGCTTCATGTGTGAATTATTCTACTTAATACTCAGAGCAAAGCACAGAGGAGACCACCCTGCACCTGCCTTTGATAGAAGAGAAGCTGCGAGAGGTAAAGGTCCTGTGGAAGTGGTAACTCCAGGTCCTGATAAAGGCCTTTGCTCTGAACAACTATTCTGGGCTATACCTAACTGGAGAACGGGAAGCCTCTCCTTCAATAATTTCCCCTCTTCAGCTGAAGCTGTAATTAGAGTCTCATTTGCCTTTGGGTAATTGGCTTCCCTTTTTGCTCTGTTGTCTGGTTCTACTCAGCCATCTTTCTAGCCTGGCTGGTGTCACACAGCAAACCTCCTTTGGCTGCCTGGGACGACTGGGGGCTCTCAGTGCCCAGAACCGTCCATATTGGATCTCTCCAGTTCTAGCAAAAAAACAAAACAAAAACACAAACAAACAAAAACAAACAACAACAACAAAAAAACAAAAAAACAACAACAAAAAAACCCTCAGTCTGCTTTGTGCTGAGTTTATTACAGGAAGAAGGAGAAGAGAAAAGCTTATGCAAAGGTGTGTGTGTACACCTGTGCACACACATGCACAAATACACAGCTGTATGCACAGGTGTGAGGGGGTTACCAGTGTGTACGTATGTGCATGCGTGTGTATGTGAGTGTATGTGTGTGTGTGTGTGTGTGTGTGTGTGTGTGTGCATTTCTAATGAGGTTGAATAAAGCAAAATCAAAATTCTAGACACCCCTGAAAAATCTGGGTGGCATTCATGACCAACTTTAAGATTAATGAACAAAGAGTATGATGACTTGTCTATTAAAGGCAGGCATGTCAGTAAGTTTCTAGCTTAATATAGAATGAATTTATGTGCCTATAAATAACAAAATATTATGGATCACTGACATGAAGTCCCTGAAAATATAATGGGAACACATTTCCAGTAGCTCCCAACAGATGACAAACCTGGTTCAACTGTGCCCTGGTTACACAAAATATACAAGAAGAATAAAACAGAGGTGAGTTACAAAGAATGCCATCATATATACATTAATACATCCTCAAGTATTCTATATTAATCTCCCAATGTTGAGATAACAACACAATCTTCTATTAATTGTAACTTTTTCCAGCTCAGAAGAACATCTGCAGAGATGCCTGACAGCACATTATATACCTCACAGCATGGATACCTGTGGTATGAGGTCTAGTCTTAAAGACCCTTGCTAAGCAAGAATTAACCCTGAATTCTCCTGAAATTGGAGACGAGGCTGTCTGTAGCTCTGACTCTCCAGGGTCCTCACAGGCGGTTGACCAGATCACACCCCCATCACACTCCTCCTGGCTCCTTACTTCTGAGTAACATCCTGCCTCCTCTGTAAACCTCTATAAACCTATCCCCAGCATTGGGAAACCCTGCTCTCACTGAATTCTGCTGAAAGCCATTTTCATAGGATAAACGTCATTTATAAAATTACACTCAAGATGAATGCATAATACATTTATGAAAAATTCTACACATTTATCAAAGCTTTATAAACTATGAATTTACAGAGGCAACGGATGTCCTGTATCTGGTCTTGCTCAGTCTGTAGCATTTAAAAGTAAACCAGCAGATCTCAATAAAAACACCCATGGAACTACTCTCCAAAAATGTGCCAGACAAGGCAACAAGAAGCTGGGACTAACTGGCTTTGCCCTCTTCACCCCAGTCCTCACCTCTCCCTGTTGATCTCCTCTAGCTGAGCATCACTGAGCATTTCCACTCTTGTTCCCTTAGGGAAATATTCCTCTGTATACTGACCTTTGTGACCACAAGGAAGAATCAAAGGAAGGCCAAATGGAACAGTGTTTTAAAGGAAAATGTAAACAACAACAACAACAAACCATATTTCCCTGTGCTAAAACTTCCTGCCAGTTGAATAGGTGCATAGAAAATGTGTTGTTAAGATATTTGGAGTTTGAAAGTATCTATTTGATGAGCTAGACAGGTTCTCACCCTCTTCCTCACTTGCACTGCTTTCCTGAGCCAGGCAGGCACAAGTTTAGAGAGACTTCGGGGCATATCTTTTCTCCTGAATTTTAAGCTTCCTGGGACCAAAACTTTTTGTCCACATGCCATGGAGGTTTAGAAGATGTTCCAAGAAACCAGGCAGATTCCAACAGGAAGACTGGTCCTGCCTTGCCAACAAGTAACTGTTGGCAAGATCTCTAACTTTGCATTTTTGCACCTGTATAATAGGGGTAAGACCCACACAGTGGTGGATATGGAGTTCATTAAAGAAGACTGTGAATGGAAAGCTCTATGTAGAGAATGCCACAAAATAACAGTCAAACAAATGGCCGCCATATGAGTATCTGCCACTGTGTTCCTATTATGTTTGCATGTTCCCCATATATTTTTTTTAATTTTAAATAAATATTACTTCAACAGAAATGAATCAGTAGCTAAATTTCAATTCAATCATATTGTAATCTTAAGGAATTGTCTATCTAAGAAAATATCAGGAATAAAAATAGCAAAATCAAACATTAGCAGTCAACCTAAAAGTCTCAGAATGTTCTAAAACCTGCCTCACTATAATTCAAACGGGTCGTGACTACAGTTTCACAGGAAAAACTAAAACCAGAATGTTGGGGTAAACGGAAAACCTCATGAGCATGTATGTGAACACCCACATCATGTGTGCCTCTGCTGACAGAACCACTTCAACATTTGAAAAAACTTATGGGTAAGGGTGGCATAAACTTCCGTTAAACAACCTAGGATATTTTCTTCCCTAAGTTAATCGTACTTCGCAGTGCCATTAGAACATGCCATTTAAAGTATTTTTGTAAGTTCAAGAGGAATCTTTTTTCTTTGATTTAACTCCAATATGTTTTTTACCTTCAGCACCCGCCTTTCCTCCAAAAGACACTTTTATAAATGTCTCCTGGATTTGTTCTACAGCTTATTAAACCACTCTCCTCTCTGATTCTGGATCTGAAGGCTTCTCTCTGAGATTCTCTGCAATCAGTCACAAATGGGAAGAGAAGATGGGAGGGAGGGTTCTCAGATCTGCAGAGGGATGGATGGGCGCCTGGAGCCGGATGGGGCTCTGCAGCACAGCAGTGAAGATGGGCAAAATGGCCTCCCTATTTGAAGATCTTTGATGCCTCTAAATGTTCTGATGAGAAGTTTAAATCCTCAAAACTCAAGGACACTTTCTTGAAGAAACAAAATTTGCTCTAATGCCTGAATCCTTTGAACTTTTCCAGGGTCCTGAGATGATGGGCTATAAGAGCTAAAGGCAATATAGATCTCTCTTCATTAGATGCAGCTTCTGTGAAATGGCTCCATTCTTTGCCCTAAATGCTGAAAGAGATTCAGGAATATTATTGTGAATTGCAGGATGATATTTTAGATAGATTTTCATTGTTGGGGTCATTCTAGAAGACTTTGTCCAAGCTCATCATTATTTAATGGGTCATGCAGTTCGCTGAAGCTCACACAAGAGCTTACTGAGTGAGCTAACACATATGACTGTGACACATAATGCCTGCTGCATAGTAAGCACTCAGTAAATCTCAGCTGCTGATGCTGATGAAATTGTTGCTATCACAACAGAGGTTTCCCTATTCCCAGTTCAATGTTGTTTTGTAAGATGTGTAAAGAAACTCTATGACCCTATAGGCTCTAGCAAGTTTTTGGCATAAGGAAAATTATTTCTCTCATAACTGAGCAAGTCTAAGCCTGCAGAAGGTTAAGTGTTAAGTCTTGGTACATAATTCCCATGGTGCTCATATCACTCCAGAGCCTAATATGGAGATGCTCTGGTGGAAAGAGACTACCCCTTATTCCTGACCTTTCTGACCCTTCACTGCTCAACCAATCACAGTGCTGAGGAGCTGGGCAGCTAGCATACTGTGGACAAGGGATTAAGTCCAAGCTGTGAGAAACCCAGCTCTGAGCCTCCAAGTAAAACAATGGACCCAAAACACAAAATTACTTCTGTATGGAAAAGGAGAAACTGAGAATTGTGGATGAGCGAGAAGGAAAAATATATCAGATTTTTGTGTAAGATCAGACCCAAGGTACAAACTTGTAGATGGTTAAGAATTTACATATCATAAATAAAACTATAAAACTCTTAATAAAATATATACAAACACATTTTGACTTTGTAATTGAGAAAGATTTCTGAAGCATGAAATAAAGAGATTTAGCTATTAAAATGATTGATGAAGTAATAATTTCTCTTCCCAAAACTGTATCTTAAAATGAAAAGAATAGTTAGAAATAGAATATTTATAAGTCAGCAAAATAAGATACAAATCTTTGAGTATGAAGCACTCCCCATGGGTTCATGTAGTTGACTCTTGGTCCCCAGCTGGTGGTCCTATTATGGAAGATGGTGGAATCTTTTTGAGGTAGGGTCTTGCTGGAGGATGAGTCACCGGGTTTTTATGATTCAGCCTCACTTTCAATCTGCTTTCTGCCTCCTGACTGCAGATGAAATGTAAAGAACCTCACCTCAGCTCCTACCACCATCCTTTCCCCACCATGATGGACTGTAGCCAAAACTGCAAGCCAAAATAAACTCTCCCTCACTTAAATCATTTCCTGTTAGGCATCTGGTCACAGCAAAAAGAAAAATAACTAATAAAGTAACAAGTAGCCCAATAAGAAAATGGATACAATTTGTAAACAGGCATACAAATTATATGTAGCAAAGACACACTGAAAAAGAACCCAGCAGTGTATATTAGTGTATGGTCAGGAGAACATACACTCAGAGAATGAGGACCTTGCTTAAAGTCTCTTCATTGACAGAAAGAAATGAGCTAATACTATGTTCAGGAGAGTATATGGATCCATGGGATGTCTCCTGGGTGCCTGGTGGGAACATACATTGGTACAGTCACCTTTAGCAAATAGTTTGGCATTATTTACTAACTTGAAATGTTCAGATCTCCTAAAACAAGCAAACCACCCAGTACTTACAACCCTCAAAGAAATTCTTCAGTACTCATGAAACACTTGAGTAAGACTATCCATATCAGCAAAGCTTACAAGTTAAAAAAAAATGGCAACAAATGTTTAAAACCCAATGCTTAAAATGGAATGCAGGAATAGACAAATTGATTTCCTCGCACCACAGATCTACCTGGTCACCAATACAATGAACTCTGGAAGCCTATGAAATGCATGGGTCTTAGGAAAGTCTTAAATGGAAAAGTTTCCCAATTACCAATAGTTCAAAAGTTCATATAAGCTACAACACTCAGAATAGACACAGGCTCACTAGTATTGCATAAGAAGGAGAGCAGCAAGATGATGCGTGGATTGCAGAACTAGGAAGGGAGGGAGGTCTGTCTCCATTATAGGTAAACAACTGCTAACTTTCTAGGTTTTTCTGGGAGTGGGAATGGATGGATGTGGCTGGTCTTGGCTATTTTGTGGGTTCTTCTTTTTTCCCACCCTTTATCCCCCCAGCCCAGTTTCACTCCCTCTCACTAGATAGGAGATAAAGAAGAGTTAAGGGTAGAAAGGGAAATAGAGATGGATCAAATTTCTTTCCTTTTGTGTCTGCTTTGAGTATGATTACTAATGAACCACAACAACCCTCACCCTAAACAATCAACAACCACCAGCCCCATCTCTCAAGTGCCCTAGCATTTGTATACCCTTGAAAAGTTCCCGGAATTGCAAGAATCACACAATCATAGAAACCATCTGCAGCTGGCAAAACCATGCCTCTACTAGAGCATGAGGCAAATCACAGTCATCTGCTAAGGTTAGTCCACAACAGCTACATATCGCCACACCTGGGATTAAAATGAAAACACATTCTTATAATAGCTCTGTGTGTGTGTGTGTGTTTTTTTTTAAGAAACCAAAGATTCCAAAATTGTCACTACACATGGGTGCTATTAGCGTGGGGAGTAAAGTCCTCTGTAAATGTGTTGCTGACATGAGCAACACAGTGCCTCAGACCCATACAAATGATAACGCTTTCTCTGCATCAGGCTCAAAGAAATTGCCAAAGCCTTGCCCTGATTCATCTACAGGTGTTTGACAGTATGTGTAGAAAACACACCCCGCAGGTTACAACCACAGGCTGCTCACCTGCAGAGACCTCCCACCATGATTACCCTACCTGCTTTCCTCCATGAGCTGTATACAATAAACCCACCACGCAATTCAGATGTCTCTATTATGTGCACTGAGTTTCTGGGCTGCTAATGAGTATCAGAGTGTGCAGCAACAGACCCCAGCTTTTCAGAACATGTGTTAGTGTATCTTTCCTTCCCTCACTTCGCAACACACCAGTGGGTTCCATCTCTAAGCTATGCAGATCATGGCGATGTAGATCATTAAAGGCAAACTTGTGACAACCAATGATGCAATGGTGAGGTGTATCAGGAGTCGAGAACCACTAATCCTCCAGTTGGGTACAACTGATGTGCTTACTTCCCTTGTATTTTTTCCTTCTCTTTCTTTCTTGTTTTTGTTTTGTTGTTATTGTTGGTTTTTTGTTTTGTTTTGTTATTGCTATTTGTTTTGTTATTGCTGTTGTTTCTGGCATACTAACCCTGGTGTGTTTTTCTGCAAGGTCCAAACAAACCTTTAAGAGTTGGTGTCATTAGCCCCTAAGCAGACAGTGCACATAATGAGATAAACAGATCCTTTTCCTTTGGGGATTTCATTTCATCAGCAGAGAACTGAATGAAGAAGGCTGAAAGGAAAGGCTGGGTGCCATGAGTGAGGTCAGCTCTGCTTGGTAGGAGCTGATTCTCTCTGCCTATTCCTTCCCCATCTCAGGCTCCTGGAGCTGGGCTTCACCCTGGATGGGGGCCCTACCCTCTTAAAAGAATCCCTGTAAGGAATGACATCATGCACACCCTCAAATCCCTCCCTAGATTTTTAAGGCCTGCATGTTTGGTGTAGGGTATGAACTGTTACCATTTAGACCGGATCTCAGCTGTATTGAAGCTTTAAGGAATCACTCTCAGAAAACAGACACCTTTCCCCTCAATTCCGGTTCCCTTTTATAGCCCCAGGGAAAGAGTTAAGGAAGAGAACAAGACAGAAGGGACAGGGCAGCTGCTCTTTCATCTGGCATGAAGACCTGAAGCCACAGATATGAGTATCTAAAATCCTTTCTTAGACAAAATCCTCAGGGAAAGCTGTTATAAATAATTTTTAAAGGAAATGCCAAAGGCAGTCTTTCTTCTCTGTCCTAAATGAATACCTTTGCATGGTGCAGATGTCATTTGGGAGAGATGGGGTGGATTACTTTCTAAACCTAGAACCATAGGCACCTCTAATTTTAATTTAAAGTTGTCATTGTACAAAGACAAGACCAAAGGAAGATGAAAACCACAGAAATTAAAGCAAGCGGTGTCATCTTCTATGCACGTAGGGTGTGGGGACACCATGTACAGAGTTCTGGTACTTGTCCCCCAGCACAGTTCTATACCAGACCTACAGCAGGATAGGGAAAGTGTTGAATGGGACCAAACTGAATTGCATGAGCCATGGGGTAGGGGTGGGGAGAATTGCTGGATTCAGGTGACTCCTTTTGAACCTCCCCAAATGAATAAAGGGATAAATCACTGGGTGAGTAGGCGGGACTTCTGGGTTGGATGGAGGGAGAGAGGAAGCAGGACAGAGTTAGGGGCTTTTGATCAGGGATAGCGAAAGGGCAAGATGTAGCTGCTAGTGTCTCCTAGTTTCATAGCAGATCCACCAGGATTCACCAGGAGGAATTAGATTTAATATGGCTTACAAGATTAGGATTCTAGTTGTTGCACCCAGAGATTGAGTTACCATTGCTTCTGAACTAAGTTTGTGTGGTGTTTTTCTTCTTGAGTGGCTCAACTGGGTTCCAGAGAGAAAGGTAGGGTGGCAATGCCTGATGTGCACCACAAAGACCATGGGAGGGGGCAGTTGAAGCAGGGGTTTGGTGTGGTAGTGACCGACCAGCGGGAACTTAGCAAGTTGGGTAGAGATGTTTCCAGGAACCACGGGCCAGAGAGTTGCAGGGATGAGAATACCCCGCTGATGCCATGTGGCCTGCCAGTGCCTGGCATAGCATGGGATATTGATAGTCTTTTTAATAATCCCTGCAACAGAGTTTACCTGTCATGACAGGAGGGAATGGGAAGGCTGAAGAACTTCAGGCAGTACATAAAGAGCTGAAGTGTGCAAATGTGTGTAAGGCTGATAGAAAAGGTGGCTGACCACAAAGCTAGAGCTTGTCTTGTATGGGGTGGGGATACACAGACAGACAAACAGACACACACACACACACACACACACACACACACACACACACACACATTTACATTTTTCTTTCAACCAAGCCTGATCTCAGCATACTACTGAGACTGTTTGCTGCAGGTGAGCTTCAGGCTTCACTCCTACAAGGCCCCTGACCACATCTATCAGAGTGGGGCGCTCATCAATTGGAACGGGGGTGGCTAGGAACAATGGAAGAAATCAGTCTCCCTCAGGGGGATTGGTGAGACTTGGTTTCAAGTGAGAAAGAAAGCACTTGTAACACAAATACTAAAACAAAACATGATAAAGTAGGAAAAAAAGATATTTTGATTTTTAGATGATTCTAAAATCTATGTTCTGAATCCAGTTCAAAAACTTAGTATCAGTGAGAAGCAGGATGGTCTCAAAAAAGGCTCCTTGAGTGCCCTCCCCATCCCAGGTCTCCTCCAATGAGGTAGGCAGTGTGACTCTACCTAGAAGATTGTTGGTGGAATGGGCAGATGTCACCGCAGTCTGATATAGATAAATGCCACTCAGCTCTGTCCTCTGCCGTCCTCCTGCTGTGAGGGACAGGGTAACCAACTTTGTCTACTTCCAAGGGGACAAAAGGCCTATGACCTTTATCAGAAACACCTTCACAGTGTCCCACCCACTGGGATTTGAGGAGAGATTTGTCATTCCAGAACCACATAGCTTGATACCCTAAAAAAAAACACAATATATTGTGTATCCTTTGGTCTCATGGTCATGGAAATGTCCTGACTTTCTAGGCCCCAGTTATTCCAAATGTAAGAGAAGGATAATAACACATAAGAATAGGATAGTTATCCCTGTTCTAAACAATACCTATAGCAGATGGCTGGCTCTTTAAAAAGTTTTTTTTTAAGTGTATGTGGATATGGATTATGTGCACTGCATTTTATAAAGACCAGAGACCATTGCATCCCCTAAAAGTGGGATTATAGGTGGGGTAAGTCATCTGATATGGGTGATGGGAAGCAAACCTGGGTTCCTCTGGAAAAGCAGTAAGCACTCTTGGCTGGTGAGGCATCTCTTCAACCTCCAGGGCTGGCATTGAACTGATCTGCCTGTCCAGCAGGATGCTGTTCTTATGCTGGGGTTATTACAGTCATACAGCAGACACAGCAGATACTTTTTAAATACCTATCTAAGCTATCTTAGGCTCTCTGCTCATCGTTTTATGTGTTTATGCAGTTTTGCCACTAAAGAAATTGAAACTCAGTGAGACTGCTCGTTTAAAGCAACACAGCAAGTAAGTGGTCCAGCCAGAACCCAGAGACAAGGGTATTCTAGGTCAAAGCCCCTTATGCTCAGTGATATCACAGTCACATTGTTTCAGAAATGAAACTGGAGGCTCGGAGCTGTTCCAATGTTCAACAAGAAAGTTGTAAGAAGCCAAGTAAGAGCCCTTCTGCTCTGCCAAAGCTGTGTGTGTGTGTGTGTGTGTGTGTGTGTGTGTGTGATGGTTAGAAAGTGCCTATGGTGTTAGGCACAAAAGCTCTTGCTTCTTTCCTGTACTTCCAACAGTCCCTTGGCCAGTGTGCATTGTCACTTAAGAACATGGCATCCCTAGACACTTGGCAAAGGACAGGGATTAGGACTCAAAGGCAGCCCTTCCACAATGGACAACCAAGTATCTTGTGTTCTCCCTTCTGCCTCTCCAGAAAAGTTCTGGTGAAAAGACTCAACAACCACTAAAGTGAGATGGTAGAAGAACTTCCAACCTCTGACCCATCTGCTCCCTCCTGCTCCCTTCTGTTTTGGAGAAGTGAGCAGTGTGGATACTCAGGCAGCTTACATTGGCCAGATGGGGCATGTGATTGGCCTCAGACTGAATGGCAGCCTGCCTGAGAGGTTAGTTCTACATAGACAGAGTCACTCTACAGGTACTGATGGTTGGCTTTCCCATAGCCCTTTGCAAGTTGTCCAGGTGGATATGGCAAGTTCTCCTCCCTCCCCAACTCCAGGCAAGTCTGGTCTTGTGCTGAAGAAGGCATAGATCATAATCCTGGGTTCTCCTGCTGCAGTAAAGCCACTCACAGAGGGATAGTCACGCACAGTGGGCCAACTTCTCCATGTTCAGGGTAACAAGCCACACAATGTTACTTAGTCTGTATGACAACTTGGTAGGACCTGGGAGAACAGTCCTACTTTACAGGTGCCTACTTTACAGGTGAGAAGATGAAGTTCACTAGAATTGAGTTGCTCAATCACATGGGTCAATTGAGGCTAATGGAGATTAAAGATCTCCATAGGAAAAAAAGTGGAGGGATCTTATGCGTGTATTTTAAAGGAAGCATGAGGGACAAGAGAGGGCAGTGGAGGATTGGAATATAATCCAAGTATCTTATATTTGGGTATGCAAAATGGCACAATGAGCCCTATTACTTTGTAAAATTGATGTATGTTTTAAATGGACAGAGTCATATGTAATAAACCAGAGAGGACAGCTGCCAATTGTCCTAAACTTTGTAGCTACATGATGTGAGGGGGGAAAAAAAGGAATGCCTCAGACACTGTACCCAAGCCAGACCACGCTCCTATATACATAGCAAACAGACTTTTGGCAAAAATGCTCCAGGAAAACAATTTTAAATAATGAGAAAAAAGACATACAAATCCAAAATGAGAGCATACAGACCCAGGGCTTCTATTCACTAACTCCTGTGTTTCTTGAGAAAGAGGAGTCTTGGCAAGTGTCAAACACAAAAAGATGACCTTACAGCAAGAAATCTGAAAGTCTGGGCAGAAGTTGGGATAATGCCAGGAGAAGGAAAATCATCCATAAATCCAACCCTGCTCAGCTGACCCTGCACTGAGTCTTTTAAATATCTTGTCCATGCCATTACCTTACAAGTTTTTGAGACAGGCACTATTTTTATTATTTATTGTTTATTATTTGTTATTATCCCAATTTCCAGACAAGCTTACTGAGGACCAGAGAGATTTAAGGAAATCACCCATAGTCACACAGCTGACAGGAGACTAAGCCAGGAATAAAAACTATGGTCTACTGTAACCCATAAGCCAGCACTGTCCATCCTACATTCTTAACATTTCTCCACAGGATCCAATAAAGTAATATGTTAAAAAGTGCTTACAAGTCTTCCAGCTCCTCTGCTAGGTGGTGATACAAATGTTCCAGACTACAGGCCCAAGCTAATGCCATTGACAATACTCCAGGCAATTTTGCACATCTGGCAGTTAAATGAGTGAAGCTCAAAGCAAATCATGTCCAGGAGGCACAGGACACTCCACAGGGTGAATAACAGGGATTTCATTACAGCTCAAAAGGCAGAAAATCAAACTCATCTGATGTAGGGGCTGAAAGAGAGATGCTCACCCAAGAGCAATGGACCCCAGGATGTCCCCATGAATTCAGACTTGATTCCTTTTGAACTTGAGGACATGAGAAGCTTAGGAGGGGAAGCTTCCCTCCTAGCTTCTTTTGTTAAGAGGGGTCCCTTAGCCAATGCATATTGGGAGATGCATTACCAGGAAGCTTGGTGTAAAAGCTCATTGTCTTCTTTTGTGAGCCACCGGTGGGAGGACTAAGCCATTCTTTGGAGACTGGAAAACTGATCCCCCAAAGGACACTTTGGTTTTGAAGGTAAGACTTTTATATCTCTTTTATAGCTGTGTGCCACTCCAGGGTTGGCCTCTGTCAGTTGACATTAATTAGGGTCCTTTTACTGAATCTAAACCTAGACATACAGCAGGATAGGTAGCAGGCTGCCTTGTGATTCTGTGAACTCTTGGAGGCCCCCTCTTGGCCCAGGAGATGGGACTCTGAACAGCACAAAAAAGTCAAGTAGCCCAATTTCTACTGCCTGCGCAGAGCCAGCTATCTGCAGTGAGTATTATCCTCACCATGTTTCCCAGTCTGTATCCAAGTTCTCCCCACAGTGACATCTTCCAAAGTCCTGCTCAGGGTTGCCAGGATAGGAAGGGTTAGATATATCTCAAGACATTCAGAGTGAGGAAAACTAGAACATTTGGATATGGAGTTGGAGCTTTTGAAAATACAGGCGTCTTCCTTGGAAAAGCCAATGACATTTAAAAACACAGCTATGAGAATTCACCTCCCTTCGCTGCATAAGCTATATATGTCTTAGTCCACTCCATGGCCACACATCTGTCTAAATGTCAGGAAGCGACATGAACACGCTTTCTCCTAATCTTTCCAGAAGTCCAAGCAGGTGATTCCGATAGCAGTTGTGCTTGCACCATGTTAACCAGGAATTGGGGGGGAAATCGTCTTTACAGTGAAGTGGTTCCTGAATATTTCTGTGATTATGAGGTAATTTGCATAAATATTCAAGCTTTGCTCTTTGAATAAATTCCAGTTGGGTAACAGAACAGCTGATCCCCTGTATTTGAAGGCCTCTTATCTCTTTCACAGTTTGCTTCTGGTTTTAGCAGTGACATTCATGTAAACAGAAGAATTTAAAAGCTGAAAGGGCTGCTCTGAGGGCACAGAAAACAATGCTGGCCTCTGACCTCTGAAATATTCTGGGTTATTTTTGTTTTTGTTTTTGTTTTCTCATGGAAAGAGTAAAGAAATACAGAATGTCTAGGTAGACAAAGTTTATGTGGAAAAATGCATGATTGGTTTAGTGTGATCCCGAAATACAAAGCTGCTGGGGAAAATGTGGAGGACAAATGTGAACATCTAGGCCTCACACTGTCTTCTCTGGAAAGCTCTTTGGACTGCCTGGTCCACTGACTGCAAACAGGGAGTCCCTGTCTCTTCACAGCGACTACTAGAAAACATGGTGGGACAGGCTCACTGACCACACCTTACCCAAATCTTTTCCTGTTCCACTATCTCCCAAAATTATCATTAAATAAAAAAAGGCAAAAGGTGGTTCATGGACTTTGTTCTACATCCAAGGAACAAATGCAATAAGCTGGAAGCTAAAGTTCCTGCTCCAAGAAGGAACTGTCCAGGGTCCAAAGGACTTTTGTGTGGCACCTTTCAGGCTTCAAGTTTGGTAGGGTAGATGTATTACCTATTCAAGAATAATTTGCACTTCCTCTAAAAGCTCAAAAATGCTGCTAATTCCTACTTAATCAGATTCGCTGAGTTGGGCCCAGAAATTTGCATTTCAACAAGCTCTCCAGTTTATTCTGACACACTCAAGAACTGCTCAGCTAAAGGTTCTTGCTATTTAAAGAAACTTTGCCCACCTCCCTCCAAGTAAAAGACAGCAGTAACAGATGATACAGGGAAAACTGGCACTCAGCAGATGATGCCAAACCTCTCCACTCATTAAACTGTCTCAAGAAAACTGAACAACGCAGCTTAAGCTTTCTTAAAAAAATCAATGCAGATTCTAACCCTTGCATTGTTCACTGCCTTTGATACCTATAAGAGGAAGAACACTGCCAGCAAAGAGGTACTATGATGCTTGACAGTTTTGCCCTTTGGCTCTAGCTTCTCAGAGGCGACCCACGCAGCAGGAGGGCCCATGCTCACCTTGCTTTTTGAAGAGGTTGCTCTGCACGATCTCATTCATGGACTGAACCTTCTGCTTCTGCAGCTTCACAGGAGGGATGCAGGTATAGAACTCATACAGGAGCTGGCTAAAGACAAGAAAAATAGGAGTTGGCAGAGGTGAGACCCAAGCCATCTATCTCATGACACTTGGACTGTTAGTGCTCTAGGGACATAATTAGGACCACTGTGTCTTTCTTGCAGAGTACCAGGTGGACAGTGAACCTTCAGTGAACATGCCTGTGTTAGCATTGAATAGAAGTAGCATTAAGATGTGAAAATCTGAAAATAATACCAATAATCCCAAGCACATACTATGTAGTAGATGTATGCTTTACACATATTCTGTGTCATAAACCTAACACTATGATGTTTGGAAAAAGGTATCCCAGTCTTTATATTTCACCTATTTATTACTTGGGGGTGTTGAGGTAGGCTCTCTGCATGCCGTATAGACTGGCTTTGAACCCATGATCCCTGTAATTTGGTCTGAGTGCTAACACTACTGGTGAGGACACTATATGAGTCTGACTAGTATGGAAAACTAAGGTTAGAAAGGTTGACTAACTTTCCCAAGGTCATGCAGGTAAGATAGCAGAGATACAAACATTGCAAACCAGGTTCCGATTTTACTACTGTGTCATCTTATGAAACGTACTTTATAGCCAATCAGCCACTAAGGTACATTACTAAATCATTTTATTTTAAAATTTCTTGTGGCTGGAGAGATGGCTCAGCAGTTAAGAACACTGATTGCTCTTCCATAGGTCCTGGGTTCAATTCCCAGCCACCATATGGTAGCTCACAACCATCAGTAATGGGATCCAATGGCCTCTTCTGGTATATTTGAAGACAGCTACAGTATACTCACATACATAAAATAAATAAGTATGTCTTAAAATGTCTTGAATCTGATAATCTTTTAGAGTAAATCTTGAGAACAAAATGGAGTTCTTAGAATTGTTCAGAAGGTTACAGAAAAGTTGTGTGGCTGGAACCAGTGTAGGATATCAGAAAGGAGAGAGCTCTTTCTCACTTGAGTAAAGATTTAAGACACCTCCTCCTGTTATACTTTCTATTAGCTCATCATAGTGATCCATCACTACTAAGTAAACATTTACATTGTATTCAATGGGCAATATGGAGAGAAGTGGGAATATAAGGAATCAGACTCGGTGAGATGTTGGCATGACATATTCTAATGAAGGTCAATCTATAACACCAAACAAATCAATGTCAATGCAACAGATGCAGTGGGCGTAAGAGTTTGAAACAATAATGGCAGGAGGTACAAGAAGAATGGAGGGGGTGGGATGAATTGATTTCCAATAGACAGAGGTAGCTTTCTTGAATGGGTAACACTAGAAGCGTAATGAATGAAGAGTAAATACATTGCATAGAAAGGGAGTAGGAAAAGTTGATGAAAAACAAAACAAAAAGCCCAACAAACAAAAAACAAGCAAGTATACAAACAAACAAAAGCTACTGGTGCTCCCTCAGCCAGGGCCTGAATGAAGTTCAAAGAATAGCTAGCACCTATGGTAATGTCTCAGTTTCAAATATGTGTTACAGTAGTGGCTGTAAATGCAGGAAGAACATGCAGGGATGCTTCTAAATCCAAGTGTGTTTCCACATAAAAAGCTTTTTTAAATAAATCATGTTTTATGCTATCTGGGAACATTAGTGGATTTTAGGAAAAGTGACAGGTATGGGCCAGGCTCAGACGCCCATTCCCATAGCACGATCTCATTAAAATCATTTGTTCGTCCATGACATGACTGGAGCAGAAAAAAGAGAGAGCAAAATGAAGGCAGTCTCCATGATCTCTTTCCAGTTTTCAGCTATGGGATTTACCAAGCAAATGTTGGGGCCTAAACCTCAGACAAGCCTGCATGTGCAACTCACCCTCAGCATCTTCAGAGAAAGAAAGATCATGATGCTTTCCTTATGTATGGGT
Organism: Mastomys coucha; assembly: GCF_008632895.1. Taxonomy (NCBI): domain Eukaryota; kingdom Metazoa; phylum Chordata; class Mammalia; order Rodentia; family Muridae; genus Mastomys; species Mastomys coucha. The sequence goes on from NW_022196911.1 coordinate 29,988,165, forward strand.
AATCATGGAAGCCTGGCACAATGAAACCAAAAGCTCTCATCCTAAGGCCCCTGAGCAAGGCTCCTGCTGTGTTCCCTCCCAGACCTGAAGCTGAGAGTTTGTATGGAAACCCCCAGGAGGTCCCTGCTTTTCCTTCCAACCCCTGATGTGACAGGGGAGGTGGGGAGAGAACATCACAAGCTCTCACCTGAGCAACTTGGCATCAAAGA
>NW_022196911.1:29990873-30028944 GCF_008632895.1 Mastomys coucha
GACTCTAGGTTATTTCCACCTTTCTAATTATAAAAAACACATGTGGGAGACAGTTCATATTTGAAAATACATACAAAACTCTGTAAGGATCCCTATAGAACAGATTGCTTGAAGACAAATTAGTGTATCAAGATACATATACATATACATTTTAGTTCTCACCAAATGATCTTGAAAAGAGGCAGCAAGCAATTTCTCTCCACTGCATCTCCATTTCCCCAAGTCCTTGCTCACACTGAGTATGCAATCTTTTAAGTCTTGTCAATGTGATAAACAACTCGCTACTGTAATTCTGAAAGTCTTTGGTTGCTAGCTCTGTCAGTCATCTTCTCTACGCTTAATAAATATCCGTATTTACTAACTTGCTCGTTCATATCTTTTCTCCCATCCTTTCAGGTGATTCTTTTCCTTGCTCTATTGCAGAATTCTCTCTGCATCAACATCAGTCTTTCTATAGTAACACATTTTATAGGAGTTTCCTGTTGCTTTTCCTGTTGTCTGAGATAATGTTTCAGCTTTGTTTATCACATCTTTTATTGCACAGAGATATTCTAAATTTGTATGTTGTCAAACATGTCAGACTCTTTTCTTTATATTTATTGAATATGAGATCTAGAGTTCATTCTTTTTTTTCAACTCTAGATCATAAGAGGAAACACCCAATGTTTTAAACTAGGTCTTAATGGGCATTCACGCCCTGCAGGATGGTTTTCTATAGATTAAAGGGGGTTTGTGATAAAACAATTTCAAGAAATAGTGGTTAAGACAAATACAAACCATGGATTTTTTTTTCTACTGCAGAGAAGTCTAGGGTTTTAATACTGTGAATCATCATGACATCTCTCTAGTTATAAGGACACAGGACATCACAACCTAGTCGGGCAAGGACCATTTTGATCAGGATGCACCAACCAGGTGTAAGAAAATTGGATGTCCTCAGGACCCAGCACAAAAGAGGAAAGGGTGATGGGGATGAGTGGGTTGGAAGCGATGAACCATTCTTACTCAGTTTTTATCATACTGTGTCAGCAAAAGGAAGCACATCTGCGGGCTGCACTCTCTCAAAATCCAAAGAGGCCCTCAAACTGTGGGTATAACTCAAGAAATACTTGTCTAAGCACTTGTAAGAAATAGGTTCTTTGTTCACCATTAGGCCAAAGATCACAGACCTCACAGAGACCTGGCTACGGATCACAACTCCCCAGCTGGTACCTGTATAAGACTGTGTCCACTTCATATGCCCAAGCTTTAGCATCATTAGGTTAGATAAAGAAGAATGATGTTATATAAAGTATATCATGGTGATGTTCAGCATAATAGCCCCGCTAAGGTAGACCAGGTCTCCCCACATCATAACTCCCATATACTGCTCCCATTCTCCAATACCTAGATGCAGTACATTATGACTCAACATAATTAAGATAAGATAACTTGCTCTCAGCAAGTTGAGGAAATCCAGAATGTGAATGTCTATGGAAGGGTTCTGGATTTGGGGATCTGAGCCTCACTTTGGAGGTGTAGAGTCATTCAACAGTGTCCACATCTCTAAGAGCAGACTCAGACCCAAACATCTATACATGGGAGCTCTCTAAGGAGCTGGAAAAGTTTAGCTGAAAGACCGCCCTTTCTGAGTTTCTAGGTTGGTAATAATTCAAACAGGCTGTGTAGCTGCTACCTCTGACGCACAGGAAGGTGGGCAAGTTCATCTTATCCAGTCATCCCCACCAAGCAATGGCAAGTTCTCTTGTTGAGTGGGGATAGTCTACTTGAAAAATTGGCCAAGACTACTGTCCAACCTAGCACCAATCAGAAGACTGCCAATGGCCTTCCCCTGGAATATCTGAGCTGATGATAGCAAGCAAGTGTTACTAAAACTACTACTAGGAAGAAAGAGGTCAGTCACCTAACTTATTGGAGACCTCTACTTGAGGCTTGTCTGAGGCCTGGAAACTGGAAACTGACAGGCTTTGTAGATCTGTAAGCCATCCAGGGACAGTAAAGATCAACTGTAACTCTTACTGCTACTTCCCTTATTCCTACTCTTACACATCAAATGATATTGTAGACTTTTCACTTTCATCCCATAGTGTTCCTGTTTTGTAGCATTGTTTTAAATACTCATACATAGATACAGTACCTATATACTCATGGAATAGGATTATTATTCCTAGGGTTTCCAGGTAGGAACCATTACTGGAAAGCTCCTATGCACCAAATACCTTACATGCAATAGCTCATTTAATTTTTACAACTATTCTGAATAGATACTGTCATCCCAATTTCAAGTGAGGAAACTGTCATATATAGGTGTTAAATAATTTGCTAGAAGCCATATAGTAACAAGCCAGGATGTGTCCCAGATGGCTCAGCTGACTCCTAACCAGCATGCTTTCCTACTGCCCTTCATGCTGAAGGAAAGACATTGTGTCTTGGCAAGTAGGGCATTTCTGTAGGAGACAGAAGGCTGACTTGGGGAAGAAATGGATTAAAACCATTCCTCTATTTTTTTCCTTTTCAGTTTTTGAAAAGAAGCATGGTTTTACTGACATCCCTAAAGTGAAGGACCTTCTTCAACAACCATTAAAAGAATGGCCATGAAGAAAATTTACCAGATTAATAAGCCATCTCATGACATCATCTGAATTTCCTTCCTTCCTCAAAAAGACTACTCAAGGTATAACTCTTGAGAAGAGATGCAACCCCAACTCAGTGCCTGTCTGTCCCAGACAGAAAGCATAGGGGGACACTGGAAATCAGCTCTGTCTAGATCATTGGTTCTCTATCTGTGGGTCACATCCCTTTCAGGGGTCAAACAACCCTCTCACAGGAGTTGCCTAGACTATCAGAAAACATGGATATTTATATTAAGAGTCATAATAATAGCAAAATTACAGTAATGGAGTAGCAACAAAATAATTTTTATGGTCTTGGGGTCACCACATCATGAGGAACTGTATTAAAGGGTCGTGGCATTAGTAAAGTTGAGAACCACTGCTCTAGATGGACATGACTAGAGCTAACCACCTTGGCCTGGGAGAAAACAGTGGAAACAATACCAAACAATTGATCTCCAAACTCGGAGATGTTTGTATGCTCAGTGTTTCCAGGTATACATTATTCCTACCCCCACCAGTGGCCAGCATTGCTACCAGGCAGACGCAGACTTACTTCCAAACAGGGTATGTGTAGGAGGAATACACAATTACAAAACAAAGCCTGACATCTTTCTGGTCCCAGAGCTAAACACTAGTCTCTCCCTGCCAAGTTTCAAACCATTTAGTTCAGCCAGAAGACAGATGGTCAAGGTCCGTGGAAATAGAGAACACCACAGCCCTGCCACATGAAGACTCTTCCCTTAGAGATACTGAGCTGTCCTGGAAAAGAGCAGATGTGCTGCTGTCTCCAGGTTTGCTCACTGATTGAGTCCTTGGGTGTGAATCCAGACGGCATACAATTAGAGCTGAGGCTCCTGGCTACCATCAAATCATTGCCAAACCACCGTATCCTTTCATTAAACAGTATGTACATCCTGGTTTAGGCACTGAGAAGAGAACCAGAGTACTTTTGAACATGTGCTTTTTCTACGTTTTCTTCAATTCGGTATCCTGTTGGCCACCCCCGAAGTTGGCAGGAAGCAGTAAGACTCTGTGTTTAAAGTAGCAGAGCACAGGCTAGTGATGTAGCTCAGCCATAGAACTCTCGTCTAATAGGGTCAGGGCCAAGGGCTGGATCCTTAGCTAGGGGAGCAGAGATGAGGACAAGTAGAAGCAGCCCACAGTAGCAGCATGAGAAGGCAGGCCAGCTGCCCTCAAGTCCAAAGGAAGTCTGGAGTCTGCTTTATGGGCTCCTATTTTCTAACCAGCAAACTGAAAAGAATACAGTTGCCTAACCATTTAGTGTTGAAGACTACATTAAAAAACAAACAAGTGCTGGGCGGTGGTGGCGCACACCTTTAATCCCAGCACTTGGGAGGCAGAGGCAGACGGATTTCTGAGTTCAAGGCCAGCCTGGTCTACAGAGTGAGTTCCAGGACAGCCAGGGCTACAGAGAGAAACCCTGTCTCAAAAAGCAAAAACAAAAACAAAAAAACCCTGAACTATTAGTATTAGTATTACAGCTTTGGGTTGGGACAAGTTTTCATAACTGCCTGCCATCGAATCTGTCATTCCCAAACATTACCCCAAGTATGCAATATGTGATTGAGAAATAGGACAACATTAATCACTAATCACCTGAAAACCTGGAAGAGAATTCTCATTTTTTAAAATATATTTATTCTTACTTTGTGTGCATTGGTGTTCCATCTGCATGTATATCTGTCTGTGTGAGGGTGTCTAATCCCCTGGAACTAGAGTTACCAGAAGTTGTGAGCTGCCATGTGGGTGCTGGGAATTGAACCTGGGTCCTCTTGAAGACTAGCAAGTGATCTTAACCACTGAGCCATCCCCAAATCCTGCCCCCCTTTTTTCTGTTAGTACAGAATATTATTTCCCTGTCTTGAATTCATGTTGTAACCTGTGAGCCACTTCTCAACAATGAACTACTTATTTCTTTCCTGTTAGTTTCGACATTTGGACATTTTACACCAATTTGAAAGGGGAAGCAGAGTTGTTCTAAAGCATCCTGCCCTCGTGACTGTGAACATCTGCCCATCTTTCTCTTGTGTAGCTTTCCTCTGCCTCTTGCCATAAAGATTCGGACCTTCAGTGGGGCTATTCTACACCACTGCTGGTGGTAGTAGTATTGATGCCACTCGGCTCTTCTGTAGCGTTCATCCAAATCCAATAGCAAGTTTTTCATAGCTGTGGCTAAGTCACTCAACCCCTGTGAGTCTTCTTTTGCTCATCTTAAAAGCAGAGATGGACTCTTTGCATTACAAGGTGTTGCTAGAAAGATCAAAGGAGCTAACAATATCTGTAAGGTTTTTACTCTACAGTGTGACATGTAATCAATGATAAGACACAAAAGAACCAAACCCAAACACAGTAGGAACAAGACAGAAGCCAAACACTGGCAGCAACTGGGGGCAGGAATTGGGGATGGCTCAGTGGTTAAGATCACTTGCTAGTCTTCAAGAGGACCCAGGTTCAATTCCCAGCACCCACATGGCAGCTCACAACTTTCGGTAAGTCTAGTTCCAGGGGATTAGACACCCTCACACAGACAGATATTCATGACACCAAAAAGTGTTTGAACATTGACTGTTGCCAGAGTATCCCTGCCCTCCTGGACTGTCCAACAGCTGTCAGCTTGAGTGTCAGAAAGCATGCAAGATAGCAAGGTATTTACTACAGCTATTCATTTAGTTCTACCGAGACCATTAAAATGGGCATTATGCAATATCATAATTTTGAAAAGGTGGCAGTTTGTCACCAAAGTCCCTTAATTCACAGTGCAGCTACATGTAGATCATGTGTACTGCTGAGCCTGTCAACTCCCCTCACTTTCATCAATCCTGGAGAGACACAGTCTGTGTATACAGACGCTATTTCTGAAAATACTCAGAAGCATTTAGCCCAAATCATTCCTGCGGTATAGAGAAGAACATTGACTTTGGACTTGGGAGCCTTTATGGGTTCAGATTCTAGTTCCTCCTCTTTAGACAGGTCTAATCTGAAATGAGATTATTAATTTATCAGCTTCTATGAACACTGGGGACTGTGGATCCCTGCAAATATCTGGTTAGATTAAGAACACTGTAGGTAAAGAGCCCAGCTCTATGCAGGGAATACAGATTAGGCACTCAGTCCATGGAAGGCATTTGCATTGTTTTTTTTCCCCTACTCTGAACAACTGGCTTTAAATTAACTTTGTGGTTTTGAGTGAATTGTTGCCATGTCAACAAAGGATAAAGAAAACCACTGAAAATACCACACAGAGCCAGATGTGCCTTAGGAACAGAGAATAACTTGCTTAGGTCCCAGAATTCACAATGGACAAAGCCAAGATTTGAACCAGACCCATGTCACTTATACCTAAAGCAGTCACAACTGATGGTTCCTGCTGTGTCTGCCCAGCTGGAAGTGCTCCATTTGAACCGGGAATGTCAACTGTGAGTATTCTCACACCATGACACAGACTTCCCTATGGGGCCAACAGGATAGAAGCCATTTCTCAATTGGGATTCTCTCTTTCTAGATAACTCTAATTTATGTCAAGTTGACCAAAACTAGCCAGCATAATGACTAACAATTATTTAAGCTAAATGACATCACAGGCCAGTGTTTCATGTTTTCCAAAGTATCCTTACAACTTCACATTTTTTTTTACAAAAGAAAAAACCCTGGGGGCTGGAGAGATGGCTCAGCGGTTAAGAGTACCGACTGCTCTTCCAAAGGTCCTGAGTTCAAATCCCAGCAACCACATGGTGGCTCACAACCATCTGTAATGAGATCTGACGCCCTCTTCTGGTGAGTCAGAAGACAGCTACAGTGTACTTAGATATAATAATGAATAAATTTAAAAAAAAAAAAAAAGAAAAAAAAAGAAAAAACCCAAGGCCTAGAAAATGAGGTGGTATGCTTAATGCTGAGGGTTACATGCTCGTGTGCAGAAGACTGAGGATTCCCAATTCCTCTCAGGCTTCTCAGTGTTAGTTACAGCTCTCTCCCCCACTGCGAAGCTCATAGACTATAGATAGACCACTCCTTGTGTAGGGTTTGCCAGCATGAACTTGACCTCTCTCCTATGTGTAGCCCATCCCTCACACCATAAAACGGACTTACATTCTCTTCCAAGGTACTGCTCTTAATACTGGAGATGACTGGAGATGACTCTAAATGCCTCCTGATAACTTTTCAGCAGCTACATAAATAGTCAGGAAGTACCTTTGACACTATGCAAATCCCCAAAGCTAAGTTTGGCCCTTGGAACAAATTCTAAAATGAGATAAAGCCCCTTTGCATGGCTCAGGGGTGACAGTCTTGGGAAGAAACAGTGTGATCTGGGAAAGTGGGCTTTTTAAGTCTACCCAGACACAACGAGAACTGGACTAAAATGACTTATGCACCAACCGTAACAATCACATTAGCTTTCTGTAGTTGTGTAGCATTTTATAATCTGTTCTTTTGTAGACAGTGTTTCTTGCAACCTCATCGAACAGTAAAGTTTTATATGTGAAGAAACAGAGAGGCTGAGATGTTGCATGTTTGACATAATAAGGTTGTACAGTTCTTAAAGAACATCTTCCTAAACCCAGGCTTCGTCAGGGAGGTGCTCACTCAGCCCTCTCTGCCTCCTCAATGCGCGTATCATTCCTTTCTTCCTTCTCTCCCTACATTCCCAATCCCTCTCCTTTTCTTTTCTTCTCTCACGAGATATCTGCAGCTCATCACAAGGAATCAGGTATAAAAACTGGACAAAATAGGTCTCGATGGTCTCTCTCTCTCTTTCTCTGTCTCTCTGTCTCTGTCTCTCTGTCTCTGTCTCTCTGTCTCTGTCTCTGTCTCTCTCTGTCTCTGTCTCTGTCTCTCTCTCTCTTTCTCTTTCTCTTTCTCCATGGCCCCTTTACAAAGTCTTTGAGCCCCTTATGCTCCATTCCACCATCCTCCAAATGGCATTCTCTGTTTGCTCATCATCTTTCTTTTTTTCCCTCCAGCATCTTCCCTGGAGACTCTCATGATAACTGGCTACCCTTAGCCCTCACTGGGATCCTGCCCCTACTTTTGCTCCTACTGCTATGCAGCTTCTATGTGATACAGGCCAGGGTGGGAGATGATGAGTTCAAACCCTGCCACATTTCAGGATATCTCTGATCCAGTTACCCATTTTGTTATGGCGAGGTTCCTAGGAATATAGAAGCTATTCTTTTAAGTAGCAAAGGGAATATTGGAAAGATTTTTTTTTAAATCTGGCAAAATGGAAAGGAATTTTAAAACTGTGAAGTTGGTGGTCCTAACTAATCCCAAGGACATGCGTATCCATGGATGAATGAATGGTGTCAAACACAGTGGAATGCAACTGTTGGAGCCTTGTTTTCAGAGCTGGACAGGAGAATCTGAATCCTGGCTCTCCCACTTGAAACCCATGTGGTTTCCAGCAGTGAAGATTCGGGAAAGGCACATCAGCTGGCTTCACTTCAGCTTCTACATCAATGTTGAGCGTTCGTTCACTCCCAGTTTTTTTCTAGGTGCTAATACCAGGGCTCTCCGAGGTGCTATGGATACATAACTCAGAGACCTCTCTAATACCCACGGGTTCTCAATATCCACGAAACTAAACAAAACCAAGGCAGTGATTCCCAAGGTCCGCTTGTCTTAAAATCTTTGGGGGAATTTTCTAACCCCATCCCACCCCCACTCCCACCTCATCATCCTAGCCCCTCTCTGTACCAAAACCCACTGATTACCATTACTAGGCCTCCGAATTTACTAAAGGTATAATGCGCATCATTGTGTTACCCAAGGCATCAACAGCAAACAACCCCTGGTCAGATGCTACTCCCTCTGCCTCTCCACCTCCTTTCTTCCTGAATGCTTCTTTCCCATTATTTCTAACCGGAGGCTAGGCAATCCTGAGTAAGGACAGGCAGTGTGGCTATTTAAATTAGCAATTAAAGCTATCATGCGTTTTTAAAGAAGCGATCTGCATTAAATCATTGATCCAAAAGTCAGTAAAACATAAATCATTGGAAAAAAAAAAAAAACAAAAAACCAACCATTGACCCAGATAAACGTGCTTGGCTTTTCTCTATTAAGAAAACATCAAGCTGACCTCCTCCGCAGCCAGTACTTGGGAGTTAATGCTACGAAACTCACAAGCTGCTGTCCCCCCAAACCCCCACAACACAGGGGAAGCCATTAAGATGTCTACAGTCTTGGAACCATGGTTAGATGACACATCCTCTGTTTTATCCAGCGAGGAGACTCTTTAATCCCCAAGCGATACCTGAATTGATGGCATTGGGAATTAAAAGCAGAGTATCAGAGCTTTGGTGGGGAAGACCATCACCTTCCTGCCTCAGCATCAGAAGTAGCCATGTTTAGCTTCTTTCAATCTAGATAAGACAAGCTCCAGGGCTATTCTAAAGGGAGCTACTGGGACATCCAAGTGAAACAAACGATAAATAAGTTCCCTCCCACCAGTGGGGGCCTTGGTCCTCATGATCCTAAAAGCAGGTTGCCAGCTAGCTCAGGCTTCAAACTGACATCAGACAAAAGTGAACGGTTCGCAGGACAGAGCGCTCTGTCAGTATTGGGTGGCCAGTGGGGAGCACAGAGGAATCTTGTAGCGTGAACCAACCTGCAAAAGGATGGTGGTCTTGTACTGACTTTTCATCAGGTTGTTGATAGATTCGAAGAGCCGTCTCATGGATTCTTCAAACTCCATCTGCTCTTTGCCTTCGTAAAGCCTGTGAGAAGACATCTGGGTCATTTCTCAAGCCAGCTGGCAGGACGTCTGAAAGCGGCACACTAGCCACAACCTCCCTGTCCAGTAAATGAAAATGGGTGGGAGGTAAAGGCTGGGGAGAGGGAGGGGCCGGCATTTTAGCTATCCTGAGAGGAACCTCGGCGCTGAGCACTGGACAGATACCGTTGGACTCACGGAGCATTAGAAGCATGCCCCTCTTCCTCTATCCTTCTTTTACCTTGAAGAACCACAAAGAAAGGAGTGTTATCTGAGCTGAAGACCTTGGATTTTCAAAGTCTCCTGGATACCCCAAGGAGAAATATTTTCAAGTACGCTATTCCTTCCACTTAGCCACCACCTTCTGGTCACTTGAATTCCTACAGCCAGTCCTGGGGTCAGGGACAAATGCTTGCCTGCCCCCTCAATTCTGCCTCCTTATTATGTACTTCAAAATTGTATTTCTCTGATTGTAAAGACCTGATGTTATCAGTGTAAAACCTAGTGTTAACATAGCAGAAACGTGTAGTTTACAAAACAGAGCGTCATTCCTCTGACCAAGGAGATCAGCTACTGTGAACACGGTGGTGTTTGCGCTTCCAAAGACTCAGGTCCTCTCCTAATACAGATGTGGGCTGCTGCCTGGAAGCTACTCCCTCACCGAATCTGAGCCCCTTCCCCCAGCCTAGGAGCCTCACTCAGCCCAGAGCTGCTCCAAACAAGCTTTTATCGGCAAGCATGAAATATCCACAGCCTAATCTGTGGCATCCAGTGTGATGTGCACACAAGAACACTCTTGTCCTCAGCCCAGATAAAGAGCACCTCTCCTGTCACAGCCCACACGTCAGGAACCAGCCTGAGCCTGTTCTGCTAAAGGTGCTTTCCTGAGATAAAGCTCTGACACACTTAAAGGGTTTGTTTGCTCCCTGTGCCTAACAGGCTAACCAATCACAGCCACTTCACGACTGTCTCTGTGAAATCTCCACCTGCCCCTCACCAGCTTCTTCCTATCTTTCTGGATCTCAGCTTGCCTCCTTCAGCTAGACTCTCTCTCTCTCTGTCTCTCTGTCTCTCTGTCTCTCTGTCTCTCTGTCTCTCTGTCTCTCTGTCTCTCTCTGTCTTTGTCTCTCTCTCTCTCTCTCTCACTCACTCTCCCCTCTCTCTCTCACTCTCACTCTCCCTCTCCCTCTCTCTCTTTGTGTGTGTGTGTGTGTGCCTCTGTCTCTGTGTGTCTGTCTGTCTGTCTGCCTCTGTCTCTGTCTCTATGTGTGTGTGTGTGTGTGTGTGTGTGTGTGTGTGTGTGTGTGTGCTATCACCTCTGTCTCTATCCCCCATCTCCTTTTGTTCCCTCTGGCCCTCTTTTTCTAAGGCCATAGATCTCTTTGTGCCCTTGTCTGTCTCTCTTCCTCACTTCCTTCCCTACTGGCTCATCTCTTAATCTTTCTGATGCCCATAGATGCCTGGAAATCATCAATAAACTACATCACCCTGGCTCTTTCTGGTCATCTGTATACTGAGTTTGTGTTCTCTCTCTCTCTCTCTCTCTCTCTCTCTCTCTCTCTCTCTCTCTCTCTTTCTCTCTCTCTCTCTCTGCCTCATTTAACCCATTGTCTTGGCTGCCAGCATATCTGCACAGATGTGTTCTCTCCATAAGGCATCCTCCCCTGTATCTGTATATGTGATGGAAGTGGTTTCGAGCAGGTCATCTTCATGAACCCGTCTGCTCCTTTCACAAAGATGTTTCTAGCCACATTTTTTTCTGCTGAATGACCTGTCCACCCCTCCCTCAATAACTGAGTGGTCACATAGAAGTCCCATCCTCTGCCTGTGGGTTTTGGCATTTTTATTAAGGAAAAAAATTACAATAGGCTTCTTTGGGACTGGACAGATTACTTAAGATGGTTAAAAGCACTCGCCGCTCTTACAGAGGTCCTGGGTTCAGTTCCCAGCATCCTCTGTTGAAAATATCTGTAACTTCAGTTCCAGGGGACCAAATGCCTTCTGATCCCTAGGGACACTGCACACATGTGGTAAACTAACATACATGCAAGCAAAATAGTCATACATATAACATATAAATAAATCTGTTTTTAAAGGGGTTTTGTTGAGTCATCTTAAATACCAGGACCTTAGGGGAAATGTTCATAAATTCCCCTGAAGAAATCCTGGAGACTATTTGTGTTCCCAGTTAATGCATTTCATTAAGTCTATTTGAGCTTCGTAAGTTGTAGTATAACTGCCCTTATGATAAACTTCCTTTTTGCATAGGCCAGCCCTAGTTGCTTTTGTCTCAGCTTCTCTGTAGGCAGAACTTCAATGAATGCAGCTTTTTCTTGCAGTTCTCTGGGATTTGGTTCAAAGCCAAGAGCTCTTGGGAAGCCTAATAAGTTGTTAGCTTGTATCTTAACTGGACAAATGAAGAGGCAAGGGCCAGAGTGGAAAAATGACTCAGAGTCACCTTCACTGAGCTAGGGAGGACGAGGGACTTTCAGCACAAACCAAGGACTTCCACCTGAACACTGTCTTTGTAGAACACTGATTTTTGCTCCCCCCAGCAAGAGATGTGATTCACTCGGGGTTGAGGGATGTACTCATGGCTTGAACCAGTACTCAGCATTCTTTTCCTATACTCTGGGAGTATAACCATAAACGGTAAGGCAAAGATACTAATCCCATGAAGCAAAGAGTTGGGGCCCTGGCCACAATGGGAATCTCATCTGCTCCTTTTACGTATATCAAAGAGAAGTATCTATGTACCACACTCAAGCCAGAGATAGAAACAGGTCCTGTACATACCTGGCTTTCACCAGGGTTGTAAAGTGAGATGTATCAATGTAGGCAACAGCTGGGATGGAAGATCTTGCTACACATGAGAAGAAAGGAATGTACTTCCTGGAAATGGCTTTGTGGTAGAGTCATATTCTTCCATATACTGGCAAAAACAAAAATCTACTTTTCTGGACTCTTAGTCCCTTTATTGATAAAATGGAAGATATAATGTTCCTGCAAAGGTTTTTTTCCCCAAATTTATTTATTTATTTATTTATTTATTTACTTATAATGTATGTGAGTGTTTTGCCTGTATGTATGTACCTCTTGTGTACCTGTTTTACTTGGAGGCCAGAAGAGAGCATCAGATCTCATGGAACTGGAGTTACAGACTGTTGTGAGACATCATGTAGGTGCTGAGAATGTGGATGTTCTAAAACAGCAGCCGGTGCTCTGAACCACTGAGTCCCACAAAAGTTACTTATTTAGAATATTTTAAAGAGAGAGAGAGAGAGAGAGAGAGAGAAAGAGAGAGAGAGATAGAGAGACAGAGAGACAGAGAGACAGAGACAGAGAGACAGAGATGTGTTTTGGGTGCTTAATATTTTAGCTGGTACTTAATAAGTGCCTAACTAAACACCAGCCATCATTGTTGTTCAACAGATGTGCTCTTGTTGGCAAGCTATGATTTGAGCGTAAATAAGTAAATAGAATATTTCAAGTAATTCAGGACTAAGGAAAAAAGACATAGGAGATTTAGACTCTATGGAAGTGTCAACCAGATGAGAGTGAGGCAGTTAGGCATCAGGGTGTTCCCTGAGAAGTCTGAAGGGAAAACCAAAAAAGCCCTGTGTAGCTGAGATGCTGTGATGATGGCCTTCAAACCAAGGGCACAGCAGAATGACTCTATATCATCATTTCTGGTCCTCACTCTGTGTCATCACTTCATGGAGGAAAATGTTTCTTTTTCTGGCTTAGAACACTTAGAAAGATGCATCTGGAACTAGCTGACTCTGCCAGGGAACAAATTATTGAAGGGCCCCTGGGGCCCTGACCACAAGGAACACTGAAGCAGCTTGGGAGGTTGGGCTGCCAGGTGTGCACTCTATCCAGAGCCAGCACTGCAGCTCCTGGGCTTGTGTAACCAGTGCAGCATGCTGGGAGACACTGCACAGCTGAGCACTCATTAAATGCAACAGGGCCCCATATGGTGTGCACAGAGCTTGTACCACCTCTTCTGTGGGGACATAAAGCCTCGACATAGATGCAACATCCCGGGTCCTAAACATCAGCCCAGAACAAGGAACCTAAGCAAAGCAGCCTCGGGCTGGGGAAAGACAAAGGGAGAGGGCCTGTTTCTTTCTATATCTCAAACATTTGTAGATGCTCTGACTAAACCATCCTTTCAAGCAATTCCCCAACAGCTTCCCAACTCTCTGAGGGAATATGGATCATTAGAGAAGGCTTTCCAGGTTCCAAGCTCTGCTCAGTCTGTCACTTACTGAGGTGGTGACCCAGGGTCTGTTTTCTTAACTAGTGAAATAACACTGCTCCAGAGGGTTCTTCTAAACACCAAACGTAAATGGAGGATCCTGTGGCCCAAAGTGGGACATGGATAAGGTGCTTCAGATGTAGAATACTTTCTGAAGTCGCAGCATATAAATGATGAGATATCTTGGGCTAGACAGGAAAGTCATTTACAATCCATCTAAACTTTATACACAAAGTGTGAAAGTATTTTTACACACCACTTCAAATAATTCTGTATAGAAAACCAAGTTTGGACATGGAATTTTCCACATGCAGAGCCAGGTTAGCACTAAGAAAATTTTGGATTTTGGAGCATTTGAGATTTCAGAAGTTAGGATGACGGACTCTCTGCACCACAATATGCATATAAAACCAGTCAAAAGCATAGTGTACAGTTGGCAAATACTACTTGTAATTGCCAACCCGCTCCAGTTTCTCTCTGGATCCATCTTTGGCAGCTTCCTGACTCTTACAGAGAAAGAGGTCAGTATTTCCGTGAAGCCTGCCCCTCGCTGAGCACATGCCACGTGCCAGGCAGAGCCCTGGAGACTAATGAGGAAAAAGTAACAGGGAGAGCTCACACGGGAGAGCCCACACGTCTATCACTGACCACCATCCACTGTGGAAAAAGCAGACAATAAAAGTCCGACAGGCACTGTGCTGTTTCTCTCGTATACACTGGCCCATTTGACAAGACCTGTCAGCATCTGTAATCACACATGGGAAAAAAGAAAGAGGGGTTTAAGGAAATGGGAGGGAGCCTGAGCTCTGGAAGACGCCGCCACCTCCTGGGTAACTCCTCTCTCTCTCTCTCTCTCTCTCTCTCTCTCTGCCTTCATGTCTGCTCCTATGTTACCACCCACCACCGCCGTTGTGTTCCACCTCTTCTCCTTGGCAGTACCAGAAATGCACCCCCAAGTTTAGCCCTCTGTTCAGAACCCTTCCTATTAATCACCCTATTACATTCTTGCTTTAATTTTTTTTTCTTGGCAAGACACACACCTCACATTTCACAGGAGTCCGGCGGGGGGGAGATTAAATTAATTGAAAGCTTTTTAAGTGAAAAAAAATCTATTTAAAATGATTTCATGATCTTTTATAGAGCCAGGTAAGTTAATCAAACAGTGAGATCACTATACCATTTTGTTATCTTGCACACAAGGTCAGAATACTTTTGTGCCCCACGATAGTACACCAGGCACTCAGTGGATATTGAAGAGAGCTGCCTCCTTACGGTGCGTTCCCGTGTTGACTGAAACACACTCAATACACCATTCATTCCCAGCACCATAACACGTTGTTTTTCATGATTACTTGTATGTCTGCTTTCTCCGCTACTATAGAATTCCCAGGACAAACACTAAAGCATTTTGTATCATAAGATTCTCATCTCCAGCAACAGACCTGGACCATCAAGAGCAAGCTAGCGACCAAGGATAGGTCACAGAGTAAAAATCTTGCCCCCTTGATTGTGACTCTGCAGATACCATCTCAGTAAGCCAGAACTGAGCTGTGTTCTCCTCCCTTCAAGAGCAGCATGCTCTCCAGCCGGGCCTGGAGAGTTCTCTTTGGCTACACACCCTGCATTAATATCTCCTTTACTACTAAATAGCAACTACTGGAAGCTGCTCCTTATTAAGCATTTCCTAGGTGCTTTGTGGTTTTGATCACCATAGCAACCCTATGACACAGTGGCTAACACCATTAAGTAATAAAGATGTAGAGCAGTAGTTCTCAACCTGTGGTCTCGACCCCTTTGGAGGTTGAATGATCTTTTCACGGGGGTCACATATCGGATGTTTCACATATCAGATATTTACATTACGATTCATAACAGTAGCAAGGTTACTGTTACAAAGTATCAGTGAAATGATTTTATGGTTGGGCATCAACCACAACATGAGGAACTGTATTAAAGGGTCACAGCATTAGGAAGGTTGAGAAACACTGATGTAGAGACTCAGCTAGGTTTCATTCAATAACAAATGATGCCCGTGAGTGTATCAGACTCCACATCTCACCCCTTTATGCACTAGATAATATAACCATGAAGAAACAGAGCCCAGCAATGGCCATCATAGGAGCTAGAGCAGGTGGGCACATGGAGGAGGATCATTCGCCCTAGAAATGGCTTTGAAGGACTGAGGGAGGAAGCTGGATAACTGGTTCTAGCCCTTTTCTAGTGAAGCTCCAAATCCAAGGTAACTTTGCTATGCTCTTACAGCCGAGCCCAACACTTGTTTTATTAGGACAGTCTGTGCGGTGAGCAGCTCCTAGTTTCTAAAGAGTGATGGCTCCAGGAGACCAGAGCCAAGGGCTTGAGTGTACTTTGTCTTATTCTCTCCCTTCTCCCCTTCTCCATCTCTGTCTGTATCTCTCCACCTGAGTTAAGAATAATTATAGCCAAACAAGCTGTCTGAGTCTATCTGGAAATTATCCTTCCTGGCACTTACCAATTCTTCCAATAGAACAAAGTGTAATGCACTCTGCAGGGTTGTTTAACATCAGCTCAACTGGGGAAGAAATGGGACCCTCGTGAAAGTGACATTCCTTAACAGCCTCCTCCAGGAAAGGACACTGTCACCGCCCTGCCTTTCCCTAATCACCAAGATGCATAGGCCTGAAGTAAGATATTGCTGGTTGAGACATGGAATTTTGGTACAACGAGCTGGAAGTCTGATACTTTGCTTAATGGTAGTCAGGGAAAATCTCACTTGAAGAGTGACATGCTTGAAGTGTAAACAGTTATTCTGCCAGAGAACGAAGACAGCAGAACTCTATGAAGGGTGGGTGAATATGTTACAGCTGGGAACAGTATGCATCTCAACCAGAGAGACTACCACACCGGCTATTTTCCTGAATGGCAACAGCAGCCAACAGGCAGGGCTCAGACCGACTCCCGGTGCCAGTCCTTTTGTCAAATACAAAATTATTTGTGCTTGAGTCCTTGCTTCTCCAGAGGGTGACAGTTAAAGAAGGATCACCCCTTAGGGCGAACTGCAAAGAAGCATCACTAAAGAGCCCTTCTATAAATCACCCCAGGGGAGAATGATTTGTGGATGGGAGGAAAGAAGGCAGACTCCACATGTGAAGGATCTGCTTTGAAGAGATGTCTAGATTGAGAGCATAAAAATTAATGTAATTGCTGAAGAAAAACCACCCCAGGTGAAGAGTAAACAGGCTGAATAATAATATAAAAGTAGAAGTTAACAATATGGAGGAAAAATGAAAGAAAAATAGTCCATCCATAGCATTCACTTTACTTCTAAATTATGGCAAGCCTGTGTGATAAATTAATAGTTAAGGAGGTAATAAGATTCGAGCAAAGCCTTGGAAGGAGCCATAAGTCATGAGCAGACGATGACGTGTGTCCCGTGCCATCCTTCATCCTACTGAGAGAAGCCACAGGCTTTATATCATTTGGCAGGAACCACTGAGTCACATAATTCTGCTCTTAAGTAAATTTCTCCATTAGCATGAAAAATGGTATTCCAGGCATTTTTTACTCCAATATAATTAGAAATTGAACGTTCCCAAACAATGTTTCTAAGGATAGAAACACATATATATACTCTTTCATGCTTCGAGACACTTGGAGAAAACTCTAGATTGCATCAGTGACTTAAAAAAGAAGCTAATCTCCATTGGTGTCTTAGCTCACGCTCTGTCACTCTGTGGGTAAAAATGTGGATGCCTAAAGAAACTAGTTATTTCCTGCATGGCTTACCATCATATCCAATAGTTATTTCTTTTTAATAACATACTAGGTCTCTACAATATCTTAAATGATAACCAAGAATAAGTGGTTTTTTGTTTGTTTGGTTTTGGGTTTTTTTTTTGTTTGTTTGTTTTTCAAGACAGGATTTCTCTGTATATCCCTGACTGACCTGGAACTCACTCAGTAGACCAGGCTGGCCTCAAACTCAGAAATCCACCTGCCTCTGCCTCCCAAGTGCTGGGATTAAAGGCATGTGCCACCACTGCCCGGCTAAAGAATAAGTTTTAAGGTGATTATTCACAGATGCGCAGCTCATAAAACTAGAAATCAACATTGTCCTTAGGGTTTCAATTGCTGAGATGAGATGTCATGACCAAACTGAGAAGGAAGGGTAGTCCGTGTATATTTCCGTATCATAGCTGATCATTGAAGACAGTCAGGGTCAAAACTCAAATGGGGCAGGAACCTGGAGGAGGGAGTTGATGCAGAGGCCATGGAGGGGTGCTGCCGACTGGCTTGCTCCTTATGGCTTTCAGCTAACTTTATTTTAGGACCCAGGACCATGAGTCTCAATGGATGGGGTCCTCCCTCCCATATCAATCACTAATTAAAACACTGCCCTACAGGCTTGCTTACAGCAGGAGCTTATGGGAGCAATTTCTCAATTAAGAGTTCCTATTCTTACAAAATTCTACTTGTGTCAAGTTGACATAAAAACCAGGCAGGATAAATGTATTAAGTTGGTAATTTAGTTACCTCTTAGGACAGGGATTATAAGTGACAACTGTCCCAATTATGCACATACATAACATACTGATTTAACCAAGAGAATATCACAGTTTTTCATGGGGAAAGTTACTCTTTCTTTGGGCAGGAGGTGAATGTACCTTGCCCTCCCCAACCCCTAGCTCCTTTCTGCAGCTTCTTTTTCTATAAAGTCCTTCCTTTCACTAGGGAACCACTGCTAGTACTAGGAGCTAACACAAAGTCACACAACTAAGAGGAGATTCCCTGGATGCTCACAAGATAGAGGAACTGATTTTTTTTCCCTCCTGCCTCCTGATTTCTGGCATCGACTTCGGTTAGACAGACAATTACCCAAGAAATGTCAAGCTATTATTGCTCTAAGCTATGGTCATGCCTAGAGCATGCAAACCTTGCCCTTTGAGTCCTGGCTTCCTGAGAGGGATAATTAACCTCAGGCTTATGGCTCTGCTCCACTGAAAGCCCTGGTATTTGGTGTGTGTAGTTAAAAACAATTCTTTAACATTTTTCTTACTAATACCTTGGATCATAAAAAAAAAAAAAAGACCTGCTCACTAAAACTTGAGGACATCAAGTTCAAACACACTACAATTTCCATTGTACAGGCGTCACTTCAACAACAGCAAGACTAAAGGCCAGGAAGTGGCCAGCAGAGGGAAACTGAGCTGAAGGTATGATGGTCTGAGTCTCCAGGACTGAGTTAGAGACTAACACTGGCACTAGTAAAGGCTGTGACCTTCAGTATGTCATTCAACTCTGATCCCTACTTCCTCCATCTCCAAATATACTGTTGAATTAAACCTCTGGAATTCATATATTCTCTCCTTCTCTCCCTCTCCCCCCTCACAGCTACTGCTGGAGAATGAATCCAGGACCTTGTGCACATTCATGATGTATATGCATCACTGCTGATCTACAGTCGAAGCCCTAAATCTCAGGGAACTCCTCTCTCTGGCTTTATCACCTCTCGTATCTTCCTCCACACAGCACAAACTCAGCACTCAGGCCACAGTTTGGATGCCACTTGTTCAGGAGCCCCCACCCCCAACCTCCTGGCAAGACTGACCTCAATGGAACATCTACCACACACCTTCCCTTGCTTGACATGCACCCACAAAATTGTCTGTTTAATGATTGTTCCCCCACTAAACTAAAGAGTCCATGAAAACTGTGAGTTGACCCAATTCATGCTTGCATCCCAGAACCTAGCACAGTGGCCAGCTCAATAAGCAACTGCCAGTGTTTGCTTGCTAATGCTGACCAAGCTGTTACCACAGACAGGCACTTTAACTTATTTGAGATGGAAACTTGTGTTATCAATTCAGGTGCTAAGAAGAGGAACAGAGTCTTATGGGCTAATGTGCATAGAACAGTCACACACTGTGTCATTGCCGAGAGTTCAGGAAGAATAAATGCTAAGCTAAAGCCTTTGAAGCTGTCAGCTCTAAGAGCAGTTATAAAACCCCTAAGAAACACCCATGAACTAAAAGGCTGCTCATCTATATTTCCAGGCCTTGATATCACCCATGAATTAGCAACAGATCGGGCATTCTACCTGCCCAGCAGATGCCGAAGAAAGCTGCCTGGGGATGGCAAAAGCCCAGGCTCAGGAAAGCTGAGCCTGGAATGCACACAGCAGATAAAGGCTGCAGTGTGTGAGCCAGGGGAATGTCTTCAAAGTGTCTGTGGAGTTTAGGAGACACCGAGTTCTAATATTTACTGTAAATGGGGAGGGCAACAGATTTCATATAAAATCCAATCAAAGTAGGAAATACTGATAGAGGAAGAGATACCTGACCCAAGCAGGTAAGCTTTGCAGTCCAGTGCAGCATTCTGGTTTGGTTTTTTTTTTTTTAAGCATCGGATCTTGCTGACTCAGCAGCACATACCTGGCCTGAAACCAAATGAGTACTGCAATCGAATTCTCTCAGGGAGAAAGCCATAGGAAAGGACAGGGAAAGAAAAGCTGAAAAACAGTTGTCCCCGGGTCTGCAGAGGAGGGCAGCAGTCACCGTATTCAAGCAGACTTGTTTCCATGAGGTCACTGACAAAGACATGTGACACATCACAATGCAGCAGTCACTGCACCCATCACTATACGGGCACTGTGCACAGCCACGATCCAGTCATGACGCACCAGTCACTAGTCAGCAGTCATGATGCAAGAATCACAATGCACCAGTCACTGTGCGCGGCCACTATGTACAGTCACTATTCACAGTCACTATACACAGTCACTACACAAGTCACTATTCACAGTCACTATTCACAGTCACTACACACAGTCACTACACACAGTCACTATACACAGCCACTATGCAGACATTATGCATAGTCACTATGCACAGACACTACACCCAAACACTATGCAAAGTTACTATGCATAGATACTATACACAGTCACTATATACATAGTCACTATACAGTCACTATACATAGTCATTACTCACAGTCACTATGCATAGTCACTGTGCAGTCACTATACACCAGTCCTTCTGCATAACCACTATGCAAAGGCACTATACACCAGTTATTTTCCACAGTCACTGCACAATTCATGTATGGTAGGAACTAGAAATCAACACCCAAACAAATAAACCAGCAAGTGTGAAGTGAATGGCAGAGGCGAGGACAGCATACATCAGGAAGATTTGGCCAATCCAGAAAAGACTGGGATACCAGGACATAGACCTTGTGGTCTCCGTAGAGGAAAGCAGAAAAATAATAAGGAAAAACACAGGCCATGTACTGGCTGGTTTTGTGTCAACTTGACACAAGCTGGAGTTATCACAGAGAAAGGAGCTTCAGGTGAGGAAATGTCTCCATGAGATCCAGCTGTAAGGCATTTTCTCAATTAGTGATCAACTGGGTAGGGCCCCTTGTGGGTGGTACCATCTCTGTGCTGGTCTTGGGTTCTATAAGAAAGCAGGCTGAACAAGCCAGGGGAAGCAAGCCAGTAAGGAACATCCCTCCATGACCTCTGCATCAGCTCCTGCTTCCTGACCTGCTTGAGTTCCAGTCCTGACTTCCTTTAGTGATGAATAGCAATGTGGAAGTAAGCTGAATAAACCCTTTCCTCCCCAACTTGCTTCTTGGTTATGATGTTTGTGCAGGAATAGAAACCCTGACTAAGATAGGCCATAAAGAAATGGAAGGGTATGGGCACATCAAGTTTACTGGCCCTCAGCAGGAGGGACTAGGTGGATCCAAGGAGTGAAGGGCAGGCCAGGCCAGAAGCAAAATGAGCTTGGGGACCAGATGGCATTAGGCAGCACGGGCTGCCAGGGCCAGAGCAGCACCCTCGCAGGTTCCTAGATCTTCATCCCAGATCAATGCAAAGAAATGAACTTTGGGAGTTGGGTACAGCAGCCTCACCCTCTCCACCTCAAGAGTCACTGCCTGCTGTTCCACTCATCATAACTCTAGGGAGACAGCTGGAGAAAGGAAGAAAGAAAATGGAGGCACATTCACATCACCACCATTCCAGTATATTGTTTCTGTTGCTGTGTGTTACTACTGGCTGTTGTTCTTAATCTCTTACTATGTTTGTGTACAAGTTAAACTTCATAAGTATATACAGCAAAAAATATACAGGGTTCAGCTTTCTTCAGATTCAAGCATCTGCTAGGTCCTAGTAACCAGTATACTCTTTGACTGTATACTCCATGGATAGAGAGATGGCAACCCCTGGTCCAAATTGAACTTTGGAAAGACCCCTCTAGCTACAATGCAGAAGTTTGAAGGCCTCTACCACCGACTACTCAGTGGAGAAAATAGCCCAGGAAAACTTGCAAATGCAAATTATTGCCAAAGATGGATTTAACATTGAATCATGAGGGCCGAATGAGATGACTCAGCAACTGGGAGGATTGGCTGCCCTTCCAGAAGACACGAGTTCCATTCCTAGCATTAACATGGCAGCTCACCACCATCTGTCATTCCAGTCCCCGAAAATCCAACATTCTTCCGCCTGGCTTCCACAGGCCTAGTCATGCATATAGCATACTTACATACACACAGGCAAAACACTCAGATACAGAAAATAAAAATAAATACATCTCTTTTAAAAATTGACTTGCAAAATTGTCAAGAAAGCAAGGGATCCATGCAGGATAACCCAAAGTAAGTAAAATAAACCCAGGCTTGCCATGAAGGAGTCTGCAACCCACCGTGTCTTTACACAGTGTTGATAGCTACAGGGGAGGATGCACAATGGGGTGTATCCTTGAGCCTGCTCACTGGAGGCTGTTATAGTTTAGATTGAAATTATCTCCCTCCAAAAACTAATTGTTGAAGGCATGGACCCGAGCTGGTGCATCAAATCATTGAGAGGTGATAGGGTCATGAGGGCTGTGGCCTAACCTTCTGGACTAATCCATCTATTGATTCTTTATTTGATGGCACTATTGGGAGGTGGTGAAACCCTTGGGGGGCTGAGTGGAAGGAAGCAGGTCCCTAAGGGCGCATCCAGGGGCCAGCTATCTTCTCCCTTCTGCCCATGCCTTCCCAACCACCATGCAGTGAGGTGAGAAGGCTAGTCTGCTATGCATCCATGTTCCAGAGTGGGCCTCCTTATCACTAACCTTAGGGAATCAGCTAGCCATTAGCCAAAATGCTTGAAACCATAACTCAAAGGGAATGATTCCTCCTTTCCGTGGTTTGTGTCAGGTAGTTTGTCCGGGATGAGTAGCTGACTAAGAAACCCTAGCCAATGGCTATGCTCCCAGTCTGGTACACTTCTCTGTTAGGAAGATGGGAAGACGTGGATGGCACTGAAGGGAACACTGAGGTGATTACTCATCCTTAGCTCTGAGTTAGGGGAAGGAAAACCCATCTCTGCTGAGGATACTTAGTCACAAGCTAGTCTTCTCCTGGGCTCTGTGTTTATGTTCTCCATGTTCCTCGCTGTATCCAGAAGCGGAATATTTGGTTAAAGAGGGCTCTGGTTGGAAACGCCTTTACTTGGCAATGCCTGGATGACACAAAGGAAGTCTGATTGTCCTTAGAACTTAATACCTGAAGTCATGGATACACACAAACACACACAGCACACTGTGATGCCATGCGAATGCACACAGACACAACCGGTACACTGTGAAGTTATGCACAGTACACACAGAAAGACATATACACAGCATACTCTGAAGTCCTGTGAATACACATGGACAGACAGACAGCATACTCCAAAATCATGCATATACCCACAGACACACACAAAGAACACTCAAATCTACTGCTAAGTAAAACTTAGGTTCAAAAAATATGGCTGGGCTCTTCTATGAGTAGTTCTGGGAATACCAAGCATCCATGTGTGGAAGGATGCAAGCAGATCGTCACATGCCACCTGACACAAAGTCAATGAAAACTCTGTCAAGGACCTTAATATAAAACCTGGAGGTCTGAAACTGCTAGAAGAAAATACCTCAAGTTAGACATTGTTGACACACTCTGAGAAGCTCACAGGGCAAAGGAGAAAACGTGTTCACAGTCATTGTCAGCCAGACATAGTATGAGCACCTGCAGCCCCAGCTTCCAGGGGGCTGAAGCAGGAGGATGATGGAAATTCCAAGTCACCTAGCACACAAAGCAAGATCTTGTCTCAAAAGAGCACAAAATAGAAACAAAAGCAATTACCAAGAGTGAGCTTCAAAAAAAGGGAGGTAAGGAATATAAGAGTTGCAGGATCCAGACACTGTGAGCGAGGGACACGAGGGACAGTGTACTCACATGCAGTGAGATGGGCCACAAGGAAAAGAACAGAGTTTAAAAGGTAAGAACGGGGAGGTTTTCTGCAGTGGCAGTGAGCACACCAAACCCTAGATCTGAGAAGACTTGCCACTTGGAGCAGGACAAGCAACTTCCTCCCTCCAGATATCCCAGGGAAACTGCAGAACACTGAAGACCAGGAGGGGAGCCTGAGAGGCACGGCGGCAGGAAGAAAAGGCACTACATACGGTATGACAGGATAAAGTTAACCTTAACAGAGTTATCAACAAACCAAAAATGACCGAGTCTACGTCTGTGAAACCTCTCTTGTATACTTCTGAGTGGCACAGTTGCTGAGTGATTTGCAAACAGGACTCCCTAAAGTGATTCTGGAATATTTCCTTCAGAAATAGGGAAACAAGCATCAAAGGCCACAGGAGGGGGGGGGGGAACGACTTCTTTAAATTGTTACTGAAATCACAAAATTTACATCCCTAATTATTTTAAAAGATGTATTTCTTTTTACTTTGTGTCTGAGTGTTTTGCCCACGTGGATGTCTGTATTGGTGGAGTCCAGATCGGGGCACCAGATCCCCTGAAACAGAAGTTACAACCAGTTATGAGTCACCATGTAGGTGCTGGAAAAGGAACCCAAGCACCTGGAAGAGCCAACTGCGCCATCTCTCTTGCCCCTTTCCTCAGTTGATTTTTAGGTATATTACTGGTACATGTTTACTGGTACAGTAGTATTGGTGAATTCGTATTGGTAAAAACATCCAAAAATGCCAAATATTTAAAATGATAATAGTATTTTATTTGTGGAGATACTCTCTAAAAGTCAAATTAAAATGCTTCAGAATAATAGCATAGCATTAAGAGAGAAGTGAGTTTCCCAAAAGTCCCTTCATTATTCAGGAGGAATGTAAAAGATATTAACTTTGAACTTTATTAAGTTAAATGTGTATGATATAATACTTAGGTAGCCATTAAAACTCAAATGTAAAGTATAACTTTTAAAGTCATAAAAAGGAAGAAGAAAATGGAATAATTGGAAACAACCCAAAAGAAGGAGAAAGAACAAAAAAATCAGGGGGGAAAAATGAATAGTTAAGATGGTTGAAATAAATCCAAACCATTACAATAAAATCTATTAGCCCTTCACAATGAACACCATCATCAAATGACTAATAGCCTACAATTCCTTAAGCTCATAATGGACACAGAAGGTTCAGTACGTACACCATTTCTGTTCGCTACTGACCTAGACTCCTACCCAGAGCTGTAGGACATGGAGAGAAAGAACCCAGACTGGACTAAGAAATGAGCCTGCCCACATGTGCAGATGTCATAGCTAAGCTTTGAGGAAGCCCAACCATCTGCAGAGAATCAGCCATAGGAGGGAAGGATTGGGTGCTGCAAGACCGTGGTCCTGACCTGCTGTGAGAAGGAAGGGGAAGAAGTTGGAGTGAAGGGGACAAGATGTGGTGGATTTGCAAGGCTTCTGAAAAGGGAACAGGCTTCAGATATGGAGGGCTAGAAAACACAGCCTCAAGAACCAGGTTCTCTGCCTGCCTGTGGCTCGCTGGTTTGTGGGTCTGTGAGGGCAGAGACCTTGTAAGTTTGTTTCTAAATAGGCTAAATTTGAGTTTCTGTCGAAAGAAAGAGGGGGAAGGAGGGAGGAAAGAACAGAAGGAGGGAGAGGGGGAGTGGAAGGGAGAATGCATAGACTGGAGCTTGGGTCTCTGCAGAGAGGTGGCAGTGAAATGATGGGTTTGGATGCACAGAAGGATGGGACCTAGGTGACAGGGCAAGGGCAGCTATCTGAGCATTTGGGACTTCCAGACAGGGAGCAGCATGATGGTCTAGGGAGCAGGAAGACTAAGAAGGTAAGTGATGGTGCTCTACCCTGGATAAGATGGTAGAACCAGAGAAGGAGACAGACAGCACAAGAAAAATCTAGATTCTATCGTAAAGAGAAGAAAGGGGAAGAGTTTGGAAGTCCCACAATGGAAGAAAAGGGAACCAGAGAAAGGAAGGAAGAAAGGAAGGAAGGAAGGAAGGAAGGAAGGAAGGAAGGAAGGAAGGAAGGAAGGAAGGAAGGAAGACACAGATGCAGAGAGAATAAGGCCCAAGGCCTCAGCTGCACAGTTCCCGGAAAGGGGAGGGGAGCAGATGCTCACCAAAAGGTGAGAGCTCCTGTCCAGTGCTCAGGTACCTAGCCATGAGGTGTGAACAGCCTGGTAACATGGGTATGGGGGGTTTAGATTCTGCTCTTAGAGATCTCCTAATGTTGAGCTGCTTCATAGACCCTCAGCAAGGAAGAAGCGAGGCACGTGGGAAAGGCTGCTGAATAGTGGGTGTCCCTGTTCACAGTCTAGAACAAGGTATGTCTGAGCAGAAGGCTAGAAAGGAAGCAGATCGCCTAGTCGCAGCCAGCAGACATCCTGCCCACCATGTGGATATCTGGAGAGAGGCCTGGAACCTGGCTCAGGGCACTTCCGGTGACTCCGAGAAGCCAGCAGTTAGGACTTGAGAGAGGCAGTGCATGCAGCATCCCCAAGTGGGTCCATGGCTACTGGGCTCTACAGAGCCCATGCCTGGACTTCTGTCAAGGTGCTGCTTAGGAGAGTACCATACCTATGGTCGGCTGATGCCCATAGACCCAGACGAAGGAGCAAAGGACCAAAGCCCAGGCAGCAGCTTTTCACATACATGAGTAAGAACAGAGTCACCCAGCACATTTTGGCCGAGTCATGCTTCCTAAGGCAGATCACAACGATGCTGGGGTCAGTCTCAGCTCCCATTCCTGTGAGCCTCCAGCTAGCACTTACCAACCCCAGCACTTGCCCTTGGGTGTCTTCAGCATCCCTATACCTGCCTTGTCGGGGCTCCAGTGCACCTGTTTCCTCTACAAAGTAGAAAACTAACTGTCTTGGACCAGACACTCAATCTGGTCTAGAGAAGGCACTGAGCCAACAGCCCATTCCCATTCACTGAGGTCACTGAACGGCTGTGGGGGAAAGAGGGTGGTGAGGGGGAAGGAGTGGAGCCCTGGGAGGTTTCTCATGTTTGTTTAATATACAGCAAGTGCTAAGTAACTGATTGAATGAATGAATGAGTGAAGTGCCTGTGTCTCTGCTTCAGCTACATTAGGAAAATACATCTAGAAGATGAGAGGTTTAGAAACCTGAAGGACTATACCGAGATGTGCCTCGTCACAAGATTCTTCATAGATTTTCTTCTACCCTGAAGATATAATAAATAGCAATTCCAATAACTGAATAACATATTTCTTATTAAGAAAACAAATGCTCCTTTGGGCAGTGCCTGCTTCTAATTCATTTGAAGCGCATCCAGCTATCCTAACACGGCTCCCCATCCCTGGAAACTGTGTTAGCTTGCTGACCTTCAGCCCTCTGGCATGCTAGACCCTTCTTATCCAGAATGTTCATATTTAGTTACAAGGGATTTGTGAACACATTTGCTAAATCTCTGTATTATTCTGGAGAGAGCTCTCTATTCTGAGTCATTCTCTGAGGAGTTGTGAGCCCTGGCATTTGTCAGAAGCAGCCATTTTTACTCTTGGGTGAGGATTCATCTAGCTAGCTCACAGACTTCTAATAAGGAGTTAACAAGAAAAGAAAGTCGCCCACTGCTTCATCCCAAAGGAAAGGACATTTCTCGTCCTCCCTGGCTCTCTCTTAAGTGTCTACAGTAGATGGTCTTGTTCTACAAAATTAAGCCATTTAAAGGGACAATGGAAGCAGACAAGACCAATACTTGGCTGTGAGCAGAATATGAAAAAGTTTGCCTAGCCTCTGAAGGCCACAATTAGAGAAATGGGCCTAAGACCACATCCCAACACAAGACAATCCAAATGTCTGCAACTGGAGTGTGGATGATAGGGAATCAATTGCACTTTGAGCCCTGATTGCTCTGCTTTCTCCAGTGGCCTTTAGACTGGATGTTAGGAAAGATGCTGCTCTGTCTTGACTGTGGTTTGTATGTGTCCCACCATGGGGTTCACAAGTTGGGAGCCTAGTCATCAGTGTGGCGGGGGTGAGACATGGTGGGGAAACCTCCAAAGTGGAAGGGACTATCAGAAGTCCTGAGGTCACTGAAGTGTGCCTTTAGAGGGGATTCTGGAGTTGTCATATGACAACAGACCTGGCCACTCCTCAGTCATCCAGTTTTCTGCCTGCTTACATGATCCTTTCACCCTTGAAATGCTTCTGCCATAGTGACACAACACAGAAAAGCTTCACCAGAACTGAGCTGATGCAGGCACCATTCTGGAACTGGGAGCTTGCCTTGAATATTTTGTTAAAGTGAAAGGACACATGTTCAAACTAGGGAGCTCCCAGCAGCCTCCATGTACCATGACGTCACTGCAGCAACAAGGGATACTGATCCCCCCTCACTGTGCTCCCTCAAAGAGCACCCAGAACCTGGGTCTTTCCTGCTTCTTCTCTTGTGTCCCTGACCTTGCTAACCTGGACCTTTTGACTTGCCCACTCCTTGGTGGGATAGTTTCCTGGGTCACATCTTCAATTTTATCATATCCCTTAGCTTGCATTATATCGCTTCAAAGGCAGCTTCAGATGGATTTGCACAAAAACTCTATTTCCATTCTCCTGGGATCCAAATCTCTCAGTATCTCATTCTCTGCAGTACACGTTTAGTGAGCTGTGCTAAAAACTGTGTTAAACCTTTCATACCATAACACACACACTTATTAATGCACACTTATGTGGGACAAGTGAACCATGTGACCAGGACAAATGGCCTGGAGCTACAGTGAGGTGGAGATGTGTCCAAACCCTGAAAATCTTATCTTGAGAGTCACGATTGCTCCCTCCCTGTCCAAGGCCTGCATGCTCTAGTGCATGGAGCCTTGTGACACCCCCCCCCCACCTCCACCACCATTTAGGGTGTCTTATAGCCGCATGGCCAAATTCCAGGTGTGAGCACCTGGAATCCCTCTTCATGCAAATGAAGCTTTCCTGGCACCTCAGCCCCAGCCAGTGATGTTCATTCACCACAAATATGCCTACCCACTCCCCAAGGTTTATGTAGCCCTTACTACCCCCAAATAAAGAACTATAACACTGAAAAACATCTTGGAGAAGTGCCTACCTCTGGGCACTCAAGACAAGATCATGAGAGGCCACCTTGCCCAACTGGACAAGTTTCTTTCCTTTTATTCCAGCCCTGAACACAGCAGGTGCCTGAGTACCCTTAAGGCAGAAGCACCCCCAGCCAGGTGGGCACACTTACACACCACATTCATCCTGCTTGGAATCACAAAGTGACGAGTGAGTGCCATCTTGTATAGTCATGAGGTGATTCCTGACTGGGGCTTTTAGTAGATTCCAGATAGGGGTTGATCCTCGAGAAGACCAAGGTAAGACTGGGACCTAGCAGGGGAGAGATGCCTAAGATAAAATCACCTACCAACCTCCAGTGCTTTAACCCCTCATTTCTATGAAATTCTCGAAGCCTCCGAAGGGAGAATATGACAGTTGAACATGTGGAGAGTTCCAGGGGTTTGCAGTATGAAGGGTATGTGTGTGGCAGCAATACATTATTATAAAAATATCTTTTATATCCTAAGAGACTAAATGGCTTTACCTCACAGCACATTAACAATACATACGTTGAGGTCACTTCAGACTTAAAACTGCTATCCTACTGTGCTTTTCACTGTTAGTTTGACCTGCTTTTAAGAGAACAATGCAAACAACCAACTTAACTTGCCTTGGATTTGCCATGTCATCAGCTTCTGTAACCGCAGCTAATACACAGCTTTAATCTTAAGCTACCTATCTTCTGTGTTCCTGACCCGGAGAGCGAGACCTGTGTGTATGTACGTGTACTCTTGTAATCATTTGCTGGAAACAGTGAGCACGTCAAAAGTGACCTTACAAAGCAAATATCCACCATAAATGTTGAAAGCGATGTGGATATAGGTTGCTAAGTCTGTTTGTCTTGTTACATTTGCTTTCCTGGGTGCCTCTGAGTCATGGAGTCAGTAAGTTTCATTCCCTATAAAACTCTGTTAAAGACTTCCATGGGCATCCTTGCATCCCTTCCACTTGTGATGTTTTCTAAGTAGCTTAATAAATACAAAGCAAAATCTCTCTATTGGGGACTCAGACATAGTGACAGACAGTCAGACATCAGGCAGGCATAAACAGACAGACTACAGTCAAGCCATAAACTGCAGAAGATACACAGAGAGAAGTGGAGGATTCAAATCTGGGCTTACTCTTGGTCAACTAAGCTAGGGGGAAGTGCTCTGATTTCTTTCTTTAATGAAACACCAATGAATTTTGGTGTTTCTGGACACTGCTGTCTGGTCAACTCTTCACCCAGCATGCATTGGTATGCTTGTGATGACCTATGTAACTGGTAAATATAAGTGTTCCCTTATCTCTGTAAAACACACTAACGGGTTATTTAATCTGAGATGGATGTTGTGGAAACCCCAGTATATAGCTGGTCAGCCAGAAGCACAGCTAAAATACCCATGGTTGGAGCTGGGACAAGCTTCTAACGTGAGGACAGCTGTGGGGACTGAGCCCCTTACCTGTGGGATTGACTGTACCTCCAGATAGACAGTATAGACTGAGCCAACATTCAGTTGGAGAACTTCCCACTGGGGCCCACTGCAGGACTCACACTCGCTGTGTGGAAAAGCTTCCTACACATTTGGTCACAGACATCTTCTCTGCTGACTACTAGAAGGAACAGAGGACCCAGCTTGTTTTGCTACAGACTTTCCCTTTTCCCTCCCTTCTCCAGCCACTATGCTGCTGAACCTGAGTTCAAGTCCTCACACCCAGACTGCTGCAGTAGCTTCCACTTTCCACTGCCTTTCTCCCTCATCCGTGCTTTCTCCCCAGTGCAACTCCACAGTAATTCTGAAGCACAGAGCCAACTGATGATGCAAGTCTGCTGCTTCGGACTGCCAAAGGCTCCCTCTCCCACAGAACAGGGATTCCCACACTGTTTCTATAAAAAAGCAACTTAGTCAGAACTCTTCATAAAGTTTAATTTCTTTATATGCGATGAAAGTCTTAAGTGACTTCAGTGGTTGGGTTTATTTATGAACTGGGTCAGCCAGCACGTTTACCAGGAATGAAGACCAGCACCTAAGCAAAACATCTCCCAACATGAGGACAAAGCCAAGCTCCTTGGTTTACATTTTTTCACAGATTAGATTCCACCCATCTGCCCACTTTACCAACATGCTACATGTATCAGCAAGCTGTCCCTCACTATACCAAACACCCAACCTAATCAACTTAGGGAGAGCAAAGGTTCGTTTTGCTTGGTAGTTGGAGACCAATCATCTGATGCCTAGGGAACAAAAGATTGCCTCAAATCAGAGTCAATCCTCACAGTCCTCTCCACTGGGCATTTCTCTAATACTCTGAGGACTTCCCACTAAGCCCCACCTCTTTAAGGATCTACTGCTGGACAAAAGTACCATGGGCTGGGAACCAAGCGTCCAACACATAGACCTTTTCAGGAAACATTACCCAAATCACAGGACTGTCCTTTATACAAACAACAGAATACATACCACACAGTCCCTCCCACCATCTGGTTGACCTAGAGTCATGTTCTGTATCTTTCTGGGCTCCATTTCCTCTTCTGTATAAGCAATATAATGCTGATAGTTTGTACGTTTGTTATGCCAGGTGTTGTAGAGCCAAAAGCAGAGAAGAGACTTGACAGCTATTGGCGTGTAGAAAGAGCAAGGGTAACCAGGGTTTCCATTACATAGGTGTATGAGGAAGGCAGGATTCTTTTTTCTTCCAGTGTCTGCCTTCTCAGGTAGCTCTCAGCATTTAAAATATCTGTGTGAAAAGAATCTCTGATCTTTTCCAGGTGGGGCATTGCTGCCACCGCTGTCCATCTCTTGTGAGCCACTTGCAAGTATCTATGGTTGCCTGCATTGCAGGTCATTGTTGATTCCCTAGGAAGGATGTCTGGATGGCTGGTGGCATATCTGTTGTTCCAAATCCATCACTGTGACTCACTAATTTCACCACTCTTATGGAAGTGCCTAGCCTCTAAAACACACTCAACAAACGTTTAGTATTTCCAAAAATCAAAGGAAAGAAGAACTGCCTAAAAGTCTGCACATGTGCACAATTTATCCTAACAGCAACTTATTCAACAGTTGACAAAATGTTTCCACGTATGCTCTTGAGAAACAGGCTGTTAGTTCCCCCCCCACACACACACACATGCCAGCAGCTTGGCAACTCACAAAACACATAATAAATTAAAGAGATGTAACTGTTAGACAATCTCCCTTTGATGACAGTTTTCTCTTCCATCCTGATATGATGCCAAGTTAATGTTATCATAAAATAATCCCATTTAACTACAATTGTGCAGTTTACGGGGCCATTACTGTCATCAAAAAGTGGAATTATGTTCAAACCTGAAAACAGAGGCTTACATGGAATAAATGGCATTTAACATGCAAACGAATTACTTGCAGGAGAAACAGAGATGGTGCTGCGACAGACATGCCGGCGTGTGCTCAGCATAAACAGATGATGGCATTTTAATATTTATTCATACATGAACAATGAAAACAAATCACACTGGCAAGTTAAATTCCCGTTTGTTTAAGAACACAGAGGCTTACGCATGCCCTCCAAACACAGACTGCACTGGGCATGCCTGGGCTTTGTTCAGACAATCTGTGACCTGGAAGTCAGCTGATGGGACTATTTTCATAGGAGAAATATAGGCTTCAGGGAGGTGTGAGAGGAGGCCAGGAAGGTGAGATATGGGCAGAATGAAGCAAGAAACAGAATTAAAATGCCAAGGGAGCTCTGAGACCAGGTGCCTTGGTTTAGCTCAGTGATACTGAAAGCATCAGAGGAAGGGTGGAAGCTAGACCAGAGGTGCTGACTGGAGCTATGCACCATGCTCCTGCAACTCATATTAATGAGTGTCACCAATGCAGTCCACCAACACTACAACAGTCTCCACCACAAGGGTCTTTCTAGGCTCCTGCAGGAGCTATGGGGGAGGGGCTGATATCTGCAGATGCTGCAGCTCCCTTAAGAACACAGTGTGTTTCTCTTCCCAAGGAGCTACTCTGTGGCAGCTTTTCTTTATTAGTCCCTTGGGAATGAGGATAAAATCATGGTTGCCTACAGGGTTTTATCAATAGCAGG
Organism: Mastomys coucha; assembly: GCF_008632895.1. NCBI lineage: Eukaryota > Metazoa > Chordata > Mammalia > Rodentia > Muridae > Mastomys > Mastomys coucha. The sequence goes on from NW_022196911.1 coordinate 30,023,913, forward strand.
GATGGCTTTCCAAACCATCCCAAGGCCGTCCTGTTCTTTACTGATTTCTTATTCAGCAATAAAGAAAAATGGCATTATGTCCACTTGCAGGAAAGACAATACACCTGGAGATGGTTGTGTTAAGTGAAAAAAAAACAGACTTAGAAATACAATATCACCTGTTTTCTCTCATATGCAAAATCTAGAATTAAAACACACACACACACACATACCACATGCACATACACACATGCACATATTTACACATGCATAACATCAAAGAACATTGTAACTATGAGGGGGAAGGAGTCTAAAGAGAATAATGAGGGAGAAACTAGAGAGAGTAACTATAGAGCAGACAAAATACCTCATTTCTTTTCCTCATATGTAGAATCTAGCTTATACCTACACAGATATATGTATACAACCTATATAACTTATTTAGGGTATCTACTGCTATGATAAAACACCAGAACCAAAAGCAATCTGGGGAGGAGTTTATTTCATTTTACAGCTCTTGGGTCACACTCCATCCCTGAGGGAAGTCAGAACAGGAATTCAGGGAAGGAACCTGGAGGCAGGAACTGAAGCAGAGATCATGGTAAAGGGCAAGTTTACTGACTTAGCCTCATGACTTGCTTAGCCTGCTTTCTTATAGCACCCAATACTAGACTAGGGTTAGCCCTGTTGATAGTGAGCTGGGCCCTCCCATATCAACGATCAATCTAGAAAGTCCCCAGAGGCTTGCTCACAGGGCAATCTGTAAGGGGCATCTCCTCAATATTGAGGGCTCTTCAAATGTCTCCAGCTTGTGTTAAGCTGAGATGCAATAAGCAAACCCACTCTGTATGCTTGTGTGACATGAAGACAGAAGGGACACTGTTGAAGGAAGAAGAGAAGCAATAGGGTATGGTAGTGAGGGTGCATATGATCAAGATTCAATGATACATCTATCCAAATATTATAAACACCATTATAATGCACATTAAGTAAAAAAATAAAGGAAAGAAAAAGATGTTTGAGCAAAGGTGTGAAAGAGGGTGAGAAAGTTAGCAAGCAAACACACACCTAGAAAGGGATATGAAGCGCCTGAGCCAGGACCATACACCTAGCAAGGTCCAGTGTGGTATAGGGGTATGACAGATGAAATCCTAAAATGAATTTTTGCAAACCCTGCCTAACACGATGTATGATGCACTTCACAGATGATGATAGCCATATAGCCCTGCTGTGTGACACCCACAATGTAAGTGCTCCCGTTCTCCAGCTCATTAATGTAGACTAGACAGCAACCCTGTATGGCAGGTACTATGGCTGTGAAGTCCCATTTGAGGGAACTGAGTGATCTTGCAGATTAAGTGATTTCTCTTAAGACTAAAACCACCTAGGAGTGGCAACAGTCGAATCCCTACTCACAGTTCAAACTCAAGCAATGGGGCTCTGAAGACCATGCCTCTCCTATGCAAAGGAATAGGGCTGGAGAAGGAAATGGGCTTGCAGAAGGCAGATGTAGGTAGGAGAATGGGCTCACATGGAGGAGGAAGCAAGAAGCAAAGGAGCAGGCATGTAAGGTGTATAGGAAACAAGATATAAAGAAAACGCCATCACAGGTGAAACAGGAGTCAAAGGAGCCCTACCACCTCCAGGAAAATTAGTGCAGCTGAGTTAGGGTCCACCCACACCATCCAGCAGCAGACCAAGGTGAGCTCATGCATGGTATTGGGAAAGTCTCCACACTGTGGTCCTCAAACAAAAACAACTCAGACACAAAGTAAAAAGCATTCCAACTCCCAGAAAATAAATGTTTAAAATGGCATGAGCCAGAAGCCAAATTTTAAGCGTGTGAAGACACCAGAACTACTTCCTCATTTGAATCTGTTTATAGTTTCTGATACAGGAAGTGTTCTATTGTGCTTTCTGTTACTGATAAAACATTGGTCAGAAGCAACTTGGAGAGGCAAGGGTTCGTTTGTCTTACACATCCACATCACAACCCATCATTGAGGGAAGTCAAAGCAGGAACTCAGGCAGTTACCTGGAGGCAGGCACTGACGCAGAGACCATAAAGGAGTTTCCCATGGTTTGTTCAGCTTGTTTTCTTATATTGCCCAGGCCTACTTGCTTGAGGATGGTTCCTCCCACCTCAATCATGAATCAAGAAAAATGCCCCCACAGAAATGATCACATGTCAATCTCATGGAGGAAATTCTTCAATTGAAGTTCTCTCTTCCCAAGTGACTCCTTATTGGGTCAAGTTGACAAAAACCAACCACAGAAGCCAGACTTTCTGTATCTTAGTTGACAGCATGGCCACATCCTTACTGCCTCTCCAAGTACCACATGCATGGGATGCTACAGGGAGCATTTTTTTCTGAACAATCTCATTTCATCATTGAAACACTAAGATATGGGTCTCTGCTTATAGATAGGAAAACTGAAGCTAGGAGATTTTGGGTCCCTTCATCAAGCATGTGCTTCCTGTTACAAAAATGCCCCATAGGTCTACATACATAACCATGTGCTCAAGATCACACACCCACCACCTCCTGAGTTCTAGCAGCATTTGAATCTGTGAAGAGCAAGGATGAATGAAGCCAAAGGCCGTTGTAGCTCCAAGCTCTGGGTCTCCTCCCCTTGAGAGTTATCCTCTCTTAGGCTCTATAGGCTCATTGGTCAGTGCCTGGCCAATGTCCACCATAGAACTGGAGAAAGCAACCTATTTCCAAATCCATGGAAAGCCATAGCTCAGAAACCAATACAGAAACAATACATAGCTCACAGAGCAATACAGCTGGGTATTTGAGCCTCAGAGTTCACGATGCTGAAAGGGACCTTGTAGGTCAATATTTAGAGAATAGTCTTTCCATTGCTTCTGAATGTATTTTGTTTCTGGTTTATCCCGCATGAGGAGTCAATCAGTCTACAAATGCCTGGTGGACATCAACCATTGTGTATGGCCACTTGGTATCTGTTGGACATATGAACCATAATTTAGGGATTTTTTTCAGATTTGATCAATGACTCCATGTAGCAGAAGCTAGGACCTATTCTCCCAGCTTCCATCATAGTTGTGGCTCAGACTTGTGTGCAGTCAGAGACACCTGCCCCAGACACTGACCTTGGCAGCTAGTGACACAAGAAGAGTACAAGAAACTCATCTTCTTTGGCTCCAGATAGAACAAAATCATCTGCCCCAGACATAGTAAACTAAAATTCCACTTATAAAGTACTTCTCTTCTGACTATATCGAGTTGCATCCTGTGTGTTGATATAGGAGAATCCTCACCCTCTCAAGTGTTCATGTGCAGTATGTACAAAGAAAAACAACAGGGAAACAAATACTGGGAGCTAGACCAGCAATTATACACATGGGACAAAGACCATAGAAGCATTTGGAAACCACACTGCCAGGCACAATGAGCCCCTAAAGCAATAGTTATGTGATTCTTCTCCAGGTAGCTTTAGAACTCAGAGCACTGACATTCTGCTTTCTAGTTTCCAAGTTAGATGTCCCAGTACCACAGCCTCTCAATGCCCTTACACACTCAGGAGAAACAGACCATCCCTAAAGCCTCTGCAGTGAATGGACACAGCATCCATCAGCTCTTGCTGGGAGGCGGCAGGCACTCTGTAGGCCAATGTGCGTTTTAATTCAGAGGAAATATTTGAGGTTATTTCTTTGTTGCCATAAAGACATCATTTCTTGCCCATGTTAGTGATATCTCATAGGCTTGAAATGCAAGAAATACCAGCCCCACGCCCTAGGAAACCAGAAGCCACTGGGTACCAAAAATCACCCTGTGCTTAGAGATATAGAATAAAAGAAAATAAGCAAATTTACTTTGCTGAAGAACATGGGAGAGAAAGCTGAAAGTAAAAAGATAAGAAGGACATGAAGAGAGACAGAGGGAGAAAGAAAAGAAGATAATACCAAAAGAAAGAACGAAGAAGATACGATGACTCAAAGGGCAGGATCTATTCTTACAGACCAATGTTATCTCTCAAAAGAAGAGATGAGAAATCCTGACCAGACCTGTGCTTCTGGAACTACAAAGTCTGATTCCTTTAATTCCAAGAAAGTCAATTCTTACAAAGACAGGAGTCCACGGCTTGTTTACAACTAATTTCAAAAACAAACAAAAAAATATCATCCAAACTTGCAAGAATAACCCTCAAGATTTAACTAGCTGGCAAACTAAAGAATTTAGAACTAATATTTCCACTTTTAAATAAACTAAAGCATACAGGGTTAGGGTATCATTCTGCTCTTTACCTGACATTTCAATGTTTTAGGAAAATGCCAAAGGAGACACCTTGTTTCATGTGAAACCCATGTCACCCATCCATTATCACTATCAGGTGATAGATGGAGACCTCAGCTGTCTTTGGTAGGCCATCTCTTAAGCCAAAGCCTATACTGTAAGTAACTGGCTTCACCCATGGCACACAAGAGCACAGACACACAGTTCACAGAGTCCCACAGCCACGCTGTCTGATTAAGATCTTAGCACATGTAGGATAAAAAACTCAGGTGACAGCAGATGCTGGAGAGGTTGTGGAGAAAGAGGAACACTACTTCATTGCTGGTGGGATTGCAAGCTGGTACAACCACTCTGGAAATCAGTTTGGCAGTTCCTCCAGAAATTAGACATAGTTCTACCAGAGGACCCAGCTATACCACTCCTGGGCATATACCCAGAAGATGCTCCAACATGTAATAAGGACACATGCTCCACCATGTTCATAGCAGCCTTATTTATAATAGCCAGAAATTGGAAACAACCCAGATGTCCCTCAACAGAGGAATGGATACAAAAATTGTGGTACATCTACACAATAGAGTACTACTCAGCTGTTAAAAACAATGAATTTATGAAATTCTTAGGTAAATGGAGAATATCCATTTAGGATCTGGAGAATATCTTCCTGAGTGAAGTAACCCAATCACAAAAAACACACATGGTAGGCACTCTCTGATAAGTGGTTAATTAGCCCAGAAGTTCGGAATACAGGAAGAACAACCCACAAACCACAAGAAACTCAAGAAGAAGGA
>NW_022196911.1:30029408-30098733 GCF_008632895.1 Mastomys coucha
AAAAAAAAAAAAAGAAGGAGGCAAGAACAGCTTCAGCTAATAGACTATGTAGCCCCCACACCAGAACAAAATGACTCAGAATTGACCAGCAAAATGAAAGCAGAGCCCAGATCCAGACGGGGTGGGTGTGTCCTATGACACTACCTGGACACAGCCACACCTGTACCCCATCTACTCCCTGGGCTTTTCAATGTTATGAACAAAAATGAAATCTTGTTTCTCTTTTAAGTCAATTTCAGTTGAGTAGTCTTCATTCATACTAATAAGAGTCTAAAGCAGTATAATGCTGTGACCCTTCAATACAGTTCCTCATGTAATGGTGACCCCCAACTATAAAATTATTTTTCTTGTTACTTTGTTATTGTAATTTTACTACTGTTATAAATCACAATGTAAATATCTATGTTTTCCAATGGTCATAGGCAATCACTGTGAAAGAGTTGTTTAACCCTCCTCCTGCAAAGGAGTCATGACCCATGTGTTGAAAACTGCTGGTCTAGACACTATAACACTCGAAGATTTTTTTTTCTTAGTTTCAATCACACATACAACTAATCTAATGCACATTTGATCAACACTCCCTAACTTTACCATCTACAGTTAGATAAACATATTTGAATATCTCCATCCCCAGTGCCCTTCAGGAACACAGCCAAGCTCTGATCCTGACCATCAAAGTCCCGTAAGGTTCTCTGGCACATAACCATGCTTGTCAGCTGTGACCATCTCCAGGGTAGGCAGCAGAGCCTCAGAAACCAATTCATCTAACACCAAAGTCTACAAGAGCACATTAATGACAAACTGCTTGAGTTCTGCTCTTCCCCTGCCAGCCCCTCCAAAACTGAACACAGACTTCTAGAAATCTTCCTTAAATAATCTTAACTTAAATGAAGAATGTTAAACAAAACAAAATAGTCTCAAATCACCTACATCATAGCCACTGGGTGAAATATTACTGTCTTGTGTTACTATTCCTTTTGTCTTTTCCAAATGAGCTTAGAGAACAAAATTATTATATATTCATGATCTCAAGACTAGATTTGAATTTTCAAGGTCTTTTTTTTTTTAATCAAAATCTAGCTATATTTTTTTCCTCTCTGTTTTTGTTTTGTCTTTTTTGTGGTACTAGGGATAAAGCCCAGGGCCACACAGATGGTCCGCAAGCCGTCTACCACCAAATCAGATCTCAAATCCTGGTATAATTTCTTTTTTAAAAAAAGATAATAATTCTTCTATTTTCAGTAAGAGGAAAAATCTCCTACAGTAAAAAAAATATGTATTATTGTGTTGTATTGTCTTGATTGCTAATCAATCACTCTCGCACAACAAATACTCACTGTGAGAATAACGTCCTCGAGCGAACAATGAACTTGAACACGTATTCCAAAGCTTTGAGCGTTCTGAGGATGGGCTCACACTGCTCCCCCCTGCTGGAGGTATCCAAGTAAGTCTTCAGCACCGTCATCAATTTCCTGAATAAGGGAGAATATTTTCAAAATACATGTCTCTCTAATCACAGCATGGTAATTAGTTTGCTCGGGAAATTATAAGGCATTCAATCAAAGGTTAAAGGTGGCGGCACAGCAAAGCTCACGACTCATTTGCAAGCACAAAAATAACTGCTTTAAAATATATTTATTACAGGGAACGAATAAGTACTTCCTGCCCATAAAATAGCCTGTAGAGATAAAGTAGTGAGGAGAAAAAATAATCTTTTGAAGAGGAAAAAACTGGGCATAATCAGGAATGAGTAAGAATGAGGGCAATAATGTCTTTTTCAAGTTCTTCAATATAGACATGTTATTGTTAATTATCATGGAGCACCTTTGCTTAGAAAATTTCTATAGCTATTCATCGCCAGTAGGTCAGACTTTGGAATAGTTGACCCATCTTTCAAGATTTCTTCATAAGCTGGCTGCCACCAAATTTTCCTGTGGGTTTCCATCTTTGACCCTGGAGGGTCTCCTACGTCCAATCAACACTGAGTTTCTGAGCAAGCGCACCAGTGCTCACCGGTAAATTCTTGATTACAGTTGACTTGCTGAATGATCTAAAAAAAAAACCTACATGTTTATTTTCCACAGTAAACTATTCGCCCAATCTCTGGGGTTTTGGTTATTTTTAGGGTATGTGAATCAATCCAATCCATGCTTGGATGACTAGAAAAGGGAATGGGAAATGCTCCAATTCTCTGTACTCCGTATATCTCACCGGGACAAACACGGGTGCATAGGAAATCCCTGTACACACAGTTACTTACTTGTAGGCCAAGGTAGCACTGAAATGTTGTTGGATGTAAGCCTCCAATACAGTGTTAAAATGCTGGAATTTCCGGTCTGCAATGAGTCCTATTATGTAGATCTGAGGAAGAGTCAGAATTATTGGTGGCGCTCTCGGAGGGTACCCAGGGCCTGTTCACCTGGCATGACTGAACCCTTGTCACTATTCGTTTGCCAGAGAGTTAATCTCTCTAATGAATATTAATCATTTTCACTAATACATTGTCTCTACCAAAGAGAGAGGGGGTAATAGAAGATAAAAGGATTTCCAACTCAACTAAGAGAAATCTTAGGTTGTCGTTAGACTGCCTTCTTTGTTGCAGGACTTCCAGAGTCAGTTATATGCTTCTGTGCATTATGAATCTCCAGGAGGCTCATGCAACATCCAGCACTCCCTTTGGTAATTTAATCAAAGGACCTTTAGTCATGAAACAACTTTCCTGTAAGACTAGCATTCTAGGGACCTTCCCAAACTGTGCTTGAGAAAGCGAGTTATCTGCAAGCATTCTCTTTAATGCAAACATCCATGACACAGGGGTATTGCATGCATCAAGAGTTTGCTGATCCTAGACAACCCTAACAGTCTTTCTTTCCTCTAAGTTATACTAATGTATTAAGTAATTCATTGATTGACAGTGATGAGAGCCTCCACATGCTGGTAAGTGTTCTAACACAGGGCTATACTTCCAGCCCCAGATGGTTCTCATAATTCTTTCCACATAGCATGGAAAAAATTGGAGTTGCAAGAGAGAAATAAGAGTGGAACCATATGGGCATCTGGATGGAGGTCCATTGTGAAAAGTTCACTGGGAAGAGCAAAATGGCCCTGGTTAATTACAAGACATCAAGAAGAGATAATAAGAGTGGTAGGGTAACATCTGGATGCTTTATAAGCTGGCCTCAGATAGCTCCTGGCAATCCTGGAAAGCCAAGGTAGTCATTTAACACTCCTCAGTCTCATGCACTGTCAATCAGACATCCAAACTCTGACAACAACAACTTAACCCCCACACTCACCCAGATCACCTGCCAAGCCTCAGACTCTCAAATGAACTGGAAACAGCTACTCAGTCTCCTTGCCAAAAGTTCTAAAACCTCACAGTATTCATGGGAGTAACCACAATGCCCATGTGCTCTGTTTTCTCACAAAGATGTTGCCAAACAGTTGTTCCCATTCTCTTACCAAAGCATCAAAGACTAGGATGTCATACTCGTTACTCTGAGAGTGTTCCATCATGATGTTGAAGAGGGCATCCAGCGTGTCCTGGAGGAACTGGAGAAAGAAGAATGGTTACACTCAGAAAGAGGGCAGATAGCCCACAAATCTCATCCTTGGGTGTCCTTCCAAAAGAACACATCCACTGAGCCACATTCAAGAGGCTCAGAGTTCCATGAATAAGCCACAGGACTTGGAATGATATGATCCCACGCCAGTGGCACACATACACATATTATGACATTTCCAGTGACAGGATTCTGCACCGTACAAAAATGCAAATCACTTCCATGTGCAGCAATGAGGAAACCTCTACAAACATTAAATAAAATAACTCAGACGTACAATGCCCATCCTCAGTTACTCTGTATTTGTGAACTCCAAGGGAAAAGAAAAACAACATCACCACCACCAACAACAACAACACCCAATCAATGATGGTGATGGTCCACATAATATTGGCTCCTCTGATGAAGGTTATGAGAAACCCTCCACAAACCAACCAATATTCTGGCACCTTCATTACCATAAGCTAGATGGGGTGTACATGTACAAGAATTCTTTAAGATGCACTTGCCAGTTCTCTATGCCTATAATATGTATACATTTAGGTATATAGGTATGTATACAATACATATATAACATAATAATATTGTATGTATATAATAACAAAATTCAATAACCAGATGTTTTTAAAGAAGAAAATAATAGAAAGCAAGAAGGCAATGCAATCCACCCCCCTCAAGCTTATTTCTCTAGGCTGCCCAAAGACAACAGATCTGCGGGAATTCTCTTGCCATTCCTAAATTAGGCAGATTGGTCAATGGTGTATATTTAAAGCATTGATCAGGAGATTCTGCCATTGTCTCTCTAGGTTTGGGAAATTAAATAAAACTTGACTCCCTCTACTCTCCTAAGGATAAGTAAATATATCTCCCATGGTCTCTCAAGACCCAAAGTGACCGTACAAAGATGTCTGAGCTCTGCTTTCTAGCTATTGCAAATTCTTGATGGAAACACAATCACCAGGACCACTGGGAAACCCACTGCAATTCCTAGAGCTGCAGAAGAGAGCTGGTTTAATTAGGCCTGCAGTTCAGACACATTCCAGTGTCTGCTACCACGAGGAAGCAGTATCCGGCATTGGCATTGTTTTCTATTTGCGTAACTTAAGATGTAAGCCCCCGGTGTCTTTCTCTTTCTCGTCTTTAATATATGCTTTCCCAGCAGCACAAACTAAATATTTTTTTGTGTTTCTACCAATATTCATACAATATTAAGAGACCAGACTGCTCCTATATTATTATATGTGATGTGTGTAACAGCAAGAATATTAGTTAATGTATATTGAATCTCCTGTGTCTCACCTGCTGTTGCTCACCTATTATTATGTATAGGAGACTGCCGTGTAATTTTTAAATGTTATTACTTCAAAGGCTCATAACAATCCTGAGAAATGTATCTTAGTCATAATATTATGACATGAAGCACAGGAGTGGGAGAGTTGAGATCTACATCCAAGTCAGTTTATTTCCAGGGCCCAATTCAGCCAGTGGTTTTGATGCCCAAAGTTCAGTGCCTGCCTGAATTTCCTAACAGAGATTCCTCATGGCGGATTGGGGCCACATGTTGTCACCAGAGGTCAAGTCATCTCACTTCAAAATTTTGTCTCACCCGTTACAGCTCTGACACTAGGTAGATGAATACAAGCAAAGTCCCACTGACCTTCACCACTTCCTCTCCGTCCACAATCTTCAACTTCTCTAGATTCTCCTGGAGCAGTTGCGGCTTCATACGCCACTTCAGCAAACCAAGCAAACCCACTAGGAGAGCAATTCAGAAAGAGCCTTGTCATTACTGGCTAAACAATCTACACCTGGCCTCCCCTAGGCTTTATGCTCACGTACATGAGCAGCACAGACCAACTCTCAATGGATTCCATTACCATTCTGGGTGAGCTTTGTTGAGCACACAAGGGTGGAAATGGAGAACACATCCCGGGAGCTGACAGAAAGGCCCCCGACGCTGCTGGAGCTCCTGCTCAGAGTGGCTCCCTTGTTTTCCACATGGTGTCGATAAGAAGGAAGTGTCAGGTAAGCACTAGCATCTTCCATTTTCTTGCTGTCTCCCTAGAAACAACACTTTGGTTACTGCTCCAGGGCAAGACCACATATGCAATGCCACATAGCGCTTGTAGTGATTGAATAACATACACTGTAGTGTGGGAAGTAGTGTAGTGTAGTGCTGTTCAGAAACAGCAAGGAAATCATCAGAGAAGCAAATGAGGTAGCGTTGTTTTCCCACAAAGCAGGTAGGAATCTCCAAGTCACATTAATAGAAAGGCCGTGGCTCTATAGCAAGTATTAAAGTGTTATAAGAGAGTTGAAACTCCCAGACCATAATAGAATCCACCTTAAATTTTTGAGACAAAAGGAAAGGTAGTTGCCCATCAGTAATACAGGGAATCCATTCTAAACGGGGGGTGGGGGGTGGGGAGTAGGGGGATTAGTGACGAAGGACATAGATTTGGACCTTCTCTGTCCCTCAAATCCATGTCACCTTGGATTCATTCTTTGACCTCTCTGGCTCACTTTCTTATACATAATTGGAGTTATATGGTTTCTAAACAGAGAGTAGGCATTCTAGGAAACCACACCTACTGTGTCTTCCGTCTGCAACAGAATCTATACCAGGTCCCTTTTCTGCCTCGGTTCACCCTCTTTACAGCTTGTAATCATATGAAACATATCCTGCCACCCTCGGTTCACAGGTGAAGAAAATGAGGTTTGATGAAGTTAAGTGAAAAGGAAAATGAGCTATTGCTGCTTTGCTGCCCCCAAGAAGTTCACAGACTGTTGGAGAAGAGAGACTTTCAAGTCAAGAAAAGCTCCAGTGTGACGCATGAGAAAACAGAGGCTGTAGAAGAGAGGAGCTGTTTGAGAAAGGCATAGAGTCTCCAGGAAAAGTATCATGCCGTGGTTATGGTGGCCATGTGTGTTGGAGCAAGTAGAGCCTGAAAGACGAGAAATCGGAGATGAAGCTCTCTGGTCCTTGCTGATCATCTCTTAGCAATGCCCACTTCATGGCTACATGCTTTGCCTCTAGCCTGGGCCTGGTCATTGTACTCTCCTGTTCTGAGAGCAGGAAAGCACGCAGGGAAGATCCCAGAAAACATTCCCCACACCATTTTGTGAACAGCCCAAACCCTTGGAGGTAAAGCTCAGAAGAGTGGGCATGTGTATAGCCTTTAAAGCTTACCCGACCCCTCCATCTTTAGTAAGATTCTACACCTACCGCCATAAAAACTTGCTGCGGCCTTAATGTGATAGTACCACCTGCTATCCTGACAGGATCTAGGATCCCTTGGAGGATAAGACTCAGGGCATGGCTCTGAGTGAGTTCCATGTCCTAGTTAATCAGTCATCTGTGATGGCATATATCTTTAATCCCAGCTCCTAGGTGGCAGAGGCAGGCAGATGTCTGTGAGTTCCAGGTTAGCCTGGTCTACATATGGAGTTCCAGGCTGGCCAGTGGGATTCCATAGTGAAGCCCTGTCTCAAAAAATAGTAAAATAATAAATAATGGATTGGATTGATTGAGGCTGGAAAATCTACCCTAGATGTGGCAACATCTAGGTCTCTAATTACTGGCCATTATCTCCTGCTTGCTAACCAGGATATAATGTGACCAGCTGCCCGAAGTTCCTATCTCCATGACCTTCCAACCATGATGGATTTTACTCTGGAATTATGAACCCAAATAATCCTTCTTCCCTCCTTCCCTTCTTCCTTCCCTCCCTCCTTTTTGTCCCACCCTCCCTCTCTCTCTTCCTTCCTTCAGCGTTTTGCCAGGTATTTTGTCACAGCAATGAGAGAAGTAACTAATCCAGTTTCCAACATTCATGTGCTGGCCAGTGTGGAGTTGAAATCACAAGAGCTTTTGGAGATCCTTGGGCCCCTGGGGCACTGAGCTTGGAAGGAATGAAGGTAGCTCTCACTGGGATCCTGGTTACTTCTCAAGAAAGGATTGTTATAAACTCCTGACCTTGGCCACACCAATCTGACTTCCTGTTTGGGATATGGTCTCTTTCTCACACATAATCTCTTGGCAATGGTGTGACACAGCCAATGCAGCTCTCACCAGAGCTTAGTGTGGGTGCTGTATCCTCCATGTGTAACCGACCTCTTTGATGGCAGTGTAGCCTGCCTTGGATGTTTTGTTCTAATATCATAAACTATACTGCTTCTGAATAATGAGACAGAGCTGAAGCTTTAACTCAGTGACAGCGTGCTTTCCTCACATGACACCTCAGTTCAGTCCCTGGGGATGTCCTCTCCCCATCTCCCACGAAGAAGGTGAAAAGGAGGAAAGAAAAATGAAAACTGAAACTGAGACCCAGGAAGCCACTTTCCTCTTGCAACAATAGCATTTCCACTGTTTCACAGCATTGTCCACTGTGGGCACTACCAGCCCTGGGCAAGTGGTCCTGAGCTATATAAGGAAGTTAGCTGAACATAAGCCAAGGAGCCAGCCAGTAACTAGCATTCTTCTGTGGATCCTGCGTCCAGATTCCTGTTTGACTTCCTGCCCCTCCTTCCATCACTGATATCACTGATACCTTGCACCTGGAAGTGTAAATAAAATAAAGCCCTGGCAATGCCTTTGCTCACCACTGTCCTGTGTGTAAGCAACTGTCTCATCGCCTCCTCATAAGGATTCACTGAGGGCTCAAAGAAGAGGAAACAGAGGGCCGGACAAGTGCAAGTTTTGTTGAAGTCCATGAGCCTTGGTGAGTATGATTTCAGAGTTCCTGCTGCTAGTGACCATTCTTCCGCCACAGCTCTGCCTATTGCAGGCTCTATTTCCCCGTACCTTGAGAACCACCAACTCGTGGTATCCGTCATGCAGAGTGGTTCCGTCTTCTTTCATGAGCTTCACATAGGACATGGCAAAGTTCTTCTCTCCTTTATCTTTAGCTGGAGACAGCGTTGCAAGGACAGAAGAAGAAGAAAATGAAAACTCTAAGAGCCAGCCAGCCAGCCATTCTGTCTCTCTCTCTTTAATGGTACGGCAGGCATACCACGAATGACATACTCACATTCTAGTGATGACCGGTGTCGAAACATGAACCGCAAATGGATCCTCTGCATATCTTCAATAGGAACCGCCACCTCAGCAGGCAGAAAAAACAACTCAGGGGACAATGAGTTGAAGGGACCCCGGCCCCACCCAACCCCCACCTCAGCAGCCTAACCATTTAACTTGGAACAGTATGTGCTGATTTATTTCCCATCCATCAAGACTGATGAGCTGTAAATAAACTACATAAGAACTAGCTATAAGGAGAAAATAAAGTATCGGATATAATCCATTTGGCAAATTGCATCCCCAGCCAATGAAAAGAGGTCTATAAATTATAGCGAGGAAAAATGAACCTCCCTAAATTGATATAAAAAGTCACATAACTATAGCATGTGGTTTGATGCAATACAAGCTGCAGCCTGCACATTTTTCCTGCATTGCGGCTAGATTTAGAAAATTAACAATGACCACTTGGGGCTTTTCTTGATGACTCTCAAATATGCAAACTAATAAAGCACTCTAATCATATATGTGTATATGCATATATATGTGTGTGTATATATTTATTTATGCATATGTATACATATATATTTAATCCAGGGTGTATATCTAGACTCATCCCTTCTTTGGTTTACACATATCTGATGCTTTTACTTTCAAAGCCTACATAAGGACAATCGCCCTCCTGTGACCTCAGCATCACTCTCCAACGCAACCACCTCTGGTCCACTGGTACCTTTAACTGAAGTGCTTTCAGCCAGGCTCTTGAGCACACTGCTCCCCTAAGTCTCACGAGCAGTTCAGGACAACACAGACAAGCTAGGCTATCTGCAAGAATTATACTGGTATTTGAAAGGAGGACAAGCTTGCACTGTGTGGGTGACTCTTCAGTGACAGAGGTGTGGGTTGTGACACTTTCTGCTTCAAAAAGTAAAATTTGAGACTGAGTGTCCACCATTCTGCCTGTGTTCCAGACTGAGCAAAAGAGCTGAGAGACTCCTAGGCATCTGCAGCCTCTTTTGTCCCCTCCCTAAAAATTGAGGGTTACCAAGAGCTACAGCCATGCAGGGCACTAGCCTGGCTAAGGTATGGTAGTCCCTGCACCCAACAAGCTCACATTCCACACAGGTGACAATAATAGTTACATGGCAATGATTAGCACAGAAGGAGTCTAACCAGGGTGCAAGAGAGTCCACAGGGCACAAAACCTACCCAGTCTTTTATGAGAGTGTGTACAAAGAGACCTAATATAGAAAACAGGAAATAACAGCAAAGCAAGGACCATTGTGTGAATAACCATTGCCAAAGAGAAGTCCTGTTTCTGTCTTAAGTCTGTAGTCTACAGGCCAAAGAAAGAATCTGCTAATAGCTTAGCAAAGGCAGTGGAAGCTTTGCTCATGCTTCACTGTTCAGTGAGTTGTCTCCTACATCTTGTTCCAGCAGAGATGTTCCTCTGCTTATTATAATGACCTGGCAATTTGTGTATATGTCCGCTTCTATCTAAAGCATTTTACAAGATCATCTTTGCCCTGGATAGACTCACATTTTCCTGGAAGCTTTGTCACTCTTTCCTATTGAATAAAACAACAAAGGTTGCTAGGCACTGTTCACAAGAAAACTATGGGATGCCTCCTCCACTTTGACTCAGTGATCAAGGTAACTGGTGACAGACTCATTGGCCACTGTGCATATGCTACCAGACACCAGCTAAGTTACTCTTTCAGAGCCCGTGCAGGTGTTTCAGAGGACAGCTTACTCTCATGGACAATGACTTATGTAACTCAGAGCCAAGTAAAGATACTCCCATCATTCTGTATCCCTCCAGTAAGTATGACCCAGAACTGACTAGGTCATCCCATGAAGGAAAACATGATATGTTCTTACATATTGGTCAAAAGCCCACACGTCTGTCAAAGTTCCAACCTGACAGATTAGGACAAGGAAATGCTAAGGTGTGTTCAGCAGAATGCTATGTCTAGGGTGTGGGTCTATGAGGAAAAGAAGCAGCCCTCTAGCCAGTGGGGCTTAGGAAATGCACTGCTCTTGGCTTCCTGCAGTGCTGCAGAACACATCCACATCAGAACCCAAAGTGAAGACTGCCTTTTGAAGCCTAGATTTGGCTCAAATCAGCATCCGTCACATTTATTTAATCAGGGAATACTATTTTTAATGAAATGTCACTTGGTAGCTTCAGAATATTGGGGGCCTGGGAGACTTATGTAAAAAAGACTTTAAAGGGCATAAGTCTACACATTTGAAACCACTGTGTACGTCGCCTCCCCCGTCACTAAATCAATATCCTGTTATCACCAACTTGACTGCAACCTACAGTCATGCAGCCTACAATCACCTGGAAAAAGGTGACCTCAGGTGAAGAACTATCCAGGTCAGATTGGCCTGTGGCCACGTATGTGAGTGATCATCTTGATTGATGACAGATGTGAGAGGGCTCAGCCAACTGTGGGCACTACCATGCCTGGGCAAGTGGTCCCGAGCTATATAAGAAAGCTAGCTGAATATAAGCCACCGAGCCAGCCAGTGATAGCATTCTTCAATGCTTCCTGCTTCCAGATGCCTGCTTAACTTCCTGCCCCTCCTTCCATCACTGATAGCTTGGGATCTGGAAGTGTGAGTGAAATAAATTGTCTTTCCTCCTCTAATTACCGTTGATTTTAGTATTTATTGTAACAACAGAGAACCAACTAGAACAATGCAGCAGGCGTGAAGGTGCCTGAAACAGTGACTTAAACTGTCATGTAGAAGGGGGAGTGTTTGACTCTTGAAGGAAAGTCGCATCCAGTTTGGATCCCACAGAACCACCTCTCACCATGTAAGGCAACCAAGAGAGAGTAGTATAGGCTGAGTGCACATTCCTTTATGGAGTCTTCTATTTGTATTAAATAATTTCTTCATTCCAGTTATTATTACTCCCATTTTACAAAGGAGGAGACACTGCAGAGTGGTTGATTGACTTCTCCAGGATCAAACATCTGGTGAGGGGATGGTAGAGCTGGAGCACGAACCCTGGGCCTCAAGGAACTCACTCTATTTTTAAAACTTAACTCCTAAAAGAGGGACAGAGATAGCACCAGTCCACCCCTAATCTCTCTGCCACCACAGAGGAGCATGAACCCTGAGCTTTGTGCGGGTTTCAACCCTAGCTCTGACCCACAGTAGCAGTGGACTTGTGGGCAAGTGGCTCACTTGTTCTGTGTCTCGTTTGACATAGAGTGCTTGTAAGCAATAAGTGGATCACTTAAATAAAACACAACACTATGCCTGACTTGCTGTGAAACATTCACCGCCATTGTTACTGTTAATATCATTATTACCTTGACTGTTTCCATCCACCGTGGCTGTTTGACTTGGTAGTACACGACTGAGTGATATTCATTCATGGGCTTGTCTCCAGCTCCCACACAAATTGCATTCTAACCAAGACAAAATGGAGAGAAACACTATAATGTTACCATTATCTGAGGTAGGCAGTTTTGGCTCAAAGGCCAAGGCTAATGTTGGGGGTCAAAGAACAGCTTCCCCTTCCCTAACCCTTCTGTCAGGCTCTGATTCCGACAGCCCTTCTACATTATGGATTTCTACACTGTCATCCCCAGCCTAGACGTGACAGCTGCCTAGCTGCAGATTCTATTACTTCTCTCCTGAAATGCACTGGAGCCTGCCAGGCACTGATGTGGCTGCCTATTGTAAATGGTAGACAGCCTTGGAGTTACTGCATGCTGCCCATCTTACTAATCCTACTTTTACCCAAAAGGGAATGACTGTAACATTTACAAACATTAGCCCCTTCCTGATGGACTCCCAAAACTAATGCACCACAGTGCCTTCTGGGCACTGGAAGATGGTGGAAGCTTCAGGAAGACCCCTGGGTATCTGATCTGGGAAAAAATGCTTAGGTGAGAAGCTGAGGTTTTCAGTGATTCAGTGAAGCACAGGAGGGGCGCTCTCTGGGGCCATGCCTAGACTAAATGTTAGAGCAGAGGTTTTTTTTAATTTATTATTATTTTTTATTAGATATTTTCTTTATTTACATGTCATATGATTTCTCCTTTCCCAGTTTCCCCTCCAAAACAAAAAACAAAAATACAAAACAAACAAAAAACTAAAACCAAACCAACAAACAAAAAAACAAGAACAAACCCCTGTTGCCTCCCCCCTCCCCAAACTTGCCACCCCACCCTCTCCCACTTATTGGCCCTGACATTCCCCTACACTGGGGCACAGAACCTTCACAGGGCCAAGGGCTTCTTCTCCCATTGATGATCGACTTTGCAATCCTCTACTATACACATGCTGCCAGAGCAATCATTCCTACCATGTATACTCCTTGGTTGGTGGTTGAGTCCCTAGGAGCTCTGAGGGTATTAGTTAGTTCATATTGTTGTTCCTCCTAAGGGGTTGTAAACCTTTCAGCTCCTTTGGTCCTTTCTCTAACTCCTTCATTGGGGACCCTGTACTCAGTTCAATGGATGGCTGTGAGCCTCTACTTCTGTATTAGTCAGATACTGTCAGAGCCTCTCAGGAGATAGCTATATCAGGCTGGCTTGTCCTTCCTTCAGTCTAGAGCAGAGGTTTCCAACCTGTGGGTCATGACCACTTTGGGGATTGTCAGAAAAACCCCTTTCATGAGGGTTGCCTATCAGATACCCTGCCTTTCATTTATTTACATTACGATTCATAACAGTAGCAAAACTAGTTATAAAATAGCAACAAAAATAATTTTATGGTTGGTAGGTTACTGCAACATAAAGAACAATATTAAAGAGTCATAACACTAGTAAGGTTGAGAACCACTGCCCTAGGGGACTGGACAGAATGTCAGCTTTGTGGGGAAGAGCTCAGAAGAGTTCAGGCGTCATTTCTGACAATGGGATATGATGGCAGACAGACAAAGACAGATAGACACATAGACACACAGACATATAGACAGATTACTGTGTGTAAAGGAGGGCTGTTTAACTGTAGCTGAGGAAAATAATTGTAGCTGAGGAATGGGGAAATTTTCCTTAGACATGAAGACGGTGAAGCAACTTGAAGGAGATTCTAAGCTGTTTGAACAGAAACATGAGAAGAGCCTTCTGAGCAAAGGGAACACAGAACATGCATATCAGTAGAGCATATTTGTACACACACACACACACACACACACACACACACACACACACCAACCACCCTTGGTGCTTCAAAAAGGAGCTAAGTGACCAACTCCAAATTCTCAGGAATTACTTCCCCATCCCTGGCTTTCCGCTTCCCTGTTCTTCGTGTCCATCAAATCAGGTTGAGCCTCGGCACATTACGCAAGCTACAGTCACGCAGAAGGGGCCAAAGCGTGGTTTCCATGACACAGTTTCCCCATCTTTAACTTCACATCTCCAAGCTTTTAGGAACATGGTGATTGGTTTTGGATAGCTGCCTCTGAAGCTGTCCGTTGAGTGCCTACAGGGAATTTTCTGGTGAATGAGGGCAGGTCTGTCACCAGATTCTATAGGATGCTCCAATGGACCGTGGCCAGACTGAGTCACCAAAGTGTGTCACAGGTTGGAATTCTGTGACTCCTGTGAACACTACACTGTGGGAAAGAGGACCTTCCACTGACACTGAAAAGCTTCTCTGTTTGCTCAGATACTGGCAAGAAATGAGCTCGGCTTCTGTGGGGTTTGAATGGGAATGGCCCCCATAGGCTCATAGATTTGAATGCAGTTGGTGGAGCTCTTTGAGAAGAATTAGAAGGTGTGGCCTAGTTGGAAGAGGTGTGGCTTTGTTGTGGAAGTGAGTCACTGGTGGTGGGCACTGAGATTTTAAAAGTCCATGCCAGGCCCAATGCCTGCCTGCCTCTCTCTCTCTCTCTCTCTCTCTCTCTCTCTCTCTCTCTCTCTCTCTCTCTCTCTCTCTCTCTCTCTCTCTCTCTCTCTCTCTCTCTCTCTCTCTCTCTCTCTCTCTCTCTCTTTCTGCCTGCCTCTTGTGGATCAGATGTAGGCTCTTAGCCTGCCAGCTTGTTGCCATGTTCCTGCCATGATGGCCATGGACTCTAACCCTCTACAACCATAAGCAAGCCCACAATTAAATGCTTTCTTTTGTAAGTTGCCTTGGTCATGGTGTCTCTTCACAGCAATAGGACAGTAACTAAGATAGCTTCTGTGCTGAATGATGGTACCTTTGACAAAAAAAATCCATTTAGAAAGAAAAATAGGGCATAGAAACCTGTCTGAACACCCTTTCTATAGAACAGATAGCCATGAGATGGAAATGAAGGAATAAGCTGTTGGCTACAGGATGAAGCCTTGCAGAGCTTCCATAAGCAACAAACTCAATCATGCTTCCTAAAGGTTTCCATGCCAGAGAAAGAGCTTTATGTCTAGCATCATGCTAAGTCTTTACCACATACCACCCAACTCAATTCAAACCTCACAACCACCTCTGATGATCCCTTCTGTTATGACAATTCCACAGCTGGGTAAACTGAGGCTCTGAGTGGCACAACACCTGAAACCCACTAGCTCCTTGGGCAGTGTCCTTCTTTCATAGTTGGCACACCTTCCAGCCTAGAAAGATGGACAGTGGTGACATTTATGGGCTCACAGTCTCTGTAGCCTCAGTGACTCTCACATAGCCTATAAAAATCTGAAAATATATATCTTTCTCTGGCAAGATTGAAACTGCCTCAGAGAAGACAACTGGAGATCACAAAACTATCTTGATCACGAATCTTTATGTCCTAATGCCAGAGAAAAAGGTCTCACTGCTATTCTGAGAACAGTGAAAACCATCCTCGGCTCACCCTCCGTACTTAAGACTGACATGAATATAGGAAGTGCCAGGAGAGCATCCTAGGGAAGACTCACAGAGTGACTTCAAGGATGCTATGCCAGGTAGGCTGCCTGTGCTCCAAAGGACAGCCCTACATCCGTGCACATACCGCAGCATCCAACAGACTCTGTTGTTAAAAATATTAGGCATACATGAAGTTCGGAGGATGATGTAAGGAGGGACATCTAGGAGGTGGAGGGGAGATACTGGAGTAGACTTATTCAAGCTACATTGTGTTCATGTATGGAAATCTCAAAGAATAAAATTTTAAATATGTTTAAATAAAGAAAAAACTCTGACCAGGAATTGAGCCCATTTTTTTAAAGGGCAATACATAAGGGCGTGTCTCAATGAGGTTTTGAATTCTTCATATTGCCCATTTCCATGGCCCTCGACTAATGATGAGAGCCTCCAGCTAGTGTCAACAACTTCAGTTGAAGATCTGAATGGCCATTGGGACTCCTGGAGGCTTTAATGCAGACTTGACCTTGAAACGTGGTCACATTGGCAAACTCAGGGTCCTAACACATGCCCAGTGACTTCACAGGAACCATGTGTGCAATAGACCAAATCATACCATACCACAGATGCCAATGACTTTACACCGAGAAGGTTGCACAATGGGAAAATGCCAGTTCACACCTACAAGTAGGATCAGACCTGGGGCTCATTATTGCCTTTCTAATAACAATGGCCAAATTAATGGACACCAATTATGTAGATTACCCCATATGACATTCACAGGAGTAAGGTGCCATCACTGGCCCCATTCGGGGCTGACTTTAGACTCTTGGGTGCACAGAGATCACAGAATCAATCTAAGACCCTTTTGCTAATGCAGGATAAGATGGGCTATGAACCTGGCTGCCTGGTCCCACAAGTCATGGTCTTAATCTCTTTATCGCACTGTCCCTTACCCTTCATGCTTGGCCTGACAGCATCTCTGGTAACTAGTTTCAGAATAGGATGCCTATTTGACCCCCTTAATTCCTTCCTAAAGTTTCTCTTAGCCATCTCTGCATCCTGCTCACCTGTATTGAGTATGTAACATTTATTGTATCTACTCTTGTGTAAGAAGAGACTATATTGTGTGTTTTTAAGAATAAAAACCCCAATCTAAGATCACAGGAATAATAGGAAGGATACTGAACTCAGGACATCTGAACTCTGAATCTCCAAATCTCAGTAAAGTCCTTGAAAAATCCAAATGGGGCTTACTAGGTCTGTTCTGTCAAAGATGGCTGGAGAGAAAGAACCATTTTCAGAGTGACCATTCCCACAGAAAGCCACCATACAGCTCAGGGGCATCTGAATGTGCTGCAGGATGCTTAATTAGGCTGTGGTATTCATGTCTGCAAATAGGGGAGGAAAGCCTCCCACAGGCTTCTTCAGCACTTTGCAGTTGTCAGTCAACTGAACTCCCCCAGAGCGTCACTAATGTATGAAACTGAAAATTATCAGTATGTCACATAGTTACTCTTCCTCCTCATGCTTGTCTGCAGTACATGTGTCTGTCACCCCGGTCTGGCTTGAAGGAGAAGTGATAGCAGACAGAAGAATAGATCAAACACAAGGCAGGATGTCAGTTTGCCTGTTAACTGTCCCTTCTAATTTGCTCTTTGCCCGTGCGGGAAGGCAAGTGATACCAACATCTTAGAGATGAGGCTAAGGTTTAAAAGATCTCTGGGCAGGTAACTGGACAAAACTGGCTTCAGTGCAAGGATCCATACATTCCCAGAATGAAAGTTTTCCTTTTAGATAAGAGCCTCCCATCTTCCCGGGTGCTCTTTCAAGCCGAGTATGTCTCGCTTGTTTTATTTTTCAGAAAAGTATTAGCATCCGACAAAAGAGGGATGATGCTTGGGTTTTGCTCATCAGAAATTAATTAACCACAGTGGTTTTGAGAACAAAAAGACAGTTGTAAAAGCCTTCTTTACATTTAAAACCAATACTGAGTCTTCCCAGGGTTTTGTTAAAGCTGCTAGCAGCCTCAATTTGAAACTGGCAATATGTTGGAGAATCTTCTTAAAGTTACAGGAGACTGGAGTCAATCCCCATCTCTGCCACTGCGAACTACAGAACCTAAGACCTGTTTTACTCCACGGGAGCTTCTATTTTCCCTTTGTGAACTTCCGGTGATGATGAACACTGTGCCACTACCCAGCCTGACACGATTGGGACCATTATCTTCAGGGTGCTAGTCACTCTTAGGCTGAAGGTGATACATAGTAGCAGGCCTGAGCTCCAGGTCCTAGGGCTAGGACTGGTGGCTCACCCTTCTACATTTCCCTTACTTCGCTATCTGACTCCCTATAGGTGGCCTAGGAGGGATGTGTGCCCACGCTGTAACTTCTGCTGAGAGCTGATTTCATTTTCAGCTAAATATTCAGAAAGGAAGAATTCAGAAGCAAAACCCTCCCACACACTGGACACAAGTGCTGACAACCTTAAAGGAAACATAAGCAAATAGATATAAACACACATGACAAAGATTGTACAGGACATATGCTGTGTAAATAGAACCATGTGCTTTGCCTTCTTGAATGCATGCTGCTAACCCTCTGGAGACCAATTTGCGAATAAGACTTTCCACCCAAATTTCTGGCTGAGCGCTGGGGAGTTGGATTTAGTGCTGAGAATGTCTGCTTTGAAGACATTCTGAGCCTCCACACCAGCCCAGGGCTCTGTATTGATCTTTACCATGGATTTTGCCTGAATTAAACTAGCTTGGGCTTCAATGAAAACAACATTTTAACTGCAAAAAGATAACCTATAAACAAGTGTGGGCTCACACATACACAGAGAGAGAGGGAGGGAGAGAGAGACAGCAGGGAAGTATACATTGAAGAATGCCTAGGTAAAAAGACTAATTAACATAGGCTCTAATTAGACCCTAGAACAAAGTATTAACCAAGCTACACCGTATAGATCATGTGTCTCAATGTCTTTCTCAAAACTCTAATCCTTCAGAGAGCAGATAATTATGATCAGCCCCTCAGCCCCGGGTCCTGTCGCTCAGCACCCTGGAGTCCCTTACAGGTAGCACTTTGCCATCCTCTGTGCACACACACATAATCACTTCCACGTTCCGCTGTGTGGTCTTGGTGTACTTGTCAAAGTCACCTTGTAAGAGAGTGATGTAGATGTCGTTCCTGACATCCCCTGAGGATGGAGAGAAGACCAGAGTTAGAGTCAGACGCTAACCACAGAGGTGGAGGGGATGGGGAGGAGCAGAAAGGACCATTAATAAAACGAAAATCCGAGCGGTTTAGAAAGGGCTTTTTTTTTTTTAGCCTGACAGGAGGGATGGAGATGTAAGCAGCAGGGGTCGGAATGCTGAAAATCTCAGCCGCAGAAAGCCAGGTGGGGCGGTCAAAACTGGCCATGTTTGCTCTGTTAAAACCATTTAATTTCCATCCTCTAGTGACACCTTCTGGGAAGGTAAAGGAAAGCACCGAGCGAAAGAAACTTGGCCCTCCACCACAGAGAGACCTTTTGTTGCACAGAAGCGGGGTTGAGGGATTTCCCATGAATCCTAGCGTCTAAGGGTAAAGGGAAAGGAGCACAGGGAAGGAAGTGAACAGCAGACATTGAGATCTCAAGTATAGCAGATATAATGAAATCACAGTACAGGCCCCACCCTGGACCCCCATCATTCAGCTGTAGGAGAGGAAAGGGTGAGCCAGAGGGCGTGTCATTACACAATCTGCCTTTTGAAAAGCCTGTATGCAAATCTTGAATGTATTAAAAGGCGTGGTTAAGTACTAGAAGAGGCACAGAAAAACTTGAGAGGATTCCTGAACACCTTCTATGGTGTTTGGACATGTTACTATAAGCATGGGTTCTTCAGACTATAAAACATACTCTAAAAGCTCGAGAGTGACAATACCCCACCCCCAAGTAGAATGGGATTACAGTATGTATAGTAAAACAAAGATGCCATCCATGAGCTTCTGACTGACCAAGCAAGTTGCAATGCTCCATAAAAGCTTATTAAAGTAGCTGTGCCTGTAAAGTATGATTGGGAAGAAGGCGGTGTGTGTGTGTGTGTGTGTGTGTGTGTGTGTGTTTGTGCTTACATTGAGAATGAATAGAAGTTTCCGTTTATGACAACGTTTTGTTCAGGTAAAAAAATAAAGTAAAGGGAGTTGACTCTTACAAAAATAATGAATTATACAAACTGGACTCCTCAGCCCTGTTTGTGACTCTTCCCTTGAGGAAGGTCACTACAGCTGTGTCCCACCTGGCATGATGATCTCTGGGAAGCCAAGCTTCCGGGCTACCACAGTGGTCCTGTCCACTAAGTGTGGGTAGTCTTTGCGGATCTGAACGATGTCACCCACCAACATCTTCATGGTCACCCAAAGGCCTGGAAGAGAACACATGAACACTCAGCTTCTCTGCTTCTGTCTCTCTCTCCCTCTCCCTCTCCCTCTCCCTCTCCTTCTCCCTCTCCCTCTCCTTCTCCCTCTCCCTCTTCCTCTTCTTCTACCTGCTCTCTCTTGCTTTCTCTTTCCCTCTCTCTTGCTCTCCCCTCTCCCTCTCTCTCTCCTCCCCCTTCTCCCTCTCCTTCCCCCCTTCTCCTTTCCCATCTCCTCTCCTCCATCTCTCCTGTTACTAAAATAACAAATACATTCACAGATGCAACAGGCCAGCCCCAGGGGCTCTGGGCAACACAGCTGGGTCAGCCTCAGAGGATACCAGCTACTGTCTCACAGGACTTGTGTAAGGATGAATCATGTGTAACTTAAAGGGTGACACACCGGAAAGAGCAGCTCCTCAGTTATTCATGAAGGAAATGCCCATCCTATGCTTCAGTGGGTGGTCTGTAATGCTATAGACCACACGCTCTCAGGCTTCCCACTGTACTGTCTAGGCCAGGACTTGGATCCTTCTACTGATGTATCAGAGGTTCCTGAGCTGCAGCAAATTCATCGTACATGGACTCTGTATGATGGTGACTCCATACCTTGCCCTCCACTGTCTCCCTTGGAAGCTATGACTTTGCCCAGAAGGCTGTGAAGGAAATCATTCTCAGCTGAGACCCTAGGAAGGAAAAGAGAGCACAAATGTTCCTGTGATGGCTGATGGAGTCTCCATCTTGTGTCCTACATTTCCAAAGGGAGATACCTAGCACCACTCAGGTGCAAAGTGAGCTCAGAGAAAGCAATGCAACGCCCTCTTCACTAACAGCATGGCTCTGCAATTTGAGGCAACCAATGACCACCACAGTAGTAGGCATTCATGTTACAGGAGAGATCTCCATGGCTTTGACATGAATGTCTTCTCTGGAAGGTAACGAGGACTTCAGTAGCTCCAGAAGACCTAGTCACTCACCTTGACCAAAGTCACTGGCTTCATCACCTGGAGATCTTTGTGGGGCTCAATCTTGACACTGCCCTCAACATTGAGTCATTTTCAAGAAAGAAAATTATAATTACCTCCTTGGTTGCCTCTGCTTCTCCTGTCACACATATATACATGGCTTCCACAAAGGGGCTCCCAATAGGCCACTCCTTCACACTCTGTGGCCCCTGCTACACTTGTAATTAATGACTTATGCTTTGGTTGATTATCTACTTAATTACCCATCTAAGGTATAAGCAGGGTCACGTTGACCTTGTCCACCATCTCACCCCTGAGGGCTGCAGTAGAAGTCTCAGGATCATTAGCACGTCAGGGTGCCCTCTCTAGAGGCCTGCCTATCCCCTTACTAAGGTGAGGAACAAGTTCACCCAGGGCAGCCATAAGAGTAGGGTGGACAGCCTGGAGCCACACGGGAGTGACTTACGGGTGAAAGGGAATAAAATGTTGCTTCTCTTCATCGCTCTCTGCCTTGCCCTTGATGATGTCAGTGATGTCCATAACTAGAAAGACCGAGGAAGTAAACAGATGTTAGTTAAGCCAGGCAGGGGTGACGAGAAGGGTGGATTATAAAACAGGAGGGAAAGGAAGAGGCATGGGGCAGGGCTAGGGTATAGTAGAGGGCAAAGGAAATGGTTGGAAGTTGCGCAGCAAGGTTCTTGTTAGATGTGTATACTGAATCTCTTTGGTACCCACAAAACCCTGGGGCGGGAAATCCGCAGGACCCAAGCGTTCAATGAAAGAGCTTCTTTCCACGACTATGCACATGGCACATACCCAGAACTGTTGAGTCCTCGAGCCTTGCCAACTGACTTCACAGGCAGTATGCAAGTATACCAGGCATGACTGGAAAGCCAGCGGACTTGTAATGGCAGAAGGAAGTATCCCGAGATGACAAAATGGACGAGATACAGGGATTTAAAAGACTTCATGATTTAAAACTTGGTTTTTTTTTTTTATCAGTTTTGAGAGCTTTGCTTTACTAGTTACTCATAATTATGTATCTGTGTGTGACTGCACACATGTGTAGGAATGAGTGCAGAGGTCTGTAAGCATCTGATGCCCCGGAGCTGGAGCTATAGGTGACTATGAGCTATTTGATGTAGGTGCTGGGAACTGAACTCCGGTCCTCTGGAAGAGCAGCAAGCACTCTTAACCACTGAGCCATCCCTCCAGCCACACACCCCACCCAATTTATATTTTAATAATGAGAAAAAAAGTGATATATCCAATTGCAATGTCATGGGTTTTTAAATCATCTTTTGAGAAAAATATACTTTAGTTGAAATAAAGTGTGTTAATTAAAAAAGAAAATATATTAGGTAAATAATAGTTCCTTCCACTAATAGCCAGATAGAGAGAGCATATAAACCATAAAAGTAGGGCAGGAATGATGAAGCCCTGGGTGCCCGCACAGCCAGCACCAGAGGCAAGGTGCAGCTGCGTGGCTCTGGGCAGCACATAAGGACCCTGCAGTGCCCCCACTCTCCGAATGTCTGCTCTCATCTGGAACTCAGATGGATGGCATGACTCACTCTGGGTAACTGCATTTCCTATTCTGGATATTATTTTTTTTTCTCAAAATGATTTGCTCCCTGTAATTAGATCTGCAGCGTATTGTTCTTCCTTTTTTCACAGGCAATAGAGAGCTGAGGCACCAACTGCTCAGACTGCACAGCATTCCTGGGTGCTCTGCGCAAGACCTTAGGACCACATTATTCACCGAGCTCCTCATAAATCTGAACTTAGTCACTAGTGACTCTAGTTAGTCTTCACAAATGTAGTTACGAAGGGCTGCCCGGCTCAGATTTTGCAGGGGTCGGGGTGTAGAAATAATCTTTGAAATTCAGCCAAATAAAGCATGTGCTCTAATAAAATGTAACTGCAGAGCATCAGTCATCACCTGCTACCCCAAAGGGTCTCCGAAGCCCCTGGGTGCACTTCTTGACATTAATGTCCTTAAGATCCATCTTCCCAATTCGGACTATTTGACAGATCAAGAAAATCTTATCCCTGTTGAGGTCTTTGTTTCCGAGATCCTGTAAGGACAGGAAAGAAAACAGTTATGATTGTTCATTTAATAAAAACATCTAAATAGGGACAAAGCAACTGTCATTTCTAAGGACTGTGATTATCACTTTAATGTCACCATCGATCTTAGGGAAGGTAGAAATTATATCACCACACCCTCTTTGGATAGATAAGGAAGGCAAGACCCAGCCTAGATCCTGAGTGGCAGGACTCCAGAGCTCCCCGGTTGCATCATCTCATCTGATTCCTAATAGTTCGCTCAAATACTGTTAAAATGATGCTATTTTTGCATCTACTTCCCCTATAGGAAAGCTTCCTTGGGACCATAACCTTGGCCCTTGGCAACTCTGGGATGGAGATTAGTAACTGAAGCAGCATCACAGAGGCATGCCCTGAGCATCCCATCATCCTTCTGCGGTATATTTAGATGCCCCGTCTTCATGGGGCTCCCTGCCAGCTAGGATGAGCTGGGGCAGAAACAGCAAGACATGCTATTATGCTGGCTTAGACAGGCAACCCTTGGCGTGCCCTTGCCAGGGAGCAGCTTACCATCTGAGTTAATTCTCTTGTGAGCACACGCACAGGGGACAAGCTACCAGCTCACATCAGGGCCAGCACCCAAGTCAAGCAGCCAGCCCCTGCCTCTCACTGTAAGTGATATGAGAAAGAGGAAATGCAGTAGCCAGAGTCTCTAGGGATAAGACAAGCCTCTGGCATGGCCCAAATGTCCCTACAAGGACATGAGCCAGTTACATCTCTTGTTCCAGTTTGGCTAGGCTACAATGTGTGACTGGTCAAACACTAATCTCCATGTTGCTCTGAACCTCATCAGTCAGTTGACTTCAGTGAATGAGGTTGTCTTCCATAACATCTATGCACCATGTTTAAGGCCTTCATAGCAAAACCCGAATTTTCTTGTCAAAGAAGGAACTCTGTTCAAAACTATATTCTGGGAAGTTCGGGTTTTCTCCAGTGGTCTTGCCTCCCTGTATATCCAAACACATATCTTCTAAGTTGCTCTTGAAAACCCTGAATCACAAAGGGCTCTCCTTTCACCAGCTGGTGGAGTAAAGAGGGTCTCCCCTATCCCTGGAATCACCCTGATGAGGAGCAGGGAGAAGGAGAAGGCAGGCATACAGGGTAACCAGAGAAAGTCTGCTACATCTTCACCCTGCCTTGCCCCAGAGGGTCTGCAGGACTCCTTCAACCATTCCACTCTGGAACCACCTAGGAACTCATCTTTGGAAGGCAGGTTGAGCTTTTCTTTTTCTTTTTTCTTTCTTTTTTTTTTTTATTATCTTGTATTGTTTCTCAACTCCAATAACTTTATTCACTCCTTGTTTCCTGCCCTGTGCTCATCCTTCTGAGCTGACATGAAAGGGACTAGACATAATACACCCAGCTGTCCTCTCCAGCTGACTCCTCACCATTCTCTCTATTTTTATCCACAAAGATTGCTTTATTGCTTTGGAGAAATACAATACTCTCTTTAAGCTCTGGATCTTTCTTCCTAAACACACCTCCACCTCAAATGTCTGCCTCTTATTCTTCTGCACAATCAACTTCTCTCTATGCTCAAGATCTCTGCCCTCGGGCATTTACAATGAACTCTATCTTGGTTCTCCCCTCTCATTAAGGTGTTTTCATATTTTTGAAATATCTAGACCGATGTGTTTGGGAGACACAGCAGAGCCATTGAGGCCTTGAAACCTGAATGGTTTCCACCAACACAGACTTGCTCTGAACCTATCATTATTTCAGGTACCACACTTCCAGACCTTGTTCACTGCTGTATCCTAGCAGCAGGCGCGCAGAGCTTCCATGTGGCTCTTGAATCCATGCAAAACACGAGAACACCATGAACTTTCATGTTCCTAAATGGAGATGTCAATCATCCCAACAGAGGGGAGCACTAGTCTATCCAACCGCTCAACTGAAGGTCTCAAGTTCACTTGTTCTGCAAAGCAGAGGCGTGGCACCTTGCTGTGACGTGAGGATCCCGTTCTCACTAATACTATGTGACACAAACTCACCCATGCCCTTTCCTTCATGTTTGCATCATGGATTAGTCCTCTGCACAACGAAGCTCTGATTGATTCCCTGTCCTCCCCCATCTTGTGAAACATCTGTCTCTTGGTTTAATCAGGAAGCCCTGTGGGACTCTCCTATTTGTCAAGCAAATAAATAGGCTCCTCCTTCTAACTAGTAATAGATAAAAAAGACTGAAGCACATTTGTATATGTCAAGAAAACTCTGTCCAAACAATTAGGACCTATGATCCTATTCCATGCCTTTGGCCTATTTTTTTTTTCAGGAAATAACAAACAAAATAAATCAACTATACCCCAATCTAATCACAATGTAACATAAGACACTGCACTTAATGGGCTGTAACAGGAAAATCATTGTAGAGCAAGGTAGGTTAATCTAGCATGTCGGTCACTTCTGGATCCAACTCATCAGTTTGGTCAATGCCAAAACCCATCCCCGCTCCTCCTCCTTAATTTCCTCTCTAATGCAGGCAATGGAGCACAAAACCACACAGTCTTCTCCCCAGAGGAGCTTGCAGACAAGGCCAGCATCCTTAGTGAAGAAAGGACAAGGGAGGGGTTCCCTGCTAGAAACTCTAACGCTATCTCATTCTGTTCACTGCATCCCCTACTTGGACCTAAAGGGTCAAGTTCAATCTCAGAAATGACTCATCCAAATAAAAACTGATTTTAGCTTTCTACGTATAAATCGTGCTGGTAAGTATTGGTATTTGGAAGGATGGTCCTATGGACCTGCCAGGTCGTTAGTTACCTCTGGTTTAATTATATTCAAAATGTCCAACTGAATAAGGCAACCAATGTTCTAGAAAGGTTCTATTTTTTTCCTGGTATATTTTAGATGTGTTTTCAGAAAGGCCTGAACCAAAGAAAGAAAATTAGATTTATTGTGAATTAACTAAAAAATAAAATTGTATCTTCTGTGCCCAGGGTTAACTAGCCACTGTTGCTCAGAGAAGTACACTTGCTTACACAGTACTATGTTGTCTGTGTGTACAGGAGTCAGAAACATATAGAGAAGGAGAAGAGCAAAGGAGATGACCCATATTCTCAAGAGCATCCTCGAGACACACAATGCTTCTATGAGCAATGAATCCCTATATAAAACCTAGCACACAGCTCTGCACAGAGCCCATGCTCCATCCTGATCAATGTCCAGCCTGCCTTCTTCCCAGGCTCCCCAAGGCCAGATCATTGGGCGTGTAGAGTACAGTGGTCAGAGAGTGCACACTCACCGTGAAGACTACCTTCAAGTTATTGAGCATCTCAATTTCCTTTGGGAATCCTTTGCTGCCCCATCGCACCAGATAGTTCTCACTGTGGGAGGAAGAGTAGAGGTAGAGCCGGTTACAGGGAGAGCATCTATTCATAGATATGTATGAGCATTAGCTATGTTCTCAGCACCATTGTGGCTACTGGAGACAGGGCAGTGTTTGAGAAAAATATGTTCCTTACCTCAGAAAGATAATTTATGTTGGGAAACAGATATTAAGTGGGGGGAAGAATTATGAACATATGTGTATCCACGCACACCTTCCTCCCCAACTGCTAAGAACATTCTGGCACAGCTGCCTAATATTTTTGCCAAGCAGCTGCATACTCTGTAGAGGTTATTGAGAAAGTCAGAGATGAGAAAGGAAAGGATTTTAGCAGGCTCTGCAGAATGCCGAGAACACTTCTCTCTTTCCAGCCCGCTCTCCTTCTGAGACTGAATTTGGATTCTTGAAGTTATCCTTTGGGTGTACAACTGTTTCTACTAATAGAATATCTTACTATGATGGGCCCTACAGTTTTTACTCTTGATACAATTTGAATAAACTATTCTAATGCAATTTGACAACTACATAATAGTGATATGTAAGTGTTCTATAAATCAAACATTCAAGATGCCACAAGAACGCACACTGGAAAGTTGT
The DNA here is from genome assembly GCF_008632895.1 of Mastomys coucha. NCBI lineage: Eukaryota > Metazoa > Chordata > Mammalia > Rodentia > Muridae > Mastomys > Mastomys coucha. Next base: position 30,056,170 of record NW_022196911.1, read on the forward strand.
ATCCTAGTCTACAAGGTCAGAGACATCTTTGCTAAGGAAAAAACATATAATCAAGTTAAGCATGGACCAGGAAAGGTCACCAGTGAGGTAAAGATGCATGCAAAGGTCATGAAAGGAATCTAAGAAGGAGCATTAAGAGTTAAATGGTCAGAGGATAAATTAAAAGGAGTCCCAGAGCAAATGGCTGTGTAGGCCGTTTGGGGATTTTCAACTCTATCTTTAAACTAATGGAAGGGATCTAGAGAGATGGATCAGGGGTTAAGAGCATTTGGGGCTCTTGCAAAGGACCTAGGTTTTGTTCTCAGCATCCACATAGAACAGCTTACAATGGCCTATAATTCCAACTCGAGGGTATCTGATTCTAGCTCATCTTGTCTCTGTGGACATCTTCACAAACATGATGTGCATACAAACAGGCACACACATACACATAAAATAAAATAAACTTCTAAAAAATTCTAAAGTAATGGAAATTCAGTGAAGAGTTATATGAGAGGATGATGGCAACCTGTCACTCAAAAGTGGCCCCAAGACTCAAACATCACCATTTGCCATCTGACCTCTACTGGCAGCTATATATACCCTGGGTATATAGTTGGTGCACCCAGGCCAGAAAGACTGAGAGGTTCAGTGCCAATGAAGTGTAATGTTGTGCTATGAGTCATTAGATGTTATATGCCACCCAGAAACATAAAGTTGGTGCCAAATAAATGCCCTTAATTTGAATCAATAAAGTATAAAATAACAATATAACTAAATTCAATTCCAGTAGGCAGCATAAAATAATTCACCAAGTGAAAGAGAACTGCCTTCCTTAGAGTCTGACACTGTCTCTCTGTCTCTCTGTCTCTGTCTCTTTGTGTGTCTCTCTGTGTGTCTGTCTGTCTGTCTATCTCTCCCTTTCTCTCTCTCTCTCTCTCCCTCCCCCTCCCTCCTCCTCTCCTCCCCTCCCTCCTTCCCTATACTCAGAATGATATTTCCTCATTTATTTCCTATTTGTCTGGAATTTTATTGTCAGTTTACTGTTTTTAATTTGCTCCTTTGAAAACCCTGAGAATTGTACATGCTAAGTGAGTGTTCAACTACTGAGTGTCATTCTCGTTATTGTTGTTGATTTTGGAACTTGCTAAGTTTCCAAGGGTGACCTTGAACTCACACTCCTTGTGTCTCAATCTCTAGAATAGCTGAGATAACAAACCTGCTCCACCCAGCCAGACTCACACAGAGGGTTAAAGAGAGCAGAAGGATCAAAACTAAAGAAGGGCATGGAACCCAGAGCAGATGGAGCCCAGCCTTCAAGTAACTTACAGTTAAAACACAATCAAATTAAATGTATAACTTTTTTCATTTTTTATTAAAGCTAAAAATTTCAGTGGGACTGATAGCAAATTTGCTGTCAATGAGACATTTGCTATTGATAGCAAGAAGTCTCTATCAGACATTTTTAAATGGCCACCCTTGGTTATTCATGGGTTGCTCGTGTTGAAGTGCCTGGGTTCTGCCCAGCACTTTTCATCACATGGTACAATCCCCTTTATGACCAGTCTATTCCACCTAAACAGCAGGCACCAGCAATTTCCTTCTAAGAGAAATGTAATCATAAATAAGAAAAGCAATTTAGAGGGCTGAGCCGCTCCCATCCATCCTTGCCCAAGAAGATCCGATGATAGAATCTGAAGGCTTGAACCATCAGCACTGGTAAAGGAAAGGAAGGATTGCCCTATCCTCTTGGACTCCTTGGAACCTAAGCTCAGTCCTGGCTTCCTGCCTGTGCTGCAGCATCTTTGCCCTACAAAAACAAAAACAAAAAACAAAAAAAATGTACTTTTAATTTCCAAGCCAGATCTCTTTGGAGATCCTGGGAACCTGGCCACAAATAGTCCTGACCTGGAAAGATCAGTTCCAGATAAGTTGTCTCCAGTTCCCATCTTAACTCCAACAGAGGATGTCTTAACATCTGGTTGGGATACTAGGTTAACGGTGGCTAGACTGGGCAGGAGTAGAGAGGATTTCAGCTTGAGAGAAAGAGCATCTAATCCAGGCACTTCAGCACGATCAACCCATAAATAACCAAGGGTGGCCATTTAAAAATGTCTGATAGAGACTTCTTACTATCAATAGCAAATCTCTCATTGATAGCAAATTTGCTATCCGTCCCACTGAAATTTTTAGCTTTAATAAAAAATGAAAAAAGTTATACATTTAATTTGATTGAGCATCAGAATGGCACAGGGAGTATCCCAGGTCTCTCCGCCCCTTCCCTAGCTCTCTTCTTGTTTTCTCCTGTTTGGTACTTTCATGATCTTGGTACTTTTTGCCTCCCTCTTCTCCTCTTCTCCCTAACACTGCCCTGTGTCTCTGGCACTATGAGAGGCACCACTCAGATATGTCTCTATCAACCAGGGAGGCACATCAGGGAGCAAAGTGGCCATCTCAATGATCTATCACCTCCCTCCCCAAAGCTGACTGAGGCCATCCATCAATGAATGAGCCAGGGGGGCTGGCACCCCCACCAATGCAGACCCAAGTGTCATGTGTGTAAGGGACACTGGGATCTTAATGGTGCTGTCAAGACCTTTTCCGCAGGTACCTGCAGTACAATTGTTAGGTGACAAGAAGTAGCCTATGACACATGGATAAAAGGGTCTATAGAAGCAGGAACTAGTATCTTTCTAATATCTAGTGGATATGACCAAGTATATAGTTTTAGAATAATATCCACTAAGACTGAGCCAGGTGACTTAGGTATTCAATAAAGTCTATCTTTCCACAACAATGGTGCTGAAACTCTGGTGGCGATCATATAAGACATGTGACACAACTCATACCTGGGTGGCAAAATTACATGGGAAGTCACTTATCTTTGAAGTCAAGTGGACATGGATATAAGCTTCAGCTCTGTCATTTATAAACCTGTATGACTTTGGGCAAGGGCAAGTTTCCTGACCTTTGCTAGTTTCACCTTCTCACCTAAATATCTCCCTAGGATCAGATGAGATCGAATAGAGACCTATATGCAGTCTTCTGAGATGAACAGCCCTACCATATATCACCATCTCCTGGTGAACCACCCTTTACTAAAGCTCTTCACTAGGCGCCACCCATGACTTCATCTAATCACCCTAACAGCGAACTAGGAAAATGCCATTCTCCCCATAAACATCAAAAGACTATAATCCAGCTCCATTCTAATGTGTCAAATGGGCACTAGATGCTCCAAAACCCCACCACTTGGAGTCAGATGAGGATTAGCTAAGGACAAGGATTGTCTGAGCCACAAGCACAAGTGAGGGGGATGGATTCAGGGACTGTCACTATTTTTTAAGATTCCCAAAGACATTTCCCTTCCTTGAGTTGAGGTATCCAGGAGTTCCCTAACTTCCTCCATTCCCAAGAGCAGTCAATGTCAAGGAGCCATGATGATAACCTATTGTTGTGCTGGACCCATACTAACATATTAACATATTAACTTTTTCTCATTGAAGCCCCAAAATAATGGCCAGAGAGACCAGTGCTTATGGTTTTCAAACAGGAGACTCAGGAGTACCAATGTTTAATAGCTAGTTAGGGTTAGGGAAAGTCGAACACCAGCACAAGGATGTGAACTTTTATGGGGGTCCGAGACACTTCACCATTCACTCCTCAGCTCCCACTTTAATAACAGGCATTTTTAGTCTACAAATTGCTGTTTGTCTGAATCTCTTAATTTTTGGTAACCAAAACACATTATCATAACCAAAAATCCTCTGAGAAAACAAATCTAGTATCAAATAACACTTCCATCCATCCACCTCCCACAGTCTCTAAAGGGATTCTTCCCACACCGTCAAAGAAATTCAGTTTCTTTTCCTGTAGAAATTACTCCACAGAGAGTGATGGGAAGAAACAATCCCCTGTGAACTTACGACTCCAACTTCCCACAGGCAGAGGGGTCAGAACACACCGAACACACTGACCTTATGACCATTTGCTTGTGGGGGTCATAGAGAGACATGAAGAGCTCAGCATCCTCCCCAATCCGGCATACAAAATTCCTCACAAAAACATAGAGGCTGTGTGTGGGGGATGAGGAGATCCGAGAATAAATCCCATAATCTGGCTGGTCTTTTGACTGAAGGGTGAAGGAGAAAGAAAAAGGGAAGATATAACATGTTAACTCAGTGCCACTTAAAACAACAGAAAAGCTCTCTGGGTCCTGAGAAGCCCATCCCTTGGTAATCCTGAATCTTTAAGCATCCAACCAACTCTACCATGACAAGCTTCTGCAGACTGAGGTTTTTCTCTTTGACTCTGCTTGCTTTGGTCTTCCTATCCTTGGAGATCTCACCATTGACCCCAATCCCCCATGAAGCTAGGAACATAAAAGGCACAAGCTATAAAGATAATCCATTCATAAGTGCTTGTGTTTTATTAAATTAGTTTCATGTCCTCTTGGCATAAGCTAGAATCATTTGTTTGGACAGAAAGATCCTCAGTTGAAAAAATGTCTTCATAAGATTGACCTATCAGTTGAGAATTTTCTTGATTGCTGAGAGAAGATGGCACAGACCACTGGGGACAGTGGCACCCCTAAGTCGTATTAGAAAGCAGGCTGAGGATGTTACGAGGAACAAGCCAGTATGCAGCACTGTTCCATGGTTTCTGCTTCTGTTCCTGCCTTGAGTTCCAGCCCTGACTTCCCTCTGTGATGGAGTGTGTCCTGTGAATTGTAAGATGAAATAAATCTTCTCCTCCTCGAGTAGCTTTTGATCATAGTGTTTTAACACAGTCATAGAAACCCTGAGACAATGCTCTTTGCAGCATTATGCCTGTCACACATTGGAAACTACCCAAACACCCTACAATCAGCCAGTGATGTAGACCATCAGTCTGGCCAGTGATAAACACATCAACATTAGGTCAGCAATATACTGGCTCAGCACTGAAGAGAACTCCCAGAGCAACATGCTAAGTCAAAAATGCCAAGATAGAAAAATGGACATTCTCTTTAGAAGATCTAAAAGAGTCAGAACTATCAAGAGAATGCAATTAGATAGAGGTTGCTGGGGCTTAGGGATAAAGAAGGTGCATGAAGAAGTGCTATGGTGGTAGCACTGTCAATATGCTAATTGTTGAGTGGAATATACACCACTGTGTATTACTAACATCCATCCAAGTGAAGCTTAAAGACAGCCATTTTACTACGTGAAAGCAGTACCACCATAAGTCTAGAAATGCAATTGCTTTCTAAAGATGCATGGCAATTAACCAGACCCCAAGTCTATACATCTTAATGAACTACACAGTTAGAGCAGCCATTCTGAAGCCAGTATATTATTCCACTTTCATTATCAAATCTTTTTTATACTTATTTAAAAATAATTGATTTCAGTGCATGATGTTTTTATTTGCACATTTTTTTAAAAAAAAATAAAGTTTGAAATAATAAAAATAACACATGGCCGTTGTAAATCGGATATAGTCTCCCTTGAAGTCTTGTGTTGGCTTGCTGTCCTACTGAAAATGACATCTGAGGGTTTTCCCACAGTTAACCCTGGGCTGCCCTTGAGGAGTAGCCTCTGTATAGTCTCTATGCCTATCTATGTAAACCAGTCCACTCCCCACAGCTCACCATGCCCTGACCACATTGCACTTCTTCAGAACTTGGCCTTACCTCAGGGCCTTCACACTTGCTGCTCCCTCTGCCTGGAGCACTGGCCACCAGAGCCCTCCAGTCCTGGTGGATTCCATGTTCCTCCTTCACTCCTCCAAAAGACCTTTTCTACCTCTTAAAGCATCCCCTAATTCAGCGCCTACTTTATTGCCTTTTGACACCAGCTACGATTAATTTTTAATTAATTAATTTACATCTTTGCTACCTTTCTTCTCTTCTTTACTCTAGAATCTAAGTGCTCCAAGAGGTAAGGAAATCTTCCTGGGCACTTAACTACCTATAGGATGTGTGCCGAATGGTTTACAGATCTAAGTACAGAGATATAATAAAGCTTGCTATGTTACCGATCATCTCAGTTGTAGGTCAGATGGCCCCTTGAGTTAACAGTGCAGTAGCCTATTACCTCAGGTTTGTGATGTGCTAAATGCCCGCTTTGCCTGGCCAAAGGCTACTGAACAAAGCTCACCATTTCTTCTTTGATGCGCTCTGTGATTTTGTAGGTTGCCTCCTCATGAGCATGGAACAAGCTGATGACGCTGGTATTATCAGGGTCCAGTATGTTTCCGTCTTCATCTCTGACAATGAGATCGAGCTCAAGGATTCTGTAAGGCAAGAGCTGGAGGTGACGCTGGAGAGGCCTATGGGATGGCCTCTGCAGCGAAAGAACCCCTACTGAAAGAGAAACGACTAAGTAAACTGATCAACAATGGAAAACTAGGTAGCAGCGTTTAAAAGGGTATTGTTCGGGGGCTGGGGAGATGGCCCAGCTGGGAAAATGTTTGCTATCCAAGCAAGGGGACCTGAGTTAGATTCTCTGAACCTACATAACAAAAGCAGGCATGGTGACAGGTGCTTGTAATTCCTATGCTCTAGAGCTCACTGGCTGGCCAGCCTAGCCAACTTGGTGAGTTCCAGGCCAGTGAGAAACCCTAAGTAAAACAAACAAGAACCAATGGACAGAGCCAGAAGAACAATCCTACAGGGCCTCTCTGTAGCTATCTCCATCTGCACACCCATGTGCAGCTACATGCATGAAAACAAGCACACAGAGAGATAGTATGCCTTTTTTTGGCATGCTTAGTAAAAATACCTCCATGAACAAAATAAAATATGGGAAAATAGTATATTTTATGTGAAATAAATCAAAGCACACAATACAGGACAACAAACCTAGCCAGATATGTTTTCTGGTTGCATGGGTAAGAAGAGCCATGTACAATGATCTAGATGCTAAAAAGGAGCAAACCAGAACATGGGTTACCCATGAGAAATGCAGAGGGCCTGGGGTTGGAAGACATGGAACAGTCAAAGGGGGCGTGTGCCATGTGCAGTGCCTCAGTTTGTTTGTTTAATGCTTCACTGCACACACACACACACACACACACACACACACACACACACAGTGGTACTCATATATTATTCAGTGAACACGTGAGAATGGTTGTTGGGATAAAACTATCTGAGATATATTGATCGCTGCCCACTGCTTACTCTTCAGCTGCTTAGCTTCCAGGCCACAGGCTTTCGCTTCTTTGGTATTGATCTGTGTCAGTGGCATCTGTCACTCTTCTTGTTATTAAAGATACCAGCAGCAGTCACCACGCAGTGACAGGAAACTCACAAGCATTAGATACATTACAGCTGGTCTCATACCCACCACCACCACCACCAACAACAACAACCCTGCAATGCAGTTCTACTACTCTTCCTATCTTACAATTTAAAAGAGACTAAGATGAGGAAGTCAGTTCATTTTTTTCAAAACCACCGTGCTGATATAACCCACCACAGCACCCCTGACTGTACTTTGAACCCCTACTGTAAACTCTTAGGAGCCTATATGGAGTGGAATGAGATGGAGGAGCAGGTGGTCAGGTTGTAATTGAAGTGCCTCTAGCACTTGATGCTGGTTCAAGTGTCATTCATCCATGCTCAGAAGGAAGGGGGGTGGGGAGCTGGAAGTTCAGAGAAGGCCAACAGTCATCTTACTAGCCCCCATTATGAAGAACTGGCCTTTGGAAGGGACATCAAGGGCAAATGAAGGAGATTGCATCTGCCCTCTTACTTAAGAAGCAAATTTAGAAGCGTGTCTCGTATCTCATCCAAATACAAACGGAAGGGAGCCAAGGATCACCAGTTTGTCGACATTCATTATGAAATTAACTTCCAGCTAGATATGACTCATACCACTGCATGCCCATGCTGCCCAGATAGTGATGCCAAGGGGGACAACAGCACTCAGCTAATGCTGAGGAGAGCTGGCTTGACCTCAGAAAAGATGGAGCAGAGCCGATACATAATTTAGCCGCAAGATCTCTCTAGCTCTTCCCCTCAAAATTGATCAAAGTGGATTCAGTTCTGAAATGAATGAATAAAACATCCTCCCAGGTCCAGCTGTCTTGGGACTTTGAGAAGTCATTTGATGAGTCCTCGTTGCTTGGATATGGAAGAGCTTGTCCACTGTTCTCTCTTGGAACCTGGGAGCGGGTGAGGCTCTGTCTTTCAAGTGGCTACTGCTATGCTGAGCCAGCTATTCCTCATTGTGGAGACTGGAATGTTTTGATGTGTTTTCTCCTCAGGAGGGAGCTCCTTTGCTCTTTGGGGGTCAAGAAAAAGTGGTACTGCAGATCTGAGAAGAGGTAAGGCAGGAAACTCCGCATCCCATAAATATTTTTAAAAGATGGAGAATAAAGGAAAACAGAGGTGGATTTTTCCAAGCTCACTATCAGACTCCAAACAAAGGCGTGCTTTTCTGCCGGGCTCTCCAGGCTGCTTCCTAGCATGGACCTGCACTCCCCACTAGTCTCCCTGACTGTCACTTCAACTTTCTCTTAACCACTTGCACTAATCAGACTTCTTGGTCTCTGTGACCAAATATTTTAGGGAGCCAGCTTTAAGAGAGGAAGGAATTGCTCTGGCTTACAAGTTCAAAGGTGTCACCCCCATCATGCTGGGGACACGACGGTGGGACAGTGTCATCCACAACGTGGTGGCCAAGAAGGAGAGAAGGGAGGATCCAGACAGGGGCCAGAGGAAGATGTGGCTCCTAAGGACACATCCCCTAGAGACCTACTTCTCCTCATCACCTCCCATTAATGTCGTCATACTGTGAATCTGTCAAGGAGTTCAAACACACAGAGCCCTCAAGATCCCTGGTAACACCTTTCCACACATACCTGGATTAATGTATTATTAATTCTCTAGGCATTTAGTAATCCAATCCCATTGACAGTCAAGATTAACCACTGCAACACTTCACCTAGTTTCTTAGTTAGCTTTAATTGTCAACCTAGAGTCATCAGTTGAGGAACTGCCTAGAACAGGTTGGCCTATGCCAGTCGTTCTCAAAATGTGGGAGGAAACCCCCACGGGGGTTCTGTATCAGATATTTACATTGTGACTCATAACCCTAGCAAATTTATAGTTATGATGTAGCAATGAAGTAATTTTATGGTTGGGGGGTCAACACAACATGAGGAGCTGTATTCGAGGGTAGCAACATTAGGAAAATTGAGAACCATTGGCCTATGTGCATGTCTGTGGGGAACTGTCTTGATTACTAATTGATGCAGGAGGCTGCAGCCCACTATGGGCAGCACCATTCCTAGACAGGTGGTTCTTCTGTGCTGCATAAGAATACCAGGTAAGCATGAGCCTATGAGTGAGTGAGCCAGGAAGCAGAATTCTTCTAGGATTTCTGCTTCAAGCTCCTATTTTAGTCTTAGCTTCTCACAATGATGGGCTGTGCCCTGGAAGTGTAAGCCACGTAAGATCCATTCCCCTTCTGAGTTGCTTTTAGTCAGAGTGTTTTATTACAGCAACAGAGAGAAAGTCAGAACATCCAGGAACTCCTGTTGGCCTTGTTAGTCAGGGCAGTTGTCATCTACTCTACCTTCTCAAGCCCTCACCCATACGTGCCCCTCTCTTGATAAGTATGTCTTCCTTCCCAATGTGTCCCTTTGCTTCTCTGCCTCCCTCACTGTGCCCTACAGACCCTTGGAGGCAGAAGAACACAGCTCCTAAGCACTTAGACTCTGGAACTATACTCTCTGGCTCTGCTGCCTCTGGAGTCAAGGCGCCTAATCACGCCTTGCGTCTTGGTTTCCTCATCAGAGAGATGGCGACAGTATGTATCATATAAACTCATTGTAGCACTGAGCTGAGCTACTATGTGGGAAGGAGCTAAAGTATGCCTGCCTTATAGAGAGTACCCAGGGTTACCATCAGTGCTCTGTGCTAACCCACTTCCTATTGTTGTTTCTGGTTTTCATGGAAGCTGTATCATACATTGCGTATCTCTGTACCCAAAGACACTACCCTACGGACAATGGAAGTCTGATATCTGAACAACAGGATAGAAAGTCTCTTAACACATTTCCATAACTCAGTTCTGCCTGCTCTAGTATCCTTTTGGCAGCCTTGAAATCCTGTCTAGATGCTGGCCTTCTGGATGCAAGGAAGTCATCTCTCTTATAGAAGAGCCATGTGTCCAGGATTCTATCGCAATAGTAAATAGCCCAAGAGGCCCCTTAGCTTAGGGACATAGTCTCCACGGAGGAACATCTTTCCATTCCACAAAGGGAATGGCTAAATTGGAAGACACTGGGCTGAGCTAGAGGCCCATTATCACCCCCATTCATTCAGCTACCACTCATGGAGTAAGTCACTGTGGGAGAGCTTCCCCCAGCATGGAGTCAGAGAGATGACTCAGATAGTCAAGGTTTAGAGGGGCTTTGGATGTGAGGAAAGGCAGGTCAGAGGGGATGCTGGCTATTCTGGGTGCTCAGGGGCTGCAGGAACACCTACCATAGCCGGGTGGCCAGTAAGGGAAATGAGGAGGCCTCACCACAAGTGACAGCCATTTCTACCTCCCTAGACCTTCTCAGGAGATGCACTGAGGAAATAGCATCTGAAGGCTATTCTGTAAAGCAGAAGGCTCCCCCAGTTTTCACATGCTTGGTGTTCATCTGAAGACACCAGCCCAGCCACAGCAGAGGCAGCTGCATGGCAACCTATCACTATGAGATGACACTCCGTGGAAACAGATTTGGATACACTTCCAGGATGCCAGCGGGGGACAGGCAGTGGGATGAGCTGCTGGGATGGGAAGCAGGTAGACTCTGGCCTCGGCTCGCTGCATTGGAGCCGCATCCTGGTGAGCATGATGAAGGCCGGAGAGCCTGACTACCAAGTAACCTCATCTTATTCTCTAGAGGGTTCCTTACCCTCAGGCTCAGGGCTCAGCTCCCCTCTCTGCAATCTCAACAGGCTGTGACCTCTCCTGCACACTGGTGCTCACTTTTTCCTAAAACAAACCCTTTATCCTCCAAAGGCCAAGAACCATCTCCTCCACAGAGCTTCCCCTGGCTTTCATCTCCAAATCTATGAGCAATATTCTTGTTTCTTACATCCTAAGCTATCAAACTCATGACAGTAGACAAGTGTTCACTCATAACATACTCCTAACTGGACTGGATTGCAGCCCCTGGTAGCCCTTCATGGATAGGGACTTTCATTTCTGCAGCACCCACACCTAATAGAAAATCAATCCAGTTATAGTTGCTTCACACATTTATGTTGGAATAAGTGAAAATATACTAACAGGACATTCAAAAAACTGAAAGGGGGAGGGTTTTATAGTTTTCTAATACAGTTTAAGTCTATATCCTGGGGGTGCCATTTACTAGCTATATAACTCTAAACAATTAACTTCACTCTCTTAAAAAACAAAAAAAGAGTTATTTTTTGATTGTCTGTGTGCGCACGCATACGTGAGTGTGGATTCCCTCAGAGTCCAGAAGAGAGGGTTGGATCCTCTAGAGCTGGAGTTACAAGCAGTTGTGAATCACCATGCCTGTGCTGGGAACTGAACTGGCATCCTGTGCGAGAGCAATGAGCCCTCTTAATTCTGGAAACATCTCTCCAGCCCCAACCTCATGTCTTTAAGAGCCTCAGTTCCCTCATCTAAAATAAAGAATAAAACAGGGATAATAAAACTACACATCCTACAGAGTTATTAAAAGAATTAAGTGAAACAATGCCTGTGAGAAACTCAACACAAAGCCTGGTGCTTAATAAACTCCAATCCAGTGTTCGTTCTAACACTGTTACTGTTATTTGCTTGTCTGGGCAATTTGTTTCATTTCTTTCCATATGCCAGAGCATTCAAATCTCAACCCGTTCTTGCTTCTCTTTCCATTTGGTAAACACATTTTTGTAACTCTGTGAGTTAGCTGGATGCAGGTGGCTTGGATAACTACAAATGGGGGAAGGAACACTAAACCTCACTTCAGGACCTAAAGGAGAGCTTTGTCAACACAGAGGTAAAGAGGCATCAAGCTGGATGTGTGCATGTCTGCGTTTCCTTGTCCCTCGGAAATAGGTTAAATAGTGTCCCAAATCTGTGCAGTACCCAGGAACAGCCACTACATAAGCAAGCCTCATTCTGCTTGTGTGTCCCTGGGCCCCAGGGCATGATAACAAAGACACACAGGCAGGGCTAAGGTAACAATCTTCTCCCAGATAGAAAGTGGCAAACTCCAGAGTCTAAAAATGAAAGCAGCCTTCTCCAAGAGAGAAAAGGAAGAAGGAGGGGCTGGGGGAGGGAAGTCGATTTTCAGAGGCATGAGGTACTTGTTGCCGTAGTCGATCTTCGATGTGACTTTCTGCTTCAGTTCCTTTAGCTCATCCTTGGGTAGTGTTCCTGAGAGGAGCTGGGAGCGCCATTCCATCAGGTCGTACATCATAGATTGTACTTGGAGGAAGCGTTCCTTTTTGCTGGCCTATAAAATGGAAGCAACAGTGAATACCTACCCATACCAAAGGTATTTGGCAAGCTAGGCCACAGATGGGCAAGTGCAATCTGACCTCTCTCCCAGCATTGCCCAACAATGAAGGGACAGAATTGCTGCTCAGTTCCAATATCGTCCTTTCCCTTGGGCCACTGGAATTTCCCCAAAGCAGAAATATTCTGAATCACTTCTTGATTTAAAAAAAAAAAATCTAACAGCCAGGTCTGGAAACACAACTCAGCAATTAATAATACTTGCTGCTCTTCTAGAAGACCCAGGCTCTATTCCCAACACCCACATAATGGCTCCTAGCCGTCTGCATCTCCAGTTCCAGGGGATCTGACACCCGTCTTCTGGCCTCTGCAGAAATAGACATACATGTAGTACACAGACATACATAGAGGCAAAACAGTCATACACATAAAATAAAAATAAAAAAATAAACCCAACAGCCAAAAGCTGATACTCAAAAAGCCAGTGCATTTTGCAAATATTTCCTTCCTTTAGTAAAATAAAATAAAATAAAATAACTAAAGACACAGAGAAAGAAACATTTTTTGACTTGTATCCAGGAAAGATGTTAAGGCTTATGTATGAAATGCCATGTATAGAGTGCTTGGTCTTCGATGATGGCTCTTTTTTGGAAGGTGGATCACTGAAGGGTTATATCAAGTCTTAGGCCTCATGCCCCACGCTCTGCTTCCTATTCATCATGATGTAGTCAGCTCTTCCCCTTCCTGTGTCCCTACTGCTATGAGGCCATGCCAAACCATGGAACTAGAATCAATGACTGAAGCCATGAACTACAACAAACCTCCCTACTCTTAAGTCATCTCTCTCAGGTATTTGATAAAGGTGCAGAGAAACACCTACTATAATGAAAGCAACAGAGCTTGGGCCCTTTAAGACCGGGAGCCAGGACCACTTCTCTCATAGAAGGGGCTATTGTTAGAGCATCACTCCCCAAGACATGGTTTCTGTAGGATGCAGAATATGTGGGCAGGTGCATAATGTAAACTTACTAACGCACCATGTGATCCTCATTTCCTTTCCATCCTGTTTAACAGGAAAAGAAAGTCATAGTTTCCTCTTACACATGTATTATGGTGTGTATTTCTCTATTATATGATGGGTGTGTGAGTATGTGAATGCAGACACATCTGCTCTGTGGTGTGTATGTAGAGGACAGACGAAAATCCCCTCCCCTCTCCTCTTCTCCCCTACAGTCTCTTGTTGTCTCTCCTGCTGTGTATGCCAGGCTGGCTGGTCTGGGGGAGCATCCAGGGATGCTCTTGTCTCTGCCTGCCATCTTCCATCTGGAGTGCTGGGATTGCAGATGGTTATACTCATGCAACTTTTACACAGGGTATAAGAATTCATACCTGGATCCCCTTGCTTGCCCAGCAAGCACTTTTACTCTCTGAGCCACCTCCCCAGCTCAGTTCATTTCTGATCAAGAACAAGGTTAAGGGCTCAGAGCTTCTTGACAGGTACTGAAACAATCACCTAACGACAGTGCTGGATTTCTGGTTTCTTCTGATGTTGTCTTGGCTGCTTGTCCTGCTACTGGGATAAAACAATATCCTAACAACAAGCAACTCAAGGGAGGGAGGATTTATCCCTGCTCAGAGTTCAAAGTACAGTTCATCATGGTAGGAAAGCTAAGGTACCAAGAGCTCAATGCAGCTGGTCATATCTCGTGAACAGAAGGATAGCGGAGAGCAATGGGTGCATACTAGCACTCAGCCTACTGTCTTCATTGTCTGCGGTCCAGGGACCCCTGCCCAGGCGAGTGTCTGACACTGCTGGCCCATCTTGGTTTTACTGCATTTATTTGGAAAATGATCTAACTATGGCAAATGCTTTCACTTCTCCACTAGTGAAAGTATTTTATTACAATGAAAAACATATATATTTGGCCTTTTTCTCTGGCTTGGAACAATGTTCATAAAGCCCTTAAAACACATACTAAGCAATAGGAATACCATTTGGTTGTTTTGAAAGAGCTTCTTTCACCCATTGCTGGTTTTGTGAGAACATTGTAACCCTAGACAGCTTCAGGATGGGCTCTGATGACCAGAAAAAATAGTCACAGAATTGATTGGGGGTGGGATTTTCAGGCCCGCTCTGAACTACCTCGTCTCTTCAAGAGCAGATGCTGCAATGCATTAAAGTCTATGTACTGTAACTTTAATTAAGACTCTTGAGCAACAAGCTGGTTAAGCACCCCAGGTGCTTCATGAACTGGCAAGGGTGCTTCAACCAGAGAAGACAAGACTGCACTTCCTGTCTCTTCCATCAGGTGACCCTGCATCTATACCCTTTATAATACACCCGCCATCGTATGTATGGCACTTTCCTGCTATCTGGGAAATTTTAATAAATTATGAAGCCTACAGTGAGAAGGGGGGATCTCCTTGGTGGGGAGAGGCAGTGAGGATCCTCGATTTGTAGCCTACGGCAACAGAAATGCAAATGTCCTGGCTGTAACTGACGTCTGAAGAGAGTCCTAGGCTAAGTAAGGCGTCTAAGGCTAACTTCTAGGCAATCAGTGACTAATTGAATTGTCGGGCTTGTACATGGCTTGGAGTAATCAAAAATGTGATATTGGGTTGACATGGTATGCTAGGACATTCTTCATATAAGTGATCTACATTTACTAAAAGGACACCAAATTTAGGTATTAAGTGTCCAATATACGCTGTGCAGACGGGGCAGAAGTCAGACACCATAACGAAACCACTGACATTTGACTATTTCTATTTGCAGAGTAGACAGCGTTGCTGACTTGTTATAGAGCCATTTCTTAGAGGAACATATCAGCTGCCCACAGTACATATGTAAAGATGTTTTAGGGAGAGTAGTGGGGATGAATAAGGGGTCACTCAAGCCGCAAGCATGCTCTTTGCCTCCCTGCTTGTGTAAATATGACTTGAGTGATTTGCAAGGTTTCATGAGCTAGATTTTTATCCCAGGTTTCATGAGTTAGATTTTTATCCCAATTGGGAGGAAATAGGGGTCAAAACATAACCCAACTGGGATAGGTTTTGGGAAAGTGATTAGAGGATAGATAAGGTTCACTAGAGTGGAGCCCCAATGATTGAATCAAAGAGGAGGAACAGCAATTAGATAAACACACATGTGTACCTTCTCTGTCTCTTGCTATGTTGCTATTCAGCACCACCCTGGAAATCTGCCATCAAGAATGGCTCTTTATAAGTCAGAGTGCCTTGGGTACCGCCTTACAGTAATGAAGAGCAGAAAAATACATACTCTAAATTTTAGTGACAACCTTTGGGAACCCTACAGAATTGGATGCGCTAATTACCTCTTGTTAGGAGACTTCCACATGGGTGTCAATATTTACCATAGACTATAGTCTACAGGCTGTGTGCGCACATCAGTAGGTGTGCATAGGGCTGTAACAAACTTGCAGGAAGCCCTGGTTGACATTTTCCCTCTGAGCCTCGCGGTTTGCTTGGCTAATTGTTTTCATTGGGAGCTTTGATGCATCAAAGGAAGATTTTTAAATTAAATTTGCTTTGAAACAGAGGAAACACAAAATGAGATCTTTGGTTTTTTTCAGGGTCAAAGCATCATCACAGATCTGAAGACAATAGCCATCAGTTAATTAACATATGACAAGGGAATATTTCAGAATGTCAGCCACACACCAAATCAAGTTCCCTGAGAATATTAAAGAGGCAGATTACCAAACCTGGAGGATTTACTTTATGAACAGATATATAAGGCACTTCATATGCAAACCCAAGTTCAACAGCTTTTGCACCTGTTTTAAAACACAAGGCTCCCACTGGACCTTATCTATTATAGGTGTCACTGCTAGGTATGTGGCTTCAAAGAGAGCATGTAACCTCTCTGGGTCTCAATGTCCTTGTATGTCATAGTATGTACTCTCTCCATTCTCTCTCTCAAACCTCCACTGAGGGCTAAATGCCAATCATAAGCCTGAGTGAAAGCTGCAGGGTTCGTCTGTCCCGGAAACAGGTTGCATCTCACCACATAGAGCTGCTTCCAGATGCCTCCCCACTCCCAGAGCGTGGTTGTCACTTCTTGTGCCAGAGGGATTTCTGCAGGAATGATGTTCTCTATGTTCCTATTTAGGATGGGAGAGAGAGCAAGGTAGAATTGAGACCCAGGTGCAAAACAGAGAAAGTTCTGGAAACTTTGTTAGCAAGTTGGAGCTATGGAGAGGCGGCTTGTTGAGCCCTCACCAGCTGCAGCCATTACAGACTGCATGGTGCAAATAAATGGGACTTCTCTCTAAATGTCCTCCTTCAAGGGGGGGGGCATAAATTCACTGTTTGAGTCAAATATACTTTAATAAGTTCCAAAGGCAGCTGCTAGTGAAACGTCAGATTCCCCAGGCTGACTAATCCCCCCTCAGAATCAGATTCCAGCTAGAATCAATTTGGATTAGCTCCTCATAGAGACAGAAGACCCACGCAACAGCTGAATGAGCTGGGACCCCCACATCTGCCCATCTGACAGCTTAGGTGGCCAAAGCTAACTAGACAAAAGCACCCAGGAACCAGGAGAGACCATCCTGGCAAATAACACAAGCGTGTGTGTGTGTGTGTGTGTGTGTGTGTGTGTGTGTGTGTGTGTGTGTGTTGGCAGGGGTAGGGGTGAATATCCACTCATGTGTTTTTTATGTAGAAACCAGAGGACTTTACGGGACTGTTCCTCAGGGGGAACACCCTTTCCTTTGCTCTTTGTGGCTTTAGTTTTGTTTGGAGACAGACTCTTGCACTAGCCTAGACCTTGACAAGCAGGCACTGGGCTGTCATCCTGGTCCTCAGCACTGGGATTACAAATATATAGCATCACACCATGCTCTTTTTACGTGTGTTCTGAAGGAACTCAACTTGGGTCATGCTTGCAGGGCAGGTACTTTACCAACTGAGTCCCTCCCCAGTCCACAAGTACCTTTTCTTCTCCACTGTCACTTCCTTGAGATGAATGAAGGATGTAGGAAAAATGCCCTGTAGGAAACACAATAAATAGGATGGAAAACAAGTTGTAGAAAAATAATGAATTCCTCATCCTCCCTGTTTCCTTCCCCCACTAAGCTACTGGCTTTTGAAACCGCCCAACTTTCAAGGACTAATCTGAGAGCTAGATGGAGCAGGCACAGATTCCAAATCTATATATGTAGGCCTCTTGTTCTCCACTCTCAATCCCAAAAGAGAGCTCAGTATCCCCATAGGTGCTTGTTTTATCTGGTGAACAAAAAGAGAGGTCAATAGAACAGGGGCCTGAGCCCCTCATTTTCTGAGACAAACTCACTTCTCTGCTTCCTGCCCAACTCCTGAAGGGGACATGGGAGAGCCCTAGGTCCGAAGCAAGTCCTTGGCTTTACTTAAATGTCTGAAATGTGGGATCTCTCCTCCCTGGATTTAAATTACCATCCTTTGAGAGGGCAGGGCAAGATTGTGCCTCCTTGAACATCATGGAAGATTCTTCATAACCATGTCCCAGATGATAAGGGAACCTGATCAATTGCTTGGAAATTTCTCCCTGAAGTCAAACAGTATGCATGATGGGAGTACATGACCACTTTGCTACCCACCAGTTGAGAAAATGGAACAACACAAGTGCCTGCTATAATGAGAATGACATGACAGACTGACTCTGTCATCTGGAAGGGCACCTAGGCCTGTCCTTCCATGTCATACAGGAAGATGAGTGAATGCTCACACAGCTCTGAAGGAAGGAGCAGAAGCCAGCTTCAACTAGAAAGTACACCATTTCCTGAGGTCCTGGGGAGGAGAACTCACAAGAAAATGGTGTATCAGCAGAGGATGTGGAGAGAAGAGGGTACTAGAGCAGTCTTGAGTATGAGGATAGAGAAGGGATGTGCAGATCCTGGAAGCAGTGGGGTGGAGAGTGGGAGTTGGGAGGAGTGGGGAGGGCTCACTTTGTTGAAGAACAATGGAGGGAAAGAATTGCCCAGAAGAGGCACCAGGACCAGGTAAAGGCATCCTGCATCATCCCAGATGAAAAGAAAGTGACCTTACCTGTGACATTTTATGCTTTATGAGGTACCCTCTGTACCAGTCTGCAAAGAGAAAACAAAGGCAAAGGTCTTTTACTTTTTCTGCATCTTTTGCTCACTCAGTTTACTTTGCTTTCATCTGTTTATGCTCATCCAGCAAAGAGATGCTTGCCATCTGCTTTAGACCTGCCGGACAGGACAGACCCAGAAGCTCACAGTGTGACATACGTTGTGTTGGTTGCTGTCATCTCAAGGCAGCATCTTCAGGTACAGGGTTTCATTCGCATACTTATGTAAATCCCCTTCTCATTTTGAGAAATAAGGTTCCTTGGTAAAGCCTCCAGTGCCCTGGGCCACATGGTCCCAAGTGCCTTTGGAGAGAGGCCTCAGCATCCATCATGCAGACAGATGCCACAGACCTACAGTCCCAGGTGTCCCTTCCTCATTTATCTGCCTGTGGCCCCGTGCATGTTTGGAAGTCCTGTCTTGGCATGAAAAGGTTCAGGGACCTGGGTGATCATCTTAAAATAATATATACAGTTCTAGTAGCAACAACTAATTTTTCTGAAGTTTGTCACTACCAAACAGATATATTCGTGAACAGAATTTTAAACCCCTCCTCCATCTCACAAGACTGTATTTAAAAAAAAAAAAAAAAAAAAAAAGCTCAATTAAGAGAAATCTAAATGACTCGGAGTCCTCTGACAAAATGAGCATGAGTTCAGAGGCTGTAATGAATCCACTGGCCTTTGAAATGATTGGAGCACAGCCACGTGGTAGCATTTGTCATCTTTGTAAATAAAAAGCACCTGCCAAGTGCCTCATTAACAGACCCTCATTATCAGGCTGACAGATTGTTGTCAGAATATATTCTCGGCAGATATCCACACAAGTCGTTTCCCCACCCGACCCCAGCCTCAAAATAACTGAAACACAAAGTCACCCTCTCAGTAATGACCAGCTTGAAGGTCAATGCCTAAAGGAAGTTTTGAAGCAGCAGTAATCCCTGGAGATCTTATTTTGAGTGACAGGAAGCAAGAGAGAAGAGAAAAGACACAGAGAAAACAGAAGGGAAATTAGGGAAGTTGGGGAGGAAGGATCCGGAGCTTGGAATGAAAGCATCCTTCCAGGAGCTATTCTGCATTAAGTCTTTTCATCTTCTTGACAACCATATGGAGCAGAAATCATCATTATTCCATTGTACAGCTGAGTAGCCTACCCGAGACACAGAGATATTGAGCAATTTTCCCAGTCACTCAACCAGCGGCATGTTTGGATCTAGAAGCAACAGCCCCATTTCTGATCTTCGGGGAAGGAGTTTGGTGGTCATGTAATGTGATAGCTCCATTTCTGTTGCCATGATAGAAACTCCTTGACCAAAAGAAGTCTGGGCTGGGGGTATTCTGGTTCACAATTCCAGAGGAAGTCAAACTGTAGAAAGTTAAAACTAGTCACATCATAGCCACAGCCAAAGGCAGAGAAGTGAACACACGCATCTTGTTTGTGTATGCTTAGCTCTATTTCACCACTCTTAGACAGTTCAAGATTCTTTGCCTTGGGAATGCTCCTGCCCACACTGGACTGTGTCTCCCAGCATCAGCTAACATAATTAAAGCAACCCCGCAGACATGCCCACAGGGCACCTAACATAGCAGCTCTTCATTGAGACTCCCTTCCCAAGAGGCTCAAGGTTGAGGCAGGTTGACAAAGCTAATCCTCACATTTAATAGTTCATCATCTTAACATCAGAGACCACCCCCCCCAGAGTAATATCCAAGCTACTTTGCAACTGAGGACTTCTGGGATGGAAGCTCTTCTAGTTCACCTGCTAAGAAGTGCCACCTTCTACTTTTACTTGCCTCTAAGTATTTGCCAATTATGATGGAAGATAAGAGTGGACAAATGTTTTCTGTACTCCAGACACTTTGTTAAAGGCATTGATTTTGTTTTTTCAAACTTTAAAAAAAGTGGGCTTGGGATGTAGCTCAGTGGTAGAGCACTCACCTACCATATTAAAGACTAAACTTTATGACAATCCTGTTATTACTTCAGTTCTGTAAATGAAAACAAAGAGGCACAGAGAAGGGGCAACTTGCTGGTTGTCACGCAGCTTAAAATTTAAACCTAAGTAGTTGACTCTTGAATTCTACTGTACTCACTGCAGCAAAATGACCTGTGTTGTGACTACCTAGCAGTCACAGTCACTTTAATCATATGTATCTGTTCTCTCTTGTCACACTCACAGCAATTTTGTGAGCTAAGTATTCTTATTCCCATCGACGGATTGAAACATAAGTCAGTTGATGTATTGAGCCGAGATCACACAGGCACACACAGGAACAACTTTAGTCCAAGTCTGTCAATTCAAAGCCAGAACCCTTAAAACTCCTCTGCCACTAGATGCAGAGACAGAGGAAAGCCATGTGCAGAGGAGAACCCAGGCCTCACTAGACAGCACATCTGCCAACACCTTGATCTTGGATTCCCCTACTCTACAACAGAATTCCATTTCTGCTGCTTAACATGTGATATCTATGGCATTCTCTACAGCAGCCTGGATGCTAAGTCCCATTCCCTGAGGGAAGATGAGCAAAGAAAAATTTCTTACAAGTCTTTCAGACAACTTTGAAATGCCAGCTATTCAAATTGTACTCCCTTGCCGGGCGGTGGTGGCGCACGCCTTTAATCCTAGCACTTGGGAGGCAGAGGCAGGCGGATTTCCGAGTTCGAGGCCAGCCTGGTCTACAGAGTGAGTACCGGGACAGCCGGGGCTACAGAGAGAAACCCTGTCTCAAAAAACCAAAAAAAAAAAAAAAAAAAAAAAAAAAAAAAAAAAAAAAAAAAAAAAAAAAATTGTACTCCCTTCCTACAGCACAAATGTAACCCGAAATACACAAAAGGGAGAGAGGAAAGATTCAAAATCTCCCAGAACCACAAAAAAGAACCCTCTGTCTGCCATTTTTAGGCAGAACTTTGTCATGTCACTTAAGCCTCAATGTTTTTATCTGAGAAAAGTAGACATCCTCAGAGGATTGTCCCAAGACCTGTTTTTACAACATCATGAAGGAAGCTGAGAAGATAGTTCTGCAATGAACAGCATCCACTGTTCTTGCAGAAGACCTGAGTTCGGTTCCCAACACCCATGTTGAGGGGTTCACAGACCCTAAAACTCTGGCTTTAGGGGAACTGAGATCTCTGGCTTCTGTGGGCACCTGAACTCAAGTACACATACCCATCCAGAGAGACACACATACACATAATCCCAAATAAACAACAAGATTATAAAGAAATGCATCTAATAAAGATATAAAACTTTGATCAGGAAGAAAATATTCCAGTTTCAAGATAATCATGGCTTGCTTATGGACAAAAAGGAAAGACGGGACCGTGAGAATAATGAGCTGTGGGTTTCAATCACATCTGAGGTTTAGGACAGTATGAGAGGTTTTAGGGGTTTTTTTAATTTTCTTTTTTGAGACAGGGTTTCTCACTGTAGCCTTGCTGTTCCTGAACTCACTCTGTAGACCAGGGTGGCCTTTAACTCAGAGATCTACCTCTGCCTCCCAAGTGCAGATATTAAAGGCACCAGCCACCACTGCCCAACTAACATCTGAGTATTTTTAAGAAATATATGAATCAAGAATGTTACTATTTATCTAAGTGATGAGTACCAGAGAGTACTTTTACTTTCCTCTGTAATAATATCAATTAACAATATCTAATAATATCAAGATCAAATAGGAGTTATTTGATCAGAGGTTAAGAGTATGTGCTCTGACTAAAGGCCTCCTATGAAATAAAGGAAATAATGAACAAAATCAGATGGCAACTTGGAGACTGAAAAAAAATCACAAACTATTTGTCTTATAAGGCACAAATACCAAAAATGATAAAGGAATCATCTGATTGAGTAGTACAAAAGCAAACAATCCATTTAAAACATAGAACATTTCTACCGAAAATATACAAAACTGCCAACAAGAACATGAAAAGTTCCTGAGTGTTATTAGTCATCACCGTAATGCAAATCAAAACCACAAGACACTGCCCTGTGTTTATTGAGAACAATAGTTTCAAACAGTCAAGAAGTAGTAAATGAGTGTTAACAAAGTATACTGTCAGTAGGAAGTATACCGTTGGCACTCATCTCTATGAGTACAACTACTACGGGGGGAAAAAGAGGCTGATTATTACTAAAGACTTTAAAAATAGAACTTCCACATGACCAACAAACTCTCTTGTAGGCATCTTCCCGTAGGAAATGACATCATCAGTTCTTTAAGATGCCTGTGCTCCCATCTTCACCATCGTCTGCAGCTCTGTTCATAAAAGTTGAGATGAAAAAACAAAGGAAGCCCCCATCGGTGGACGAACAAAGAAGCAGAGGTGTATCTAGCGTGGTGTCCAAGCAGAATACCACTCAGCCTTCGAAAAAGAGACTCTGCTAGCTGGTGCAACCTAGATGGTGTGCTAAGTCAAAGAAGCATATACCGGAAAAGAAAATCCTGTATGAGCTCATTGTGTGTGGCATCTAAGAACAATAAAGAGCTAGAGGGCCAGGGAGTTTGCTCTGGGAAGGTGTCTCCTAGTAACATCAGCAGTTAAATCTGTATAGTCTCACCAACATGACAGCCCAAATGGGAGCTGCACAAGGATGACACCAATGGACATAGCCAAGTGGACAAGAACAAGCCCACAGAGGCCACCACCTTACACAAAGAAGTACAGGCGACTGAGAAAAGCTGGGAGTGGGAGGGCGGGTCTTCCCAGAGAAGAGCACACCAACTGGTCAGTGCTAAAGGATCAGTTCATAAAACATGCACACGAGAAATATTACATGGTTGGGCAGTAGTGGTGCACGCCTTTATTCCTAGCACTTGGGAGCAGAGGCAGACGGATTTCTGAGTTCGAGGCCAGCCTGGTCTACAGAGGGACTTCCAGGACAGCCAGGGGTACACAGAGAAGCCCTGTCTCAAAAAAAAAATATTATATGAACTGTACAGGTTATATTCAGGAATATATGCATGTATATAAATATACATATATATACATACACACACACACATATATATGTATACATGTATATATATATATATATATATATACCATATATATATATATATATATATGGTGGTGAAGAACAGCCTGCCTCCTCATATGTATATATACACATACAATAGCAACATTTTTAATGAGAAAAGAGGCCACAGATTTGAAGGAGAGTGGGCAAAGGATTATAGGAGTGCATAAAGACAAGGGAAAAATTAATTAAATTATAATCTCAAAAATAAAGAACTATGAAAGCTTAATATGTAGAGTTAGAAAACAAGACAATGGTAGTGGAGGGAGATGGGGTGTAGAGATACAGGTCAGAAGATACAAAGCCGTAGATATGCAAGCTGAGGAAGTCAAGAAGGATATGTGCAGCGGGCAAACTCCACTTAAGAAAATAATAACAAGGGGCTGGAGAGATGGCACAGTGGTTAAGAGCACTGGCTGCTCTTCCAGAGGTCCTGAGTTCAAATGTAAGCAACCACATGGTGGCTCACAACCATCTGTAACGGTATCGATGCCCTCTTCTGCTGTGTCTGAAGACAGCTACAGTGTACCCATATATAAAAGAAATAAAATCTAAAAGGAGGAGGAGGAGGGGAGGAGGGGAAGAAGGAAGCGAGGGAGGAAGGAAGGGAAGAAGAAAGGGAGGGAGGATATCATCATTTTGTATATTCAGCTATAGACAATAAAATGTATTATTTAAAAATGAGTGTGCAGTCAAAGCTTGGCTTCGAATGGAGATCTGAGTCCTGCTGTCTGCGTGATTGTTGACAAGTGACATGTTGAATAGGAATAATCACAGCTGTCTTGTCAAATTTAAATTATGTGAAGTTTTCAGAAGGATCTATCTCCCTGTGCATGCCAAAAGGAAAATATTCAAAAAGTTAGGAGATACTATGTCCTCTTTTGGACAATAATTAAAGTAATATCATAATCCAACAGGTTAGAAATGTTTTCTATTTTGTTTCCAGAACCTACAGACTTAGAATCTCCTTCTTTTTATTGATGTCCTTTCAACATATTTCCATAACAACAGAATAAATGAGACAGAACTCAAGCTCACTGGCATCCCAGCCCCACCCTCACTCCAAAAGCAGGAGAAGTGGGTTTCAACATTCAAAAGAGTGGAGCAGCACCCTCCAAACAATAGGGTCCCTTTCACACCCAGCTGCTTCCTACACACAGCTGAACAAAGGAGGCCTCCTGGCAAAGTGGTGCTTTCAAAGATCCCCAGTGAAGAGCTCACAATGTCCCCATTGTTTGGGTCATGATCACCCTTGACAGGGTTGCTAGTACAGAAGGTGCTGTGGGCTCTGGTGGGCCCCACTCTACATGTGGTAGATTCAAGACTTCACCACCTAGCCAGAGAGCTCCTTGGGGCCCACACAGTCCTGCAGGGGAGGGCATCTGACAGATCTGAAGAGCTGCAGATGTTGCCAGGTGAGAAGGCTGGCTCTCAGAACTGTGTCAAGGGATACTCCCTGTAGGAAGCAGTGCAATATCACATTGCTTTGTAACAACTCACATCTCTCAGCAGCCTCTCTCCTCGCTCCTCCCCCACAGTCATATTTTACTGGATCTGGAATCTCTGTCTAGATGAACCACCCCCCCTTTCTACTATAATAGACCCCACAGCCGTGACATACACACGTTCAGTAACAATGAGACTCGCCCTGCCATTCCAAGTCAGGCAGGGCGTGATTAAGCGTAGTGTCCACATACAACTCTGGGAACACCTTATGAAGAAGATTCTAAATAAGTCCAGCTACCTCAGAAGAACACCTTCCACTGTGGTGTAGGAGACAGCAAGACGTGGTGGTGAAGAACAGCCTGCCTCCCTCTTAAGCATAAAAACCATTTTATAATATAGACAAACCAGGTTCATTCCTGCTCATGATTAAACTTCCGTTTCTCAAGGGTTGGGCTATGCCCCACAGGTAACTACAAATGGTACTGTACTGCCTGTTTCAAGAAACGGCAACCATGTCTATTTTTTACTACCATCTAACAACCCTATCTTTGTTTCAAAAGGTTATATGATTGCCTGTTGCTATGACTACCTTCTTTTGCCCACCTTGCAACTTCTTCTTTGTTTCATAATTAACTTGTTATACTTACGTTCTGCTCCTGCAACCCTGCCTATTTTGTCTACCAAATACCACATACCCCTGAACTATAAAAGTCTTGTCTTCCTCACATCCAATGCTGACCTCTCGAACCTCGCCATAGGGAGAGGCGGCAGCCTGTGCACATGAATTTAAAAAAGCTTGCTTTAATTAATTTGACCATGATGATTTTGATCAGTTTCCTTTTCTTCCCATTTTTGGGATTAACAGTGGCCCAGGCCTTACAAGGCAGAGGCAGGGGCGGGCAGATCTCTGGGATCTCTGAGTTCAGGGCCAGCTTGGTCTATAAGACCAGTTCCAAGAAGTATATAGTGAGACTCCATCTCAAAAAACAAAAATCAAAACTAAAACCAAAACCAAAAAGACAGTAGAGACAGAGGCATCTAGGTATCTTTGGAGGTGGGTAATTGTTGTCTTATCATACATTGGCACAGTGGGATGCCTGACAGAATCATCATCATCACATGGGTATGTCACAGGCATCTGGTACCTCAGTCTCCAGCTGCATAGCTACTGGGCCATGAGTTCATTCATCTTAGTGCTCAACTGAGTAAGGAAGACAGATAATAGAAAGCAAATGCTCTATGCTACCGTTCCTTAAACTGGGGAAAGGGAGGGAGGTGCACATCATGCTGGACAGGAGACTGGAATCTTTGGATGTCACTAAATAGTCGGAGAGATGTCAGCCCTTCTGAACTATATGAGTTTGTATTATAACATGTTATCTTAATGCTAAAACCTACTCATATCTAAAGCCCCCAATCAGAATTGTGTTTGCACCATTCATACTAAGAGCACTTAGTATACAGCTATTTACAGCTCATGATTCTAGAGATGCAAGTTCCCAAAGCACACTGCAGCCTCTGGTGAGGATATCCTTGGTACGTCACATCAGCCTCTAAATCCCTCTGTATATGTGTGGTCTTTCTCCCACTCTCCATAAAGTTTCCAGAATTCACTCATGAAGCCTCCACCCTAATGACTTTACTTGCCAAAGGACTTACCTGTATACATCACAGTTACGTTTCCTCCCTCATCATACCATCAGCATAACACTTCAGAGAGTGGACCCTCATGTGAATTCATAGCAGACAAATCCTATTTAAAACATCATGTGGAGCAAAGAAGGGGCAAATCTCATCCATTCTAAACACTAAAGATTCAGCTTCCAAGTGACCAGGGGTCATAGTACATAGATATGGACACATACTGGTCTCCACCAAGCTCTACTGGCTGAGGGGAAGGAACACAGAAGATTGTTCTTGAGTCAAGCACAGTGCAACACTGCTTCTCTTCTCCCCTTTTTATCAGATGACAGGTCCAGGAGCTGTGTGATCATAACTCTTCAGGTGAGGAGCCAATAGAATAATAGAACATACAAAGTTCAAAATGATCACTACTCACATGCCAACCACCCAAAGTTAACCTCTTAGGATCATCTAAAACTATTTTTTTCTGTTGTAAATAAATATGTTATAATAAATAAATAAAACTGATGAGAAGATTACAAATAAAAAAGGTTTTCTGCCACGGCTAGAATTAGATGTGTAAAACATTGGGCCATACTGTGGGGAGGGGTGGTAAATTTAGAATAACAGACCTGACTCTATAGGAAGCATTCCCTCACCCACCCACTCCCTGAACCAAGCTCATCCTCTCTGTCTTCAAAAAGCTTCAAAGGTGAAGGCTGGGGCATTTTTAGCCACCCTCATCACAGAACAGGGCAGCCCAGAAAAAACATACTGCCAAAGCACATAACACATTCCTGCAGGTCTTGTTCTGCTCTAGGGGCTCCTTTAAAAGTTGCTTTGGAATATGAAATACTAAATTACCCTCCTCAAAGAAAGGGTTTTCATCTCTTACTCTCTTGGTTTGAGTCTGTTTGTATGTACGCATGTTCATATACAAATTTGTGTGTGTGTGTGTATGTGTGTCTATGTGTGTGGAGGCTCTGTTTATGAATAGCTGTGTATTCATTCATGTATGTGTCTTTGTTAGGAAGTTATAGGTGTTTGTAAGAATTGTGTGTGTGTGTGTGTGTGTGTGTGTGTGTGTGTGTGTGTGTTTCATACATTCACAAGCACGTCTGCACAAGTCTGGAGAGAGAGCTAGGGCTCCTTTTCCAGGAAGCCTCCTGTAGCTTATTCAGCAATGCAAAGGACCTATCCAGTGGCCGGAGGTGAGGACTAAGTAGGCTTCTGTGCTCTCTGGGAAGATGAGCAGTGTCTGGTCTGTGGAAAGGACAAGATGGCTTTTGGCTGTTGTGTCTCAGCAAATGCCCACCCCACAGCACACCTGTCTTCTACCTCCCTGTACACCTTTCCAGGGCCTCAGCTGACGGATTATCTGGGGGATAGCACAGGGCCTGTATTCTCAGGCCAGTCTCCCCTTCCTCCTTAATTCTGCCTGTCACAGGAAACATACTCTGTGTCCTTTATAGGAGGAGTGATAGGCTGGCCTGGCAGAAGAGAACTCTGGGAGTTCAGCTTGGCTACGCAGGATGGTAGAGTCTAGTGATCATCACTTATACATTAAAAAACTCATTAAGTCATTATACACTAGATCTGCCCATAATATCAAGTGTAACATAGATGATGTTAATTTTCAGTTGCCTGTCTCATGAGTTTAAGGCTATTAGTCTTTGAGAAAATATTAAGAAGCGCCCCCTCCCACCACCATCATGGGTGGACCCAACTCAATATACACATAGCTTCATGACAGGGTGACTTTGTGAGAGAAAAGAGCTGCCACTTTACCCAGCACACAGCCCCAGCTTGAGCCCCTGCTCCACTGGGAGCTGTGTTTATATAACACTACTATGCAGCACAGTCTCGCTCTTAGAGTCAGGAGGATAATTTACAGCACCCTCCTGAATCTTGATGATGCTTATTTTTCTTCACAATAGTGTACAGATTAATAAAAAACTACATCTAGAAAGATCCACAGGCCCAAAGCCCCTTGGTCCCCTGACTGTGGCAAATGCAGAGCATAGCAAACATCAAATCAGCCAGTTAGGCCTTTGTTATGAAACTAACATTCCTAAAATAATAAAGCACTTTTTTGTTGTTGTTCAGTAAACTCTAATTACAGTCATTCCTCAGAATACTGGAGAGATTGGCTCCAGGATTGCCTACAGACACCAAAGCTCACAGATGCACAAGACCCTTATATAAAATGGTCTCATATCTATACAGACCATACAGAAGGCCTTACATATTTTAAATCATCTCTATGCCACTTCTAATTCCTAACATGTGACAATGTCATATAAATAATAAGTGTTGCCCTTCTAGTGTGTCCCTACTTGGGGGCAGGTCAGCCTGTCTCCTCCTATCTTTCAACATCTCACAGTCTGCCGGGCTCCAGGGAGATTGCTGCAGCCAGGGCGACAGCCACCCAAATAACTGCAGCAGGTGGGTCCCCCAAGGTGCTCAGCAGATGAAGGTCTCCCCCACCCCCTGTACTTATGAAAGCCCTCTCTCTTCCAGTCTGTACTTGCTTGGGGGCAGATGAGTCTGTCTTCCCCTCTCTCTCAACACTGCACAGTCTGCAGGACTTCCAGGAAATCAGGAGATTTGCTGCAACCCAGGGACATGGGAGGCAGGTCCAGAGACACCTAAGTCAGCTAACACCAGAAAAAAACAGATGGTGAGAGGCAAGTGCAAGATCATAAGTAACAGAAGCCAATAACCTTTGACACCATCAGAACCCAACTCTCCCACCACCGCAAGTCATGGATACCCCAAAATATCTGAAGAGTATGATGCGGACCTAAAATGCCATCTCATGAAGATAATAGAGACCTTTAAAGAAGATATCCATAACTCACTTAAAGAAATACAAGAAACCACAGGTAAACAGGTAGAAGCCCTTAACAAAGAAACAAATAAATCCCTCAAAGAAATACAGGAAAACACAATCAAACTGGTAAAGGAATTGTACAATGTGGCCCAAGACCTAAAAATAGAATTAGAAACAGTAAGAAATCACAAATAGATGCAACCCTGGAAATGGAAAACCTAGGAAAGAGGTCAAGAGCTACAGAATACAAGGGATACAAGAGAGAACCTCAGGCATAGAAGATACCATAGAAGATACTGACACAACGGTCAAAGAAAATACAAAACATAAAAACTCCTATCTCAAAATATCCAGGAAATCCAGGACACGATGAAAAGACCAAACCTAAGAATAGTAGGAATAAAAGAGAGTGAAAATTCCCAGCTCAAAGGGCCCGAAAACATCTTCAACAAAATCATAGAAGAAAACTCCCCAACCTAAAGAAAAAGATGGCCATAAAAGTGCAAGAAGCCTACAGAACATCAAATAAATTGGATCAGAAAAGAAAAACCTTCCATCACATAATAATTAAAACAATAAATGCACAGAACAAAGAAAATATTAAAAACTGTAAGGGAAAAAGGCCAGGTAACATATAAAGACAGACCTATCAGAATTACACCAGACTTCTAAACTGAGACTCTGAAAGACAGAATATTCTGGACATATGTCATACAGACCCTAAGAGAACACAAATATCAGCTCAGGTGACTATACCCAGCAAAACTCTAAATCATTATAAATGGAGAAACTTAAATATTCCATGACAAAACAAAATTTAAACAATATGTATCTACAAATCCAGCCCTATAGAGGATTCTAGAAAGAAAACTCCAACACCAGAGAGTATCTACATCAAAGATAAAACAAGAAATTAATCATCATACAGCAAACCCAAAAGAAGAGAATCACACACACATAATACCACTTCCAACAACAAGTATAATAGGAACTCACTCAAAATCCTCAATAAAATACATAAGCTAACAGACTAAATATGCAACCAGTATCCAGCATTTTGCTGTATTCAAGAAATAAACCTCAATGACAATGACAGACATTACCTCAGAGTAAAAGGCTGGGGAAAGGTTTTCTAAGCAAATACTTCCAAGAAATGAGCAGGAGTTGTCATTTTAATATCCAATAAAATAGACATTCAACAAAAAAGTTATCAAATGGGATGGAGAAGGACATCTCATATTCATCAAAGGAAACATTCACCAAGATGAAATCTCAATTCTGAACATCTATACTCCAAATGCAAGGGCACCCACATTTATAAAAGAAACTTTACTAAAGCTCAAAACACACATTCAACCTCACATAATAACCATGGAAGACTTCAACACCCCACTCTCAACAACGGACAGGTCATTGAAACAGAAATTAAACAGAGACACAATGAAGCTAATAGCAGTTATGAACCAAATGGATTTAACAAATATATACAGAAAATTTCACCCCAAAACAAAAGAATATACCTTCTTCTCAGCACTTCACAGTACCTTCTCCAAAACTGACCACATGATCGATCACAAAACAAGCCTCAACAGATACAAGAAGATTGAAATAATTCCATGCATCCTACCAAGTCACCACGGACTAAGGCTTGACTTTAATAACAACGAAAATGACACAAAGTCCACATACCCATGGAAAATGAACAACTATCCACTCAATGATAACTTGGTAGGAAGGAAATAAAGAAATTAAAGACTTTCTAGAATTCAGTGAAAATGAAGACAACATACCCAAACTTATGGGACACAATGAAAGCAGTGCTGAGAAGAAAATTCACAGCACCAAGTGCCCTCATGAAGAAACTGTAGAGATCCTACACTAGCAACTTAACAGCACACCTGAAAGCCCTAGAACAAAAAGAAGCAAACAAGCCCAAGAGGAATAGAAGGAAAAAAATAATCAAACTCAGTGTGGAAATCAACCAATTAGAAACAAAGAGAATGATACAAAGAATCAACAAAACCAAAAGCTGTCTTTTTTTATTATCTTTTTTTTTCTTTAAGATTTATTTATTTATTATATGTGAGTACACTGTAGCTGTCTTCAGACACTCCAGAAGAGGGCATCAGATCTTGTTACGGATGGTTCTGAGCCACATTGTGGTTGTGGGATTTGAACTCAGGACCTTCAGAAGAGCAGTTGGTGCTCTTAACCACTGAGCCATCTCTCCAGCCCAAAAGCTGTTTTTATGTTTTAAAAAATCAACTAGATAGTTAGCCAGACTAACTAAAGAACACAGAGACAGTATCCAAATTAACAAAATCAAGAATGAAAAGGGAGACATAACAGAAACTGAGGATACTAAAAATAAATAAATAAATAAATAAAAATAAAAAATCAGATCATACTACAAAAGCCTTTACTCAACAAAACTGGAAAGTCTAGATGAAATGGATAACTTTTTAGACAGATACCATGTACCAAAGTTAAATGAAGAGCAGAAAAACTCTCTAAATAGTCTCATATCCTCTAAGGAAATAGAAGAAATCATTAAAAAAAAATATCTCCCAACCAAAAAAAAGTCCAGGACCAAATGGCTTTAGTGCAAAATTCTACCAGACCTCCAAAGGAGAGCTAACTTAAACTATTCCATACAATAGAAACAGAAGAAACACTACCTAATTCATTCTCTGAAGCCATAGTTACTCTGATACCTAAACCACACAAAGACCCAAATTTTGTTAATGAATATAGATGAAAAAATACTAAATAATATTCTGGCAAACCAAATCCAAGGACACATCAAAACCATCATTCACCACAATAAAGTAGGCTTCATCGCAGGGATGCAGGGATGGGTCAATATATGAAAGTCCATTAATGTAATCCACTATATAAACAAAATGAAAGAAAAAAATCATATGATCATATCATTAGATGATGAAAAAAGAATTTGATAAAATACAATATCCCTTCATGTTAAAAGTATTGGAAAGATCAGAAATTTAAGGCCCTTAACTAAACATAATAAAAAGCAATATACAGCAAGCCACCAGCCAACATTAAATTAAATGGAGAAATACTTGAAGCAATACTACAAAAATCAGGGACAAGACAAGGCTGCCCACTCTCTCCATATCTGTTCAATATAGTACTAGAAGTTCTAGCTAGAGCAATAAGACAACAATAGGAGATAAAGGAGATACAAATTGGGAAAGAAGAAGTCAAGGTATCACTATTAGCAGATGATATGACAGTATATATAAGAGACCTCAAAAATTTACAAGAAAACTTCGATAGCTAACAAACAACTTCAGAAAAGTGACTAGATATAAAATTAACTCAAACAAATCAGTCCCTCCCCTTATACAAATGATAAACAGACTGAGAAAGAAATTAGGGAAATAACACCTTTCACAATAGCCACAAGTAGTATCTTGGTGTAACTTTTACCAAGCAAGTGAAAGATCTGTAACATATGAGGCAGATGCAGGCGGATTTCTGAGTTCAAGGCCAGCCTGGTCTACAGAGTGAGTACCAGGTCAGCCAGGGCTACACAGAGAGACGCTGTCTAGAAAAACTAAATTAAAAAAAAAAAAAAGAACTTC
The DNA here is from genome assembly GCF_008632895.1 of Mastomys coucha. Classification (NCBI taxonomy): domain Eukaryota; kingdom Metazoa; phylum Chordata; class Mammalia; order Rodentia; family Muridae; genus Mastomys; species Mastomys coucha. Next base: position 30,089,223 of record NW_022196911.1, read on the forward strand.
AAAGCTCTGAAAAGGGAAATTGAACAAGACCTTAGAAGATGGAACGATCTCCCATGCTAGTGGATTGATATGATTAACATAGTAAAAATGGCCATCCTACCAAAAGCAATCTACAAATTCAACACAATCCCCATCAAGATTCCAAGATAGTTCTTGACAGGCATGGAAAGAGCAATTCTCAATTTCATATTGGAAAACAAAAAACCCAGAATAGGAAAAATAATTCTTAACAATAAAAGAACTTCCAGTGGCAACACCATCCCTGACCTTAAGCTGTTCTACAGAGCAACAGTGGTAAAAAACTGCATGGTATTGGTACAGAGATAGATAGATAGACCAATTGAATAGAATTGAAGAACTAGAAATAAGCCCACACACTACCTAATAAGAAACACTACCTAATTCATTCTATGAAGCATGGTACTGGTACAGAGATAAATAAGTGGACCAATGGAATAGCATTGAAGAACCAGAAATAAGCTCACACCACTTATAGACAGTTGATCTTCAACAAAGAAGCCAAAAACATACAATGAAAAAAATAAAGCATCTTCAATAAATGGTGCTAGTCCAACTGGCAGTCAGTATGTAGAAAAATGAAAATATATCCATATTTATCACCTTGCACAATGCTCAAGTCTAAGTGGACCAAGGACCTCAAAATAAAACCAGATATACTGAATTGAAGAGAAAGTGGGAAAGAGCCTCCAACTCATTGACACAGGGGAAATTTTCCTAAACAGAACTCTAATGGCTTAGGCTTTAAGATCAACAATTGATAAATGGGACTTCATGAAACTGAAAAGCTTCTGCAAGGCAGAAGACAAAGTCAGTGGGACAAATGGGCAACCCATGAATTGCTTCACCAACCCCACATCTGATAGAAGGCTAATATCCAAATATATAAAGAACTCAAAAAGCTAACCTCCAGAAAAGCAAATAACCCAATTTTAATAAATGGAGTACAGAGCTAAACAAAGAATTCTCAACTGAGGAATCTCACATGGCTGAGAAGCACCTAAAGAAGTGTTCAATATCCTTAGTCATCAGGGAAATGGAAATCAAACCGACCCTGATTCCACCTTACACCAATCAGAAGGGCTAAGATCAAAAACTCAGGTGACATCAAATGCTGTTGAGAGTGTGGAAAAAGAGGAACACTCCTTCAGGGCTGGTGGGATCGCAAGCTGGTACAACCACTTTGGAAATCAATTTTGTGGTTCCTCAAAAAAATTGGAAATAGTTCTACCTGAAAATCCAGCTATACCAGTACTAGGCATATAGCCAAAAGATGCTCCAACATATAAACAAGGCCATGTTCTACACTACGTTCATAGCAGCCTTATTTATAGTATCCAGAAGCTGGAAACAACCCAGATGTCCCTCAACGGAAAAATGGATACAGAAAATGTGGTATATTTACACAATAGAATACTACTCAGCTATCAAAAACAACTACTTCATGAATTTTGCAAGCAAATGGATAGAACTAGAAAATATCATCCCGAGTGAGGTAATCCAGACCCAAAAGGACATACATGGTATCTACTCACTGATATTAATTAATTAAGTGGATATTATCCCGAAAGCTTAGAATACCTACTATACAACTCACAGACCATATGAAGCTTAACAAGAAGGAAGACCAAAGTGTGGATGTGTCAATCCCACTTAAAAGGAGATTGACAAAATAATTATGGGAGGTAGAGGGAGGGGGTCTTAGTGAGAGAGGGGAGGAGAAGAAAAACAAGGGTGGGTTCAGGTATGGGAAGAAAGAGAAGTTCAGAGGGAATAAATAGAAATATGTACAAATCAGGGGTGGGGAATGGGGTGGGGTATGGTGAGGGGAACCACTAGAAAGTCCCAGATGCCAGGGATGTGAGAGGCTCCCAGGACCCAGTGGGGATGACATTAGGTGAAATACCTAACAGAGAAGAGAGAGAACCTGAAGAGATCACCTGCAGTAGATAAACAAGGCTCCCATTTCAGGGATGGGACCACTCACCCATCTCAAAATTTTTAACGCAAAATTGTTCCTATTTAAAGGAAACACAGGGCCAAAAAATGGAGCAGAGACTGAAGGAAAGACCATCCAGAGACTGCCCCACCTTTAGATACATCCTATCTGCAGACACCAAACCCCGACACTATTGCTGATGCCAAGAAGGCTTGCAGACAGGAGCCTAGTGTGGCTGTCCTCTGAGAGGCTCTGCCTGTACCTGACTATAACAGATGCAGATACTTAACAGCCAACCATTGGACTGAGCCCAGGGACCCCAATGGAAGAGTTATGAAAGGACTAAAGGAGCTGAAGGCGACTACGACCCCATAGGAAGAACAACAACATTTAACTGGACCCCTCTAAGCTCTCAGGGACTAAACTACCAACCAAAGACTATATATGGGTGGGTCCATGGCTCCCGCTACATTTGTAGCAGAGAATAACTTTATCTGGCATCAGTGGGAGGGGAGGCACTTGGTCCTATGGAGGCTTGTTGCCCCAGTGAAGAGGGATGCTAGAGGGGTGAGGCCTGGAGTAGGTGGGTGAATGAGGGAGTAGCCTCTTAGAGGCAAAGGCAAGGGTTGATGAGAGGGGAGACTGGGAAGGGGGACAACATTTGAAGTGTAAATCAATAAAATAATCAATAAAAACAATAATAGTGTCATATTGCTTATGGAGTAATAACAGAAGCTGAATATACATATTCCAGATGTAATATTGTCTGTAATATTTCCATGGTTGAGCCTCCATGGAAATAGATCCCATGGGCACAAAGGTCTGACTGTACTAACATATCACTCAAATGTGTGTTTAGGGACATGTGCCTAGGTGTGTTTAGGTGCCATGGGTTCTTACAGTGAAGGGTCCAACATCTGAGGGGCACATAAGCAAATCTGACTCACCTCCACAGGTCTCCTGTATTCGCACCACATCACCAATCTGTAGCGTAAGATGCTGGGCTCCACTGCCTTGGAAGTTGTAGATAGCTGTGAAATGGAACATAGAGATAGTCAGGAAGACCTCTAGGCACCTTGATCATTCTTTCGTATTGCAGCCTCTGTCTTGAGTCTATCTCACATGTATGAAACCCAAATGGGCTACAGAAGGCCAGTGCAGAAACCAGCTACCTACATCAATCATCAATACAGACCCACTTAAAAACCCACATCTTCCCACACGAGTCCTGCACTGTAGCCTGGATGATAAGATGGCTATTTGTACCACCCATACATTTAGCCTTTTGCTGCTGTGCTCCAGGTATGAGGTGTGCATCTTCTCTACTCACAGCAACCCATGGGAGGCAGGGGCTATGAGCCCAGCAATGGAAATGAAGACACTCTAGCCAAAGTCATCAAGATGACGTTGGGGTCCAGGAATCACCTCACAAACCACACAAATAGATCTCGGTCAGACAGGTTATTGAGTCCAGTGCTCAATGGGTTATTGAGCATGCACCCCAGGAGTGGTTGGCCAGAACCATGGTCCAGATTTGAGAATCGAACCATGACCCCAAGTTAAAATCCTACAGCATTTGTAATCCCAAAATCCACAAACATCTGTGCCAAGTTATTTCACCAATCAGGATTTAGGGATAAGAGATTTCCTTAGAAACATGTTTTTGTTGCACATTTTTCCATTGGTTGGTGTATTCAACTGTAGCATTGGACTTGCCTTGTCTAATATTCATGTCTTAACCTGTCTACCAGGAAGGGACTTATCCAACATTCATGCCTTAACTTGCCAACAAGGATATCAATTACCCATGTACCCATATTTCTTTCTGCCAAGTAGGATGTCAGTTCCCAGGAAGGTCTTGGAACCTTAAACTTTAGCCAACATTGCTCAAAATAGAAGTCTTATTCCAAATAGTTTTTTATATTAGAGTAAGTGCCTTTCTTACGTTACGGTCCATCCCACAGGGCAGCTTATACCACAAAATCGCATACAGAAGTACAGGAATTGCTGTTGAGTGGCTAGTTCTGGTCCAAGCTTATTGTGGGTAACTATACAAAGACATTATACTGACTTCTATCTTGATTGGTTTGCAAGGGTAGGCAACATAAGAGAATACGTAATCAATCTTGACATTAGAAAGGTTCCTAGTAACAGCAAAAACATATGAGAAAGTTGCCGTATAATGGCAGGCTAGCCGGGTAACTGTTACCTAGGTCCTGACATTTCACCTAGGCTCTAACATTCCTTCTAGGCCTTAATGTTTTACTTAGGTCCCAACAACAAGAAATGCCAGGAAACTCACCCAGCTTCTATCCTGTCACCCACTAAACTGGGATACCTCTTGTTCCCTGTATACTCCATCTCAGCAACAAAATCTCAGCATGAAGGTGCTCCATCACTCCAATATCTCCACAACCATCTTTGTCTAATAAGTATGACAGTTTGAATCTGAACTGTCCTTCGTGGGCTTATGGTTAGAAAGCTCAGTTAGAAAGCTAATTTGCGACACTGCTTTCAAGGTTCTTAGCCTTTAGGATGTTGGGCCTGGCTGGTGGAAACAGATGACTAGGGATGGGCCTTTGATGACACTCTTCTCTAATTCCAGACTTTGCTTCCAGGTCCATCCAGATATGACAAGTCACTGCCAGAAGCTCCCACCTCTCTGGAGCCACTCTGCTGTGCCTTCCACCTATGGTGGCCAGAGATTCGTTTGAAACCATGAGCCAAAATAAACCCACCTCTTCTCAAACTGTTAGTCAGGCATTGTGTCACACCAGGAGGAAGTAATGCAGAACATCTTATCTGTTTCCTACCCAACAACAACCAACTTAGAGCCGCCAAAACAAACCCTCAGGTTTCCAGAAGGCCACAATCACAGTCACCCTACTTCCTAAAGGCTGTAGGATGCATGGATGAGTACTTAGTATTCAGGAACGTATTCCCATCCATGGGTTGGAGATTTAGCTCAGTAGTAAAGGGTTTCCTTAGCAAGTACAAAGTTATAGTTTCAACCTCCAGCATCCAGCATGGAAAAAAAAAAAAACAGCAAGAGAACATCTGTTCTCATCGAAGCTATTCATTCCTAATGGCAGGAGTCGTCAGAGACTTCTGTAGTTCCTTGGACCAGGAGATCACCCACACCATCAAAGGGGAGGAAGAGGTAGGCTGCTGCAATATCACTGCTGTGGTCACTGCCGTGGTCTCCTTTCCCCATGGCACTGGCAGTCTTGATGATGGCTGCCTTAGTTGCTGATGTAGGTTCCTGGAGCTGTAAACAGCAGAAGGACCTTGTCTCAAAAAGTTTTGTCATGAGTGAGTGCATGTGTGTGTGTGTGTGTGTGTGTGTGTGTGTGTGTGTGTGTATGTGTGTTCCCTGCTTGCTGTTACTTCCACACCTCAGAACACTCACTTACAGAAGCAACTCTACAGTAACCAATCTCGAAAACATTAAAAAACAACCCAACTACCTTCACCCACCGGGGCAGAGACTTCAAGAACAAAACAAAATGTCTTTCCCAAGCCCTGGGAATTCAGGATTAGGGCTTAAATACTTCCAAGAATAATGGCTTGGAAAGCCACCCACCTACACCAAGGAATTTAAAAGGCTGTGCATGAATGTTAGGCATATGCTGGGGGTATGGGGCTGGCATTGGTGGGAGGTGGGGAGGAGGGTGTGAGGAACCCCTGAATTCTCAGCTCTGACTGAATCTCAACAGTCTTGCAGGCAGGAAGTCAGGCTGAGCAGAGCTGCAAAGGCCAGGGTAAGCCCTGAAGGCATGCCAGCACACAGAGCCAGCTGCAAAGACTGGCTCTTTCCCTTTCTTTTGACTCCAGGTACTTAGAGTCTTCAGTGACTACACCCAACAAACAAACACAAACATATTTCTGTAAAGCTACTAACCATCTAAACATTACCACCCATTTCAAGCAATGACTGCAGGTCAACAAGGAGGGCATGCTGCCCGCAGCTTTTGCATCCTAATAATATGCAAAGTATCTACTTTTCAACTCAAAAGTATGAGTATATTAAGAAGGAAGTACAGCCAACTCATGGGAAGGGATAAGTTAACAGAAAATTGAGTAAGAGAAAGGACAAAAACTGGACTGAGGAGATGAGGGGTTAAATCAACTGTCTTACATAGATTTAAAGAACTAAAGAAAACAAAGACAGAAAGCAAAGGAAATGAGAATGTGACTCCAGAGTAAAGAATATCACTGATGACATAGAAATCCTAACAAAATAGAGCTGGGTGTGGCAATGTGCAGCTACAATCCCAGCACTCAGAGGCTGAAGCAGGAGGATGATGGGGTTTGAGTGAGGCCAGTATGGTTTCACTGGGAGAACTTACCTCAAAAAAGTTATACAGCAGAATCAAATAGAAACTCTGGACAGAGGCAACAATAGTAAATATGAAAAACAAAAAACAAAAACAAATGCAAAAAACTTAACAATGAACTTTAAGGGCAGAGTTGAGAGAGTGGGAAAGAAACTCGGTGACCCTGAAGACAGGGCAGCTGAGATCAAGCCAGACCAAGATGCACAGAGACAAAACAGCAAACAAAAATGAACAGATCAGAGATTTGCATATTACAGCCAAACGCACCAACACAATCATATAGGGAGCCCAGAGTGAGCGAAGAAAGAAAAATGGGCAGAAAAAAAACTGAAGAAATAATGGTCAGAACCACTCAACTATAATGGAAGACTCAAGTCTCCACAGCAGGAGACAGCAGTGAAATGGAAGTGGAGTAAACTCACAGCCATGCACACCAAGACACATTTAAGTCTGTTATAAACAAAGATGAATAATTTTAAGCAGCTGTACAAAGGACTTTAATGAGACAATGACATGAGGTCCCCTTTAGAAACCATGAAAAGGGGAAAAAATCTAGAAATGGAGAATTTCATAGCTCATAAAATTTTCCTTCAAAAATGAAGAGAAAATTAAGAAATGAACAAAAACTAATTTAAAAGAACTGAACCCATAGTTAATATCACAATCGAATAATATATAAAATATTATGTATCTGACATATATCACAATAATAAATATAATATACCATAATGTAGCTAATAATCACAGTCTCATTGAATTAATATGACTGAGATAAATGTATGAAATAACAATGAAATGTTATAAATGATATATAAAATGTATAAAATAATAATAACAGAAATATCTACGATAACAAACACAACACAAAGATGATTGCAGTGTAGCAGAAAGGGTGATATGGGGCTGGGAAGGAGCTTAGCATAGTGTACACTATGAGAATACAGTAATTTTAGCTCCGACTAGATTGTTAAAAACAAGTGTAATTAGTTTTAAAGACCAAGTTAACCAATAACCACTACTAAAACAGCTTTAGAGGCCGGAGAGAGAGAGAGAGCTCAACTTTAAACACACTGACTGATCTTCCAGAGTGCTCCAGTTTGATTCCCAGCTCTCCCATAACAAATCAACCATCTATAGCCCCTAATCCCTGTGAGATCTGGCACCCTCTTCTAGCCTCTCTAAGCACTGTATACATGTGATATGCAATCAAAATATTTGTAAACATAAAAAATAATAATAATGTAGTGGCTTGTGTTCTCATGCTAATTATGTTTACCCAAAAACCTGTTTGCAGTGTCCCGCACATAGGACTAAAGGAAGTCTGTCCCCAGTTGGTTTTTGACTGGTCAATAAGGTTGCCGGCTGCCAACTGCTGAGCAGAGAGACAGAGTCAGGGCTTTTAGGATTCCCAGGAAGGGACTGAGGAAAGAGGAAGAGGGGATTCTACCATGATGAGGGTGTAGGAGACAGATCACGCAGGACAGGAGCAGGACGGAGAGGCAGCCTACGTGTAGGCCCAGGGGGAAAACAGTCCCAGAAGGCTTGCCCAGTAGGGTCCAGGACAGCGAAGATGAAATACAGACTTAGCAAGTATTAACTCAGGAACACTGGAGGGGTGTGTGTATTAGCCCCGTGGAGTTAGGTAGTGGCCCAGCTGTTGAGCTGCTGAAGGCACATTAAAAATAAACCTGCTTGTGTGTGTGCATGTGCATGCATTTGTGTGCGTGGGTGCGTGGATGTGTGTGTGTGTGTGTGTGTGTGTGTGTGTGTGTGTGTGTGTGTGCGCGCGCGCGCGTATCCTCAAGCGTATGTGTGTGTGTGCGCGCGTGTCTTTCATTCATGAATCTTGGGCAGTATCAAGAAGCTTACACTGCCAGCAGGGAGTTCAGAGTGAATTAACATTTTACCACTTCAAACTAATTTTAAAAATCTTAAAAATTAAATAACCTTGAAAACATTTAAAAAGGGAAAACAGATTTTAAAAGCAAATAAATACAGACAAGTGTGAGAGAGGGAGAAACGGGAACTGAGGACAAAAATGTCTATGTGTGACTGTGAAGTGATGACCCCATGCTAAGGCAGAGACCACAGCGGGAAAAATAATCAAGTGCAAACAAAGTTGTAATGGAACACTCAGGATCAAGGAAAACAAAGATGTAAAATATACACAAAGCCAACAGCCACATGAAAAGAGAAACTATTTCCTCAATATCAACTTTAAAATGTACAAGGAGATTAAACCTCCTGTCAAAGGGCAGAGGTTGACAAGATTGGAAAGAAGGCTCAGTAGGTGAGAGAGAGCACAAACCACTTTTGCACCACTCCATCCTGAGCACCTACTTGGAGAGGTTCACATGGCTATAACTAGCTGCAAGGGACTCCCACTCTCTCTTTTGTCCTCTGAAAGCACTGCACGCAGATGCACAAACCCACATACAAGTAAGTATACACACACACATACATGCATACACATACACACACATACACAACACACACACATACACAACACATACACACACATATATATGTATATATACACATATATATATATGTATATAAAAGGGATTGCAAGAAATATTTTTACAAAGCACCAATCCAACTACATGTTTTTTCGAGAAACTAGCTTTAGGTACTCAAGTAGGTCTGATTTAAAAAAAAAAATGAGGAAAGCTGTAGTTACAAATATACAACAGTGAACTATATTAACAAGCCTTGACCCAATTAAAAAGTCAGGAAGTTCTACAACAGTAGTTGAAGATCTCATTAACAGGCTATCAGCAAATGGTTAGAAAAATTAGGTCCACAGTCAAAAAGGAAACAGAGGAATTGGCCAATACCACAAACAACTGGACCTGACCAACATCTGTAAGACGTTGCTGTCCAGAGCAGCAGAGTCCCACTCTCACCGTACAGGGACCCTCTGCAGCACTGGTCACAAGTAGGGCTGCACAGCAAGTATCTGATAGGCAAAATGACTAAGATCATGAATAGTGTCTTCTGTGACCACAGAGAAATAAAGCTAGAGATCTATATCAAAGTCAAAACTGAAAAAAAAATCACAAATGAGGGTCAAAGTCAGAAGCAAAATAAAATGGCTAAAAAACTCACAAGAAAAACTAGAAAATCTTTTCAAACAAGGTAAACACAAACACAGTCTACCAAAGCTCCTGGATACACAGAGGCAAGCACAGTCTACCAAAGCTCCTGGATACCGCAG
>NW_022196911.1:30099055-30102441 GCF_008632895.1 Mastomys coucha
GTCTACCAAAGCTCCTGGATACACAGAGGCAAGCACAGTCTACCAAAGCTCCTGGATACACAGAGGCATGATTAGAACATTTCAGTTATAGATTTCTGCCTGGAAGCACAACAGAAACCTCAAGTTACCTGTATTGTTAATTTTAACAACTAATAGAAGAAAAGCAAATGAAACCCAAAGATGAAAGAAAGAAAACAACGCAAATTAAAGCAATGAGGGGCTAGAGGGGAAACAGTGGAACGAGAATGCGCTCCTTAGAAGTGATAAACAGAGAGGCAGGTAGAGTAAAAAATGAAGGGAGGCTTCGTGTTACCAAGTCAGAGTAAAGTGAGGACATTACTGCCAACAATTCAGAAAGGAAAGAGATTATAAGCAGACAGGCCTTTAGCTACTGCCTCTTATAGTGAATGTAATCAAAAGTGAAACTTTCACAAGAGAAGGCTTTCGACACTTGTACCCCCAAAAGTGTGGTGACCTACAGGAAATGGATGCATTCCTTGAAACACACTACCAACCTTGACCCATGGGAAAACATAAATTCAGTTATTAACACCCCCCGCAAAGTGAGATAGCTCAGTTAGTAAAGTGCTTAGGAAGCAAACATGAGGACCTAAACAAGGATCTCTAGAATCTACTTTTAAAAAGTCAAGTATGGTGCCATGCATGTGTAAGCCCACTACAGGAAGTAGAGACAGACAGATCCCTGAGTTCATTGGCCAGACAGGCGAGCTCAGTCCATGAACTCCAGGTTCAGAGAGAGGATCTGTCTCCAAACAAGTAAGGTGAAGAGCAATTGAAGAAGACATCTGACCTTTGGCCACCACACACACACACATACACACACACACACACACACACACACACACACACACACACACACCAAGCATGTACAAAATCCCACATTAATATGTCCATAGAATACCCACAGAGACATGCATACATGCATGCTCCGAAGAAGAAAGCACAATGTCATATTACTTCAGTATGAATTCTATAAGATAGAAGAAATCAATAGCTATTCTTTTTAAACTCTTCCACAAAATAAAGGAGGAAATTCTTCACAAGGTATTATGGGTACTCTTGGCTTAATCCAAGGAATTTATAAGTAAAGAACACTATCCCTTGTGAATGTAGACACATGCATCCACAAGAGATTAGCAAATGGAATCTAGCAATCTTACTGAAAGACACCATGGAATTTCCACAAGAGTGCAAGAACTGTTCACTATCCGAAACAATAAAAAATATATACTTGTATCAATCGCATAAAGGAAAAAGGTTACATGATCACTGAAGACAAAGCATTTGCAAAATTTATGGACATCTTATGATTTAAAAATAGTCAATAGACAGAATAGCTCCACCCAAAGGTGTAAATCAGTTGCTGCATGAGTCAGACCTCTCTGTCTCTGTGACACATACCTTGCACAGTCAGCTTCATTTTGACTGATAGTTTCAGAAGTCTCCTTCCTTGCCCTTGGCTCTGTCGCATCTGGGTCTATGGTGAGGCAGAGCTTCATGGCAATGGAAAGATGTGGCAGAGTCCACTCACCTCACAACACACATGAAGCAGAGAGAGTGGGGAGGAAGGTGCCATACATAAGAAATAGTCCCCAAGGACCTCCACCTAGGCCCCGCCCTCTAAATTTAGCACCAATTGTTGATGACTACATTCTCAGGAAGTAAGTATGTGGAAGGCATCTCATATTCTAAAACTATAATGGGTGTTTGTCTTATACCTTCAAAAATTAACTCAAAATATATCAAAACTATACATATTTATTAAACTCTTAGAAGAAAATACAGCTGTACTTTTTCACGCCCTGAGTTCATCATGGTTTCTTAGATACGTAATATGGTAGCTTGAATGAGAATGGCCCCATAGACTCATATATTTAAATGTTTGATTTCCAGTTGGTAGACTATTTAGGAAGGATTAGAGCGTATGGCCTTGTTGGAGGAGATGTATCACTGAGGGTGGATTTTGAGGTTTCAAAAGCCCATGCCAGGCCCGGTCTTACTCCCTTTACCTGCTGCCTGTGGGTGAGGATTTAAGCTCTTAACTACTGCTGTAGCATCATGCATGCCTACCTGTAACCATGTTTTCCACCATGATGATCATGGAATAACCTTCTGAAACTGTAAGCAAGCTCCCAATTATGTGCTTTCTTTTGTAAGTTGCCTTGGTCATGGTGTTTCATCACAAACCCAACTAAGAAATACAACAAAAACATCTGTTACATAAAAAATAGGTAGAAAGTTAGCCAGGCAGTGGTGTTACGTGCCTTTAATCCTAGTATGCAGGAGGCAGAAGCAGGCAGACCTCTGAAGCTTGAGGCCAGCCTGGTCTATATAGTGAGCTCCAGGACAGCCAGAGCAGCACAGAGAAACCCTGCCTTAAACAAACAAACAAAACAAAACAAAAAAGAAAAAAGATCGTCTTAGTTAGGATTTTACTGCTGTGAACAGACACCATGACCAATGCAATTCTTATAAAGAACAACATTTAATTGGGGCTAGCATACAGGTTCAGAGGTTTAGTCCATAATCATCAAGTTGGGAGCATGGCAGCATCCAAGCAGGCACAGTTCAGAAGGGACTGAGATTTCTACATCTTCATCTGAAAACTGCTAGCAGAATACTGACTTCCAGGCAGCTAGGATGAGGGTCTTATAGCCCACACCCAAAGTGACACGCCTACTCCAACAAGGATACACCTCCTAATAATGCTACTCCCTGGGCTGAGCATATACAAACCAACACAGAGAGAAAAAGAGAGATTGAGAGAGAAAGGTAATTTGGACTTCATCAAAATTTTAAAACCTTTGTGCAGCCAAAGCCACTATCAAAAAAGTGAAATGATGCGATTTTTAGGAGACACAGTTATAGCTGTCAAATTACACAGAGTGAAGTATTCAAGTTCAGATGTACAGATACCCCACATCTGACTCTTACATATGTATCCTAGTTTTGAATCTTTATGTTTATGTATCTAAGTCAGAGTGTTTGTAGAAATCAAAAAGCTAGAAATGTCCTAAAAGAGGGAGGGAATGGCTTTAAGGGCAGTAAGACAACAGAAAATATGTACTATTAAAGTAGATAGATGGAGAATTTGTGGGTAGAAAGGTTAATACAAGGATGGAGAGGGAAAAAAAGTGAAGGGGAGGGTCAATAAAAAACCAAAGATGCATGAAATGGACACATGCATGTAGGCAGCCGTTTGGACGATAAAATCCAAGATGGCACAGGTTCCCGATACACTGTAGCAATAGACAATTCCACTGCGCATGCGCCCCTCCTGAGCGGGTGTATGCTGTGCATGCACCTCTCCTGAGCAGGTGTATGCTAATGAGGGTCTGCTGGAGAACCAATCCAGGAGGACTTGG
>NW_022196911.1:30102549-30114931 GCF_008632895.1 Mastomys coucha
AGGAGGAGGAGGAGGAGGAGGAGGAGAAGAAGAAGAAGAAGAAGAAGAGGAGAAGGAAAAAGAAGCAGCAACATCAAGAAGAGCCAAGAAGAGCCGAGACACCAAGAAGAGCCAAGAAGAGCGGTGCCATCTAGAAGAGCTGTAACATTTAAGAACCTAGGAGAGCTGTAATACCTAGGTACCTTAAAGAGCTGTAACACCTGGGTACCTAGGAGAGCTGTAACACAAAAAGAAAATTTCCTGAGTAAACCGTCGAGAGAAGTCTCGGTGTTCTGTCGTCATTGCTGCCGGTGGGCAGCAGAAGCGTGGAACACACGTGCAAACCCACTACTTTATAAGATAATTTAAAATTTGTTTGTACAGACTTTCCCTACAAGGATGGATAATGGCTCCCAGAATCCATAGATTACTAATAACAAATCCCGGTGCCAAGCATGGAATACATCTCTATGAGATGATGACCAGAGAGTTCCCAGAGCACCCTGCCCCACCCCACCCCCATCCCCAAATAATACAGGCTACTGCCAGGTTACTCACAGAGTTAGATAATAAAACCCTGTTGTGGAACCTACCACATGCTTTGGTTGCAAAACATAAAGAAGGCAATTTAGAACTGAGCTGGAAGCTCCCTCCCTATTGACTGACTTTCATAAGTGCCCAATGGCGTTCTCTCTACAGGCTGCTGGGGGAGAAAAATCACTAATGGTCTTACCCAGCGGTGACCCTGCATTCTACAATAATGATACCCACACCTACTGGTGTGATAGTGAGATGACTTTTACAGGGATTGCAAACTCATTTCCATTTAGATTTGAGGCCTGCTTCATAGGAGGGAGCTTATGCCCAGTCCTGTAAATCTAGTCAGAAACCAGGATAGTGAAATGGGACCATCGCCAGGTTTAGGGGATTGTGAAGCAATAGAGAGGGGAATACTAGGGTATGAGTAATCTGATCAAGGAAATGGGGAGAGGGAGGAAGATAAATACAGAGGCAGGTAGGAGGAGAGGAAATGGCAGGATACAAATGACCTGATAGGCAAAATGGGAAATGGGAGACCCTCAAAGAAAGGAGAAGGGAGACACAGAAGAAGGAGGGAGGTAAAATAAATATATGGATGTCAGAAAAAGCCACAAGGAATCATAGTATTGACTATGCACACACACACACACACACACACACACACACACACACACACACCTTATAATACACATAATTCGGTGTATAAATATACATATACAGTTTGGATCAACTTTTGTCATCTGGGCTAACAATGCTCCCTTCAAGAGCCAAAGAACATCTAACAAAACCCTCAATACCAGACATGAGAAGCCCTCTTTTGGGTTGTCTGCAAAAGCTACCCAAGGGTTGTATGTCCTCAAACATACAACCTCTTGATGTTGCTCTTAGTTACTCCCTAGATGTAAAAAGTACCCCATTGCTGAAGATACCACACACTTCAGACACAGGGCCCAGAGGTTCCGGAGCTGGAACATACTGGAATGTCCTCTCCCTGAGGACTAGCTTCTATGGTACCAGAAAACACATGCAAGTTTCCAAAGGAAGGAGGAAGCCATCAGTCCATCCTACCCAGCTATAGCACCTACAAAGCACATCAATGACCAGCATGGACAAGGGTGCAGTAGAGGCACACATGTCTTGGCAGTAACCAACAGCTCTAATTAGGTTAAGGCTCACTCAACAAGAGGAGTGAATGCCATGCCTGGTATCTGAAACCTAGACATCTATTCAGTTTTAGCATTCCTTCTAGGCTCCGCCCCAGAGTTGCCTGGCAACTGTCAGGTATGCCTGACTCACTATAAAAGGGGCAGCTTGCCCCCTCCTCTCTCTCTTGCTCTCTTATCCTTTTCCTTATCTCCCCATACCCCACTCCCCCTCTCTCCTGTGTTCATGGCTGCCATCTATTCCTCCTCTCTGTCTCTCTGTCTCTCTGTCTCTGTCTCTCTGTCTCTGTCTCTCTGTCTCTGTCTCTCTCTGTCTCTCTTTCTCCCTTTCTCTGTCTCTACTACCCCTTCAACTCCCCTCCCCACGCCCTAAATAAACTATTCTCTATTCTACACTATGCATCATGTAGCTGATACTTCAGAGCAAAGGGATGCCTCAGCATGGGTTTGCAGAGGCACCCCTTTCCCCGCACCATACTGAGCCTCTATCAAACATATCCCTGGCTTTCTCTTTCGTTTTATAAAACACAGCACTCAGTACTAATGAATTCATAGTTATTGGAGGAGAATCTACAGCCACTAGTTTACTAAACCAGCATAATCCCTAACCACAATCTATAAACATCTGTTCTTATACCCACAAATAAGTGTAGTCTTCACTTCTCAGCAAGGAACTTCTCTTTGCAACAAACTGAGACCACTAGAGAAAACCATAACAATTCAAAATGCAGAGTTCTGGAGCTCAGTCCTAATGGATACAAACATTTCAGCATCTAAGGCTCGGATTACACTGCAGAGGAGGGAGTAGACAGGCTGTAAGAGCCAGAGGATCAGGGGGTTTGCTGTGAGATTTCATCTTTTATTAATATTAAAAGCTACACACATAAAATCTCATCAGCACGACTGCCAAAATATGAGCTGAACAGGTTGACACCAGCAAACATGCCTAAGTGGACAAGGAAAAGCCCACACAGCTTCAATCCTACAAAACCAAAAATACAACAGGAATTAAAAAACTGGTTTCCCTAGAAACCAGGAAAACTGGGCGTAGGAGAGACAACCCTCCCAGGACACCAATTGGTTATCCAGGGCCACATGCTCAGCTCTAAACACATATTGACCAGTAATACAATATGGAATTCCATAGGTTATATTTAGGAATATATATGCATATACAAGCATATATGTTTATAGATTTTGGTTTTTTGTTTTTTGTTTTGTTTTTAGGGATTTGCTGGTTTAGTAAACCAGTGGTTGTAGATTCTCCTCCATAACCATGACTCTATTAGTTCAGAGTAGATTTCTAGGTTTCTGATACCAGACATGACATCCCTCTCACTGAGTGGGTCTAAATCCATGGATCTGAAGGAGAGTGGAGAGGGATGCTCCAGAGGGTTTAGAGTGAACTTAGGGAGGGGAGAGTGTTATAATTAAATCACAAACTCCGAAACAAACAAAGAAGCAAGCAAAAAGAGCTCATGGATGGGGAGGTCCCAGACTGTAGGAGAGAACCGACAACTGTTGCTTTACTAAGTGGATGTGTCTTCAAAGTGCCTTTAGCTGTTTATATTTATAGCCACAAAATAGCACCCACTCTCAGCCTTCAAACAAGCTTTCCCTTGCAATGGACAGTGGTTAACTCAGAGGCTCACAGCAACAAATCCAGTCTGAAGTAAAAGTCTACACTATCCCAACCTTTATAAGGAACTCTCACATTGCAACAACAAAGCAACAACACGGACCAAGACAGAAGGAGGCAAAGGAATTAAAAAACTGGTTTCCCTAGAGACCCGCAAATGCCAGAGAACACATGAAAAGATCTTTGGCATTAAAGTCATTAGGGACCTGCTAATCAGAAGCACATCATGCCACCTCATATGATATGACCACCCACTGGTATAGCCATAATGGTTTGTTATTGGTTTTTGTTTTGTTTTTGAAATGGATGCAGAAAAATTGTAATCCTCAAAAATTTGCATGTCATGTATAGCAATTAGGGGACAGTATGAGCAGTCTTCAAAGGCAAGCAGAATTAACATGGGACCCATCAATTCTATTACTGGACTCACATCCCAAACTGTCAATAAGAATTCAAACCAAAAACCTTCATATGAACATTTATTAGACACTATCAGCATAAGCTAAAAGATCAAAACAATCCAGGTATCTATCAATAGCTGGATAAGTAAAATGTGGTATATGCATACAATGGAATACTATTCAACCAGATAAGGGCACAAACTATTCATACATGGTACAGTACAGATGGTCCTAGAAAAACATACTAAGAAGAAGGAACCAGACCCAAAGAGCCATCAATGTCTTGCTCTGTTCCATTTATATGAAAGATCAGAAGCAGAAAAACAGAGATGCCAACAACTAAATAGTTACGGGAGCAGAGCGAGGGGTTACAGCTTAATGGCTACTAGATCCATTGTTGGAGAAATGCAACCTTGTACAGCTAGGCAATGGAGTGGTAGCTGTGGTCAATGCTACCAAACTGTGCAACTTAGCATGGTTAAAACAACAAGCTGAGACTTCATGTGTTTGGTCAAAATTACCAAGAAATATCTGTGCACCGAGCACCTGAGGTGCAGTGAGGTGCTAGGAGGGAGAGGTGTGGTGGTGAGCAGGATTGTGAAGAAGAGTATTTGGCCTCAGGAAGTCAGGCGCAAGAGAGCTATAGGGAGCATGCCCTGAGTGATGTACAGTCTTCGGCAACCTGGAGCGGAATCAGGCAAGATGACCTCGGCAGCAAGAGGCCCATCTGCAGTGACAAGGGTGAAATGGACGGTCCCACCTCCAGAAACCCAGGTCATTATAGAGCATCAGTTATCCCCAGGATGAGCATATGGGCTGACTGGAGGCTTCCTGGGGTGCAGGGTCCAGGCCCACACAGCTCTGCTCTCCCTTTAAGCAGGAAGGAGCTTGCCCAGGGTCCTTCCACATGAGGGCAGTGAGCCCTGCTGCTGCTCTGTGGACAGTGGGTCTATGGCTAACGGCCTCCCAGCTTGGCAGCTGCCAGCAGCAGGCCAGACTTCCTCTCTCTGTCTTAAAGTAGGCACCATGGTGCCAGCTCTGACCACCCTGAAAGACATCTGGGGAACCAAGGGAGTAAATTAAACTTTACACAGGTTGTTAAGGTTCCTGGAGAGAAACTGTGTGTAACCAGGCCTCACCTACCAGGGAGTATGGACTGATAGTAAGCCTGGCAAGAACCAATGTTCTTTGAACATTTGCCTTGGACTAGACACTGTTCAAAGCTCTCTCCTCTTACGTGTTTATAATCCTTACCGCACTGCTTCCAAGTACAAAGAAGAGTGTCCATATGCTAAGTGAGGAACAGAGAGGCTTAGTAAAGTTACGTAATCTCACACAGTGCCTGAGCTGGGTGTAACATGAGCTTGACCCTATGCACATCCTGAGAGAAGCAGCTCTAGGCTTTGTATAGATTATTCTGCATCACGGACAACCCCCTCCCAACTCATCTCCTTTCTCTCCTCTCTCCCTCTTCAGCCTCCCATCTCTATAGCATACGCCCCCCCCCCAAACTCACCAAAGAAAGCTCAGAGACTCGGGCGGATGGCAGCTCAGCCATTTAGCTGAGTGTGACCTTATCTGCACCTCTCTGGGTCTCATTTTCTTGTGAGGAGTGTGTTAGTGGTATCTCTCAATGATACTAAGACGCTGAACAGGGTCCGGTGCAAGGTGTACCCTATGGCCCTAGCCTCTGGATGAAACTATTCTCAAGGGAGGCAGTGAAGCCTAGAAAGCCTGAGGCAGGATCTCAGACCCCAGCTCGAGGTCAGTCCTGTCCTTCACTGGCTCTGGCCTCAAGCACAAGCCACAGTGTGCCCTTCTCAGTTTGTGCCCTGCAAAAGGCCAAGAGAGGAACCTGGCTGGGTTCTGCCTGCCCGAGGGTGTGTGCCCCACACTTGTCTTTCTGTAATCTGGACGGCCTACACTGAACAGCAGGCTCCATCTTTCTGGGCCTCGGCATCTCCAGCTCCCATTGAAGGGCAGCAGTAGAATGCCTTCTCTGGCCCCAGGCATGTCTGTAGCCAATCCTTGGCCCTGTGCTGTCTGAGCTCACCCAGATGAGCAAGCTAACTGATTCACTAGTTCTTACTAACCATTTCTGAGACTTCCTGCTTCCTCCAAGTAACCTAGAAATTGAGACAACACCCAGTCTTTATTATTTTTTAAATAAGGTGGCCAATCAGAACTCTGGATGAACAAATGATGTAACCACACCCCACCAGCAATCTAACTCTCCCCTTCCCCCTCATAGCACCTGGGAGTACCTTCTAGCATACACCCTCATTTGCAGGCCCAGTTAGCCACGATTCCACATGCCCGTCCTTATTCTCATTCCTCAGAGACCCACCCAATATTAACCATGAAAGGCTGGACCATCTGCAGGATCAACACCCAGACACAGTCAAAGCTCAATCAATGTGTGTCACATTTCTTTTAAGCAGTATTACAAGATCTCAGAGTGCCACTAACGCCTCACGAGCTTCATATCACCTTTAACTCCACTTCCCAGCAGTTTGCCAGCAGTGGCACAGAGGGTCACTGTTGAGTGAAGTTAAACCGTTATCTAAGAGCAAGTCTGGAGAGAGCCCCAGGGCTCAGAGGCTTCTCTTCTGCAGAACCCAGCGGTTTCACCATTCCCTCTGCACGTGACCTGGCTTACGGTCCTCTCCCCCTTGGCTGCTGGGGCTTGGACACATGCCAGTGTGCTAGTGTCCTTGCTAAGCAGTCTCTGCACTGACTCTCTGCTCCTCCAAGCCAGAGGTTGGCCTCGGGACTTGGCCTTGGGGCTGATAGGGCTGCAGGATCAACTGTGGTTTCCACAGAAGGAAACCACCCTGATGGGGCTTTGCCTATGCAGCGAATCAGGTCAGCACACAGCACCCGTGGAGGGCAGGGTATACTGAGTTTTGCTCGGTCTCCCGTGGCTTTCGACCAGAGTCCTTTCCCTGCACACCCTGCCCACTCATGTCAGGCAAGAGAGTTCAAATCTGTCAGCTTAAGATGTCTCAGAAACATTTTGTAACTGTGCCTCCAATGAAATGTATGTATCTGTCCCAAGGACTCACTGGTTGTAAATATGAAAGTAACTGATAATTGCTTATAAGCCCATCCTCCCTTTGCCTGAGGACCTCTGTTCTCAAAGCTTCCTTTGCTAGGGGAAAACAGATGAAGGAAGTGATTCTGCTCACCAATACTCGCTTCTGTTCAATTTTTCTAAATTACTAACAGGAAACTCTAGGGCAGAATGCCACCCTTTGCAGGGTGGTGTGATTGCTCATCTCTGACCCTCTGTTTGTTTCTGACCAGGCTGGGGGAGGGTCTACTTGTTCACTCTCTGTAAGGCACAGCCCCTGTCAGTAATTTAAGTGTTACAATGGAAAAGGCAGAAAACCATCTAGAACGGGAGCTGGTGGCGTGACTTGACAGGTAAAAGTGCCTACTGTCAAACCTCACCATCTGAGTTCTGTTTCCCAGGACTCACACAACAAAGAGAAAGAGTCAACTCTCACAAGATGTCATCTGACCTCCACACTGGCATCCACGCACACACAGTGAACAAACAAATGTGGGCCAAGGACACCTCCCGAAAGAGAGCCATTGACATCACGGCCATGACCTAGGTAAATGGGAGAGTTTACTCATAGCCTTGTTCCTCTGCCAACTTACAGCCAGCATCCCATTTTGGCCTTCTCATCTCAGATGTACCCATCTCCCATCTCAGGTGCCTAGCTCCATACAAAGGACTTGAACATCTCTTACATTAAGGGCTACACCCAGGAACATCAGCAGCAAAAAGTCAATGAGAATCCATGAAGACGTTGTCCTCACAGCCAAGGATCAAAGGGGTGTTCCCAAGAACTGCGGCCACGGATCCCAGCAAGGACACATACAGAAATCCCAAACTATTAATCCTCAAAATAGCTGTTGTGAGGCTATGACAGGATGCCCATCAACCGTGGAAACTGAATCATCCAGGGAGGACCCCAGAGCTTGGGCTCCAGGGCTGTATATCCCTGTGTCATCTTTAGTGAGTCAAAGTGATCACACTCAGTGAACAGGAATCAGGTTGGGATTCCAACTATGAGTTCTCTAGTCCAGAGGTCCTCAGCTTGGAACTATTTTCCCTCTGACAATATTTATCTTTGTCCTAATTTGGGGCCAGGTAGAAGGCTGAATGTTCTTTCTAATAGTAGAGGCCAGACATCCTGCTTAACCATCTGGTATAGCTCACACATGGATTGAGTTTGTACCACAATGGCTCAGGAATTGGAGGTGGGCCTCAGAGTGGCAACACCAGGAAATGGTAAAACCTTCAAGAGGCTGAGCCTGGTGGACGATGGTCAGGTCATCGGGGCATGACTTTTGGAAATGAGACTGATTCATTCTCCCCAGAGAAAGTTGTTATAAAAAGAAGTATGTGGTGACTTCCCAGTCTCTGGCTTCTCTTGCTCTCATCTCCACTCTTACCACAGTACCACGGGTGGCCCTGAAGTCCTCACCTGCTTCTGAACAGACAAAGCCAATGATCACTCTCAGATCTTCAGTCACTAAAGCTGTGACCTAAATAAACCTCTTTTTTTCTGTTAAGTATTCTGCTTTGGGTACTTTGTTATAGCAACAGAAAATGGATTGACCACAGTATAATTGAAGAGATAGATCTATATCAAAGAATCATGTCCAACTCACAGTATCAGCTGGACCAAGGTGGGTAAGTCCTGCTTAGAATGATGTGGGCATTTCCTATAGTACAGGCACACACGTGTGCATGCATATTCTTACTTTCACATACACACTGT
This sequence comes from Mastomys coucha, assembly GCF_008632895.1. NCBI lineage: Eukaryota > Metazoa > Chordata > Mammalia > Rodentia > Muridae > Mastomys > Mastomys coucha. The sequence goes on from NW_022196911.1 coordinate 30,111,068, forward strand.
GGAGTTAGAAAGAATGAAATCAATCACATCACCTCAAAGGCTCTGGCAATCTGATGAAAGCTTCAAGTTAGAGGACTAAACGGTTCTTGTTCTCCTGAACCCCCTAAAATCTGGTAGAAGAGGCATACAGAAGAGAAACAAGGAGCTGCCTGAACTCTGTGGTGTTGAGCTGCCAGGCACAGCAGCTGTGGCCTCTCAGAGAGCCAGAAAGGTCCTGTGAGGGAAGTGAGACTAGGAGGAGAGGAGGAACAGAGCAGGGGCAAAGGGCAGAAGAAGAGCAGTGGGAGGGACAGGATGGGAGGGGGGGGGGAGTCAGCATAGCCTGTGAGGACACAGCAGGACCATCTCAATGGATTTCCAGGGTGTGAACAAGTGGGATTGGCCCAGTGGCTGACTGAAAGAGTCATCATCAGGAAAGACTTGAAGAGCTATGGTGCTCTCATAGGGCACAGCCTCTTGGAAGGAAAGGGATGGGGTGGGAAGATGGAGGCCAGATGGAGTAACTCAGTTCATCTGAACCTTCTAAGACTCAGAAATGGGAAAACTTTCACGTTCTACCTCCCTGGTTCCTCCCTCATGTATCCATCCATCCATTCATCCATCTCTTCATCCTTCCAGCCACACATCCTTCCACCCAACCAACAACACCTCAAGACGCATGTTACTAATGACTCCAGATAGAGGGTCAGGCTTAGCATGTTGAGTTTATATTCTATGGAGGGTCCCAGACAATTCAACAGAAGACTGAAGTGAAATATGATGAGGTTATAGCAAGATCGTAGTAACATGAAACAAGGGGTCCACCTGCCCCAACTTGAGAATCTGGAGATTAGCGGTGATGGTGGTGCTATTTGTAACCTCATGCAGAGATTTACTACTGGTCTGCATCCCCAATGGCAGGGTTGCTGTATCACTATTCATCATGGAGATAAACTGATCTGAATAGATTGCAAACAAAATGAAGAAAGAAAGAAAGAGAGAGAGAGAAAAGAAAGAAAGAAAGAAAGAAAGAAAGAAAGAAAGAAAGAAAGAAAGAAAGAAAGGAAGGAAGAAAGAAAGAAAGAAAGAAAGGGAGAGAAACGAAGGAAGAAAGGAAGAAAGAAAGAAGGAAAGAAAGAAAGAAAAAGAAAGGAAGGAAGAGAGAGCAGAAGGAAGGAAAGAAGGAAGAAAAAAAGAAAGAAAAAATGCTTTTCTGACTCTTGGCAGCTCCTGAGTCCAAGCATACTTTGGCACACAGAGCCTTGGCTACATCCACTGTGGTAGTTTACAGAGTGGCTACTGAGTACACTGTCTCCACTCATTACCTAGCTTGCACGGACAGGGACGACCGACTTATAACACAGACTGCACATACACATCCTTTCTGGAAAGATGGGCCTGCAGCTTCAGCTGGACTCTCAAGGAAACCCATTTAAATAATTAGGTTCTCTGCCCTCCCATCTTCCTATTACTCTTGGGATGGATAGACTCAGAATGAATTCCCAATGGAGCTCTCCCCTCACACAGCAGACCACCTACTGGGAAAGGCAATATATGCTTACTAGCTTACTAATTCAGACATGATGTGTTCCCCCACAAGCTGGTGGATGGGAAATGTAAATTCCAAGTCCTTGCATTAGGATTTGATGACATCATGAGTGTAGCATGAGTAACTTTAAAGAATACAAAGACTTGCGTCGGTGTATGTGTGGCGCAGAGCACGTGGTACCGTCCACCGTGCTTGTAAGCTGCAAGAACCCTCAGCAATTGCAGAGAAGATGCCCGTGCCAAGTTCTCAGACTTCCCAGCCTCCAAAAACATGAGCTAAATCAACTTCTATTCTTAAACAATTACCCAGTCTGTGGTGTTCCTTTATAGCAATAGGAAGTGTACCACGGTGCCTGTGAAAAGTGACAAGACAGAAGGGCTGAGGCGTGATTTCAAAAGAACCTAAAATGGGCTGGAAACATCTCTCAGCTTCCTCACCTGTACTGGTGAGGTTTGGACACAGAAACACAAATCTGTCTAAATGTATCATGCTATGAAAGGGTGAGGCAATTCACTGTTTAAAGGGAGGCCGGTGACAACTTAGATCAAGAATGAGCAGTGAGATCCCACCCGCTGTTCTGGCTCTCCAGCTGTTCATGTCAGAAGCCTTAGGACCAGCCGAGACACCTTTGTCTCTCACACCCACTTGCCTCACCTCCATTACAATGTCCAGAAGTGAGGTCATGTCAGCTCACCTGCAGCCACCCTCAAGCGTGAGCCACTGCTGCCTTGTATTTAGGCTACTGCAGCAGCTGACTCACCAGCCTCTCTTCTGTGACACTTAACTCCCTTTTCACATCCCATGAAACTGCCAGCCGGAGTATAAGATGTGCTATTTCACTACTCTGCCCCAACCTCTAAAATACCTCATCCCACTTTTCCATCAAGAATAATGTCTCCACAATACACAGAAGTCATTCCTCCCTATGTCCACCTCCCACATAGTCTAGTCCATTCTTACACTTCCACCACTAATCCAGCTGCCCAGCCTCCCACACAGCAGAGGGACTTCCTCCTTGAGACATTTATTTGCATTGCCTCTGCTTTACAATCAGAATATTCTTCCCTTAGGAAACTCCTTTACTGCCGCAACCAGTGAAGCAGTGAGCACAAAATCTCTCTTGGCAGGTGTGGTGGTTGGAATGAGAATGGACCCTGGAGGTTCATATATTTGAATGCTTGGTGCCCAGTTGGTGGAACTGTATGAAAGGAATCAGGAAGTATGGCCCTACTGGAGGAGGTGTGTCGCTGGGAGTGCCCGTTGAGGTTTCAAAAGCCCATACCAATCCCAGTTAGCCCTCCCCCATCTCTCACTGTCTCTCTCTGTGTATCTCTGTCTGTCTCTGTCTCTCTCTCTCTATCTGTGTGTGTGTGTGTGTGCCTCCAACTTATGGATCAGATGTAAACTCTTAGCTACTGCCCCAGCACCATACCATGCCTGCCTGCCTTCTGCCATGCTCCCTGTTGTGACAATCATGGATTCAAATCCTCTGGAACCATGAGCTCCAAATTAATTGTATTCTTTTATAAGTCATTTTGGTCATAATGTCTCTTCAAAGCAACAGAAAAGTAACAGACAACAGGTAAACCCACAGCATTTGGCTGAAATCAGTGTTTTCACTCTATAGTGGCTGATCACACAAATGAGGGTGTCTCAGGGTCTGCCCTGCCACAAGTCACTCTCTGCCTTCCACCCTTCCCCCTCATGTTATAATGAAACCAGAACCCCAGCTTTCTTTCCTATAGTGTGACCCATGACCTAACAGTGCTGGGTGTTGTTAGAACTCTGAATTCTCCAAGCAGTTTCTAGAGACATCTGTGACAGTATTTCCATCCATATGTTAGTCACATCCTGCTCCTCCAGGACCAGTTTCTGCCACTGTGAATTTAAACCAGTGTGGAAGCTGCCTAGTCCTTGTTGGGGCAGGGAGACAAAGGATGTACTTCTCTGAGAACAAAAAAAAATAGGACATCTTCAGCAGCTTAGTGACTCAGCCTGACTGCTCCTCAACTCACATCAATTACAGGAGGGAAGGAGGGAGGGAGGGAGAGAGAGAGGGAGGAAGAGAGGGAGTGAGGGCAGGGGAAAAAGAAAGAGAGGGAGGGAGGGAAGAAGAGAGGGAGGGGGAAGAAGAGAGGGAGGGATAGAGGAAAGGAGAGAGGGACAGAGGAAGGGAGGGAGGGGGAGAGAGGGAGGGAGGAAGGGAAGAAGAGAGGGATAGATAAAGGAAAGGACAGAGGGATAGAAGAAGGGAGAGAGAGAGGGAGGGAGGAAGGAAGGGAGGGAGGAAGGGAAGGAGGGAGGGGGAGGTAGGAAAAGTGGGGGGAGGGAGGGAG
>NW_022196911.1:30115018-30140417 GCF_008632895.1 Mastomys coucha
GAGGAAGGGAAGGAGGGAGGGAGGGAGGGAGGGAAGGAGGGAGGGAGGGAGGAAGTGCCTATTAGAGGTAACATTTGAGGTATCTCTTCCTGGATCCCTGTAGAGCTGGGTGCCAATGACAAACAGCATCACCCCCATTTGTTCGATCCATCTACAGAATACAGGCTGTGGCACTCACGCATTATGGACAATTCAAAATCAGCAAGCTTTAAAAGAAGCAACCAATCCAGACATCCAGAAATGAGCAGAACATTCTGGCATCACACTTCCTGTCTCAAAAGATATCAAATCCATGAGGATGCTGGACTCAGGAGAAAGCCGAATTTGGAAAATGAATCTTTCAACCAAAGCTCCTTCAGACCTAGACATGATAGTTGGAACCAAGGTGGATATTGACTCATGAGGTTCCCATATACCTGGGTAGCAGGTCTTTACATGGGCTTAATCAACCAACCCACAGGGTATTGTCTAAATGACCCTAAGGTGCTATTAGCATTAGGAGAAAACTAAGCTTTCAATCCCTGTGTTTTTGTTACACCAGATGAATATCTTGGGACAGGTCCAAAGACACAGTTAGCCTCTCGTCCAAAGACAAGTATCCCAAGATGCCTCCAAGAATTTGCTTAGAATAAGAAATAAGCATTTCCTTAGAATTCTGTTCCCACTGCTCAAGGACCCCAGATGATCCATGTAAAGACCCTTCTCCATAATATGCTCATCCATGGATAAGTATTCATTTATTTCAGCAGGACACCACACAATTTCTAACTGTATGCTTGTTGATCGCCCCACAAGGTTCCTTTGTCTTCACTACCAGAATATAAGCTCCCAAAGGGTAGGACCCATTTAGGGATAGCTCTAGTAGCCTTGGTGACTAACATGATGCCTGGGACTTGGGAGATGACCAACAGCTTTATAAGAAATGAGGGAAGAATGAATTAGTGAGCGAGCAAGTGAGTAAATAGAGTGAGCCAGTTCCTCTAAAGGACTGTTCACTCTCGCTATTAGGGAAGCATGTTGCACACATGCCGCCCATGCAGAAGGCATGCTCCTCTCCATGTACCTCTAACTAGAAGAGTACTGTGACAAGTCATGTGACCCAACTATAGCCATAGCAAACTAAACTAGGCCAGAATAACACCCCGAATAGAGTAGACCCTATATGTCAGTTGGCAGTGACTTGGGTGGTCTTTTTAAAAATCAAAATATTCATTAGGAAGCACTTACATTCTTTTTTGCTGCTTTGATTGATTTTATAAAAGAGTTTTGTTTCTGTAAAACACAGACTTCAAAATAAATTCTTTGAGTTCCCAAGTATGATAGTTAAGATGATAACCCTTTCTTGTGCTAGTATAAGATTTGTTTTCATTTTTTTCATATTCTTTTAAGTTAAAATAGAATTACATCATTTTCCCCTTCTCTTTCCCTTTCCTCTTCAGTTCCCCCCAACCCCCATGTATAAATTTCCTTGCTCCTTCTCAAAATCATGGCCTGTTTTATGGGTGGTCATCTTGAAAAGGTAAATCAGGTCCCTACTTGGATCCTCTCTCTTGGAACACAGAAGATTCTATGGTTGACTGAAACCATACAGATTTCTAGCAAGGGTCATGGTGGGGTGCTTGAGACTATTAAAACTAAGAAAGAGTGGTGGACCCAGGGGAGGGTGACAAGGATAGTCTGGAGAGAAGAGCTGAGGTATTTAGAGAAGCTGGGAAGCCAAGAGAGAAGGCATTAGTTTTCAAGGCTGCCCAAGTTCAGCCTTTGGGAGGCCTGGCTGCATGTCTAGCAGTCTTCTTGCTAGACTCCCTGGATTTCTGGGTGATTCTCTTGAGCCTTAAAATACATCACTTGCCACACATCACACATATCTAAAATGAAGTATTTGAATGAATATTTCTCCTCATAATAAGAGCCCAGTGTACAATAAAACTCCAGCATAAACTAGCTCTGTCCAAGGTTCTGAGCTATAGGTGTCTCCACATCCCGGAACTAGGAAGTAGACAAGAGCCTTTTCATATCCTTCCCACTGAGATACAGAAGACCATCCCTTCTCTGCATCTGTGGAGCCTGCCATGTCTTGGGTCTAGCCCCCACCCTTTAGAAACAGAGTGACCTCCAGTGTCCTCATTCCCAGTATCTGAGAATGTGAACCCATGTCAACACACTGACTTTCTGGAAGTAATCAAGTTAAAATGGAATCATTAGGGTTTCCTCTAATCCAATAGAACTCCATGTTCTCATTTTAAAAGGAAAGGTAGGGGCATACTGGCATGGAGGAGATGCTGGGTGAAGATAGAGGAGACATACTAACAAACCATGAAACACTCCAAATACCAGCCATCGCCAGAACTTGAAAAAGAACTAAGAGCTGGGCGGTGGTGGCACACGCCTTTAATCCCAGCACTTGGGAGGCAGAGGCAGGTGGATTTCTGAGTTTGAGGCCAGCTTGGTCTACAGAGTGAGTTCCAGGACAGCCAGGGCTACACAGAGAAACCCTGTCTCGAAAGAGAGAGAGAGAGAGAGAGAGAGAGAGAGAGAGAGAGAGAGAGAGAGAGAGAGAGAGAGAGCTGGGTGGTGGGGGCGCATGCTTTTAATCCCAGCAGAGATTGGGAGGCAGAAGCAGGCAGATTTCTGATTTCTAGGCCAGCCTGGCCTACAGAGTGAGTTCCAGGACAGCCAGGGCTACATGGAGAATCCCTGTCTCAAAAAAAAGAAAAACAACAAGAAGAAAGAAAGAAAGAAAGAAAGAAAGAAAGAAAGAAAGAAAGAAAGAAAGAAAGAAAGAAAGGAAGGAAGGAAGGAAGAAAGAAAAAGAGGCTCAGGAAAGATCATTCCTCAGGCCCTCAGAAACACGAGCTGGAGACAAGCTGTAAAGGACAAACATCTCACCTTTAAAGGATCAAACTATGCTACTTCAAAACATGCCACTCTCCCAGTCTTTTTTTTTTTTTTTTCTAAGCTGGAAGAGAGCGAAACTCGAGAGCTGCACAGAGAAGCTTTGGAGGATCATCTCTTCTCTGACAAAAATTGGGTAGTTCTAAAAACAGGAAAACCATAAATCCTCCCTTGAGGAGGCATTCTGTGGCCGTGCAAACCACAGGAAGTGAACTCCAAGATGGATAGAGGGAGCCCCTCCCTGAGTCAGCCTCAGCTGGAGACCCGTACCTATCACTTTTATCCTGGCACTTGGCAGAGACTTTTTTCTCCCTGGTTAAGCTGCCATATAAGGGCATGCTCAAAGCAACCCCACACTGCTCCTTCCTGGGTGTCCCAGGCATTAGTTGATATACACTCTAATAACCTTCTGCTCGTTTTTATTTTTCTTGTTAATCTATCCTTTATATAAATTACAGGGCACCAGCCAAGATAGGGAGAGTAAGCAGATTTTCTTTCCTTCTCTCTGAGCATAAGTGAGGCTCCATACAAATTTGCCTAAGGGGTCCACTTTAGAGGAAATATTCCATTTTGTTCCACTGTAACTCTCAATCTGAATACTCCTGCCTCGAGGACGGACTAGTCCCTGGCTATCATGACAGAGAGCACACATGATCTGTTGTGGACTTAACTATGTCTCCTTAAAATGTAAAGGCTAAATTCTGAATCCCTACTCTCTCGGAATACCATATCTGCAGCGAGCACTTTGAGGAGATGAATAAAATTAAAGGAAGCCCTTAGGGGGAGGCGCTAACCCATTCTGACCAGGGTTCTTGTGAGCAGACAATGAGATGCCAAAGGTGTGGCTGTCGAGAGGAGCAACCATGGAAAAAGGCAATGATATGACCATCTGCCAATCAACTAGAGTCCACAGAAGAAACCATCCTTCCTGGCAGGTTGATCATGGGCTCTCAACTTCCAGAAACATGGGAAAAAAATGAGTGAGATTACTAAACATTAGCTGGGTACATGGCTGACTCTAATATAGACTACATTTCCCAGTTCTTCTTGCAGGTAGGTTTGGTCACGTGATTAGGTTTTAGCTCATAAGGCTCTAAGAGGAAATGTGAAATATATCTTCAGAAAAGTGTTCTTAAAGGGAAAGACCAGGCCTTCTGTGTTCCCTTTATCAGTCCCGATGCCTGCAAGAAGGATTTGGTGGGTGGAGCTTCTGCAGGCAGCCTGGATCAAGGCAGACCATGCTTGCCAAGGAGGTAAAACGGGCAACTGTATCTCTCCAACTCACAGCATCTCTGGAAGGAGATCTCCAAGGGCAGCAACTGTGGCTGGTAAACACAGGAGAGAAACTAACGGGGAGTGAGTGTTACTCAGTCATGTCTGCCTTGGAGATTCCAACATTCTATGGATTTTGTGAGCAGCAAAATGAACCTCAACCAATCCACTATTTCTGAGGTTTGCTTTCACTCTTAATAAACTTAAGCCCAACTAACACTGTTTTCTCTTTCTGCCTCCTCCCTCCATCCCTTCCCACAACTCTTCCAAGGAGAAGGTCATCACTGGTCAGTCTCACACAGAGAGGATCAAGATTGCAATTGCCAAAGTCATGCTAATGTTAAGCAGATTTGGGCTAGGCAGTTAGAGACATGCAGAATTACTATCCATTGCACTCCTAGTCTATGTCCAATCCCTGCCCATCTCTCAAATGATTTCATTGGCTCCTTATACTCAAAAACCATAGAACCAGAACCACAGAAAGAAGTCCACTTAAACCCCTCCTACTCTTCTATAAGCAACCTCCTCTCCTGGGCTTTTTCTCTACAAACATCTACTAAAATCGAATCAGACTTCTTGCTTGACCCAATTGCTACTCACAAGCTTTCTATTTGTGCCCATGACATCCCCCTTCAAGGGCCCTCCTGGTATAGTACTTAAGTCTACAGTGGACTGTAAGAGCCATCTTCATTATCACCAAGTTATGAATCTGGGGGGTCTTCACTTATAAAGTGGGAATAATAACACACTCTCACATAGATGTTCCAAAGTCAAAGACGTGAAGGAGTCCTATAAATTTAAACCACTACCCTCTCACAAGGAGCAACTGCTCTGAAATTGGCACTGGGGCCATCCTTTTGTGTCCCTCTTGATTCTGTAGTTGTTCGTTTATAAGGTAAGTCTCTTGATTTTGGCCAGGAGTCTTACCAGGTACTTTACAATTATGACTCTATGTAGTCCCCAGAATATCATTAGTCCTTCATAAGCCTCATCTTCATCTTCATCATTATCATCTCCACCTCATTACAGATGAAGAAACAAGGCTAGATTTGAACTTATGTTTGACTTCACGACCCAAACTTCTAACCTTCTCCAGACTCCTCAGGGCAGAAGCTGTGCCTTTCTTAAGCACACTGCCTTGCCTGGGAGGAATCTGCTGTGCTTCTACCCCCTGATGGAGTCAGAGGTTACTGCAGGAATGGGAAATAACCTGGTAGGGGATTGCCTGCTGCTCAGTAGACCTCAAGGTGGCTAAGAATGTGCCTGGTTCTGTGACAGAAGGGGCTTTAACAAGAGATATCAGCACCCCTTTCAATGAGACTAACGATACCCATTCTAAAGAATGATTCAAATGGAAAGGCAGCCAGAGACAGCCCAGCTGCCTTAACTCCTCATATTTCTCCAACCTTTTGCCTCCCTCCAACCCCTTGTGCCCACCATCTCCATCGTCCTTCACAACGGAATGGTGTGAAATAGGAAAATAGAAAACCTGCCATAGAGTGGGGGAGGAAGGGTGTGGTCTAGGTGTGGCTTCTAGACCCGGCACTACACCATTGCCTCTTCTCACAGCAGATTTAAGAGCCCTTCCTTTCTAAGCATACTTCTCCAGGTCAGCTTTCATGCCTTAGGACACAAGGATTGCCCCGCCCACACCTCCTGCCCCTTTCATAGTCCCTGTGTGTGTGTGTGTGTGTGTGTGTGTGTGTGTGTGTGTGTGTGTGTGTGTGTGAACGTGTGGATTGCTAGCAGGGTACCCCAGCTGGAAAGGCTGGAGTTGGAGAAGCTTTGAAGTTTTAAAGGAGCCTTTATTGAATCAAGCTCAAACTCCCCATTTTATAGATAGAGAAGCTGAGACCCCTTGCAGATATGATTTGTCTGTTCTTGGCTGGGGACTTTTCATCTCAAAGAGCTTCAAAGAGTCAAGTGCTGGCCTGTGGGGGTGGACAGATCTGAGAACCCCCAAAGTAGTCACTCTCAAACTGTGGCTCAGAAACACACACACACACACACACACACACACGCACACACACACACACACACACACCTGTATCTACTACTCCCACTTCTGAGTTGCCTCAGGCCTGGCCTGCTGAAGCATCCTCTCTTGGGGAGGTCTGCGATCTGGCAGTATGGAAATCCCCCAATCAACCTTTAAATTCTCACTTAAGAGTTGGCAGGATTGCATCACTGGTGCCACTTAGAGTCACATTACCTGACACCTCCCTTCCCCCAGCCACCACTTCCGCCCCCAATTTGAAGCAGAGGCTTCTGGGAGCTTAGATGGCTGAAGCTGATGAAGCTGTTTTCTCCGATAATTTGACAAGACTCTCAAAAGCTCTAATGGCTCCAAACTGGATACCTGGGATATTAGAGCAGATAGATCAGGGGTCACCTGACTCAGAGCAAACAGGCAGAGCAATCCAGCGAACAACACGGCTTTGGAGATGGAAGAGGGAGCTATGGTGGCTTAAAGAGTGGCCAAAGGAGAGTGCTCTATGCAAAGCAAAGCCTGGTACACGGGGCTGAGGAGCAAAAGGTCAAGGGGGACACCTCATCTTCAGGATGAGTGAGCGAGTACTTGGGAGAGGCTGAAGGCAAGGATCCACTTTCTCTGCCTTCATTTTCTCCTTCAGCCCAGCGACTGCAGCAGAGAGAAGGACTGTGTCCCAGACCATAAGTTAGCATGGCACGCCCTGCCCTCACCCACGCTGCAGGTCCCGTCACATCTACCTGCGTGAGGCCCCTCCAGCCACCTGCCCTCCACTGCAGCGCAGACCCAGTGCCCACACCTACCCACTCCATGACGCTCCTTGTCAGTTTTGCGCCAGGGGGCCATGACTAGACCCGAGCCTTGAGAGCCTCCTGTTCTCTAGTGAAGAAGCTGGGCTGGGGTGGTTAGGCGCCTTGCAGGGCCCCACTTCCTTCCTCTTTTTAAACTCTCTCAAGGTCCGCCTTCCCCTCCTCTGGGCTCCCACTCCCTCCTCCCCCTTATTCTCCAGCAGGGGCACACTATTTTACTGAGGACTAGAAGACTGCCTGCAAAACTTAGAGACCACCCTCATTTGTCTCTTCCCGGGGAAAGAGGCTACAAGCTGGACAGGTACTTAAAGCCAACCCAGACCACAAGGGTAGAGTTTCCCTGACTAACCAACCCCGTTAGTGAGTAAGCATGAGCTTTGGGGGCTGATCTTCATTTCTCTGTGATTCGGGTTCTTTATCAAGAAGATAGGATAGGAGTGCCCCTTCCACCTGCTTTTCTTGAGGATTAGGACCTGTGCTCAGTGGGTGATACGCAAGAGATGGGGTCACTTTAGTGAGCATCCTTTCTGTGCCGTGGACCCAATGGGGAATCTGATGAGAGCTCCGGAGACTCCCCTCTGACACTAACTACTCAAGCAGACCAGTAGGTCTGGGCACCTTTGCCACCAGCAAGCGTGGACTGGGAAAGAGGCAGCCAGGATGAATTAGACAGACATTTCCCCACAAAACCTGAAGTTTGTTCTTGGAATAGATTCAATTGAGGAGGAACATATCTCTCAAGGCTACCATGACAATGATCTACGTCTCCTTGAATTTTCTTTCTTTATTACCATTTCCTATAACCTCTTTCTGCCCTACCCTAGACACATTAGGAAAGACTAGGCAAAATCACGGCTGACAGCTCTCACAAAATATCAATTTTCTTTCATTTTAATTCATTGGCTTTTCAGTTTCTGACAGCACAAGTTGGGTGCGTCTGTTACATGAATTTTTTTCCTAGGAACACATGACTCCCTCTACTCAGCCCAGATATGGCACTAATGACAGACCATAGTAATGATTCCTCTCAAGTCTAGGCTGGAAAACCAAAAAGTTTGTTGGACATGCTTATAAGAATACAAGTGAGGGATTACTTACAGGAGCATAGGTGAACCCCAAAACAGCCACATCACTAAAATGTCTCACTCCAACCTGGATGAAAACTTCCCCATAGCTGCATAGGTGTAGTCTCCTCTTAAATCAATCCATCACATACTCTGTCACCTCTCAGACTATGTGACTATGTGTACCTGGGACAGAGTTATATGCAACTGCCAGAGAGACTCAGAAAGGACTGGCTGAAATCCAGAAGGGGTTCTAATGACACCCCCACACTCCCTTATCAACAGGCCAAACCTCGAGGGTCTCTTGAGAATAGTCACAACTGCTCTAGCGACCCTGGTAAGAGCTGCAAGATTCGGAGGACACTCCACAGCAGCAGCATTCATAGTAAGCGGCTGTATCATGATTTTGCCAGGAGAATGTGTGTACACATCTAATATTCATGACTTAGTAACTTTTCTGTTGCTGTAATAAAACACCAACCATGACCAAGGCAACTTACAAAGAAAGCATTTAATTTAGGGCTTACAATTCAAGAGGATAGTACCATCCACCATCATTTTGAAAGGGACCATGACAGCAGGCAGGAAGACAGACATAGGGCTGGAGCAGTAGGAGAGTACTTATACCTGATCCACAATCACGAGGCAGGAGAGTTCACTGAGAATAGCATGGACTTTTGAAACTTTAAAGCCTATCCCTAGTGGCATGCCTCCTCCAACGGGGCGGTACTTCCTAATCCTTCCTAAACAGTTCCAACAACTGGGAACAAAGCATTTTAATACATGAGCCTATGGGGGCAATTCTCAATCACCACCACCACTACCACACACACACACACACACACACACACACACACACACTTACACAGGTATAAATAGTACATCTATTAACTCTGAAGTCTGCATTTCAGATTGTGAATCCTTCATTTCTCATATAAAGTACTTACATTAGGCCCTTGATATTGCCCATTGACTTTCAAAAGCTGTAAGATCTATATCTGAACCTGTGGGGCAGGTTGAAGAATCAAGCAGGAGCTAAGAGGTACAATTTCTTCTTTGTCAAGGACCCCCGAGCCTTATCTTTAAAGCCTGTGGACTGACTGGGTGCTGAATTCATAAGAGTACTACCATGGCCTTGGTAGGGACAGAATGACATGGTTCCTGCCCCTGGGATAGGGCCAGCAGGCATGGCCCTCCAGGAGTGTCAACGGCTGCTGTAAGCAGAGGCTTGTTTGTAGAATAATGTACACAGTTTCACGACCCTCCATGAATGTCCTGCCTATTAATGTTACTAACTCCATGATTATAAGAGACAGCATGAGTCTGGGAGGGAGGGAAGGACTCAGCAGGTACACACTGGGATCTTCAGGACAGCCCTTAAGGCTGCCGAAAAGAACTCTAAAAAAATATTAAGTTGAAAATATATACTTTCTCAACTGTGTAAAAATATAAGGATACAATATGAATTATATGAGGGGCTTTACAGATCTAAAGGAACAGAGGCAGCTTGTCAGAAAGATACTCAGGAAGGAGATAAAGAGATTTAGGAAGTGGTGAGCACAAGGGATCTCCCACACAGCTAAGGTTTTTCTGGTTTTTTTGGTTGGTTGGTTTAGCCTTACAAATGCTGGCAGATTCCTGAGTTCAGGGTCAACCTGGGACAGAGCTAATTTAGGTCCAGATGTGGTCGGAATGGTAACCTCAGGGCAAGGTCCTAAGGAGTTAGTTTACAAAGGCCGGCAAATCTCTGAATTTTTTGCAGTGTTAAAAAAAGTGTACTTGCTATCTTCTTTTTCTAAAAATCAAAGGGCTGGGTCGTTGGATGCTGAGTCATAGGATAAAATCAAAAGAGAACCTGGAATAAATAACTGACTTGGTATGTAAATTTAAAACTGCGTTTTTTTGGTCTTCACGCGTAGAGCTAGCAGAAAGAGATGGCACTTCTTTAGAACTTTTTCTGTAGTGAGAGATGAACTGTCTGGAGCTCTCTGGAGAGCAAACACAGCTCTTCAAGAATTTTTTTCTAACAGGATTTCTGATTTTAGTCAGAAAATCCATGGAGAGCAAACACAGCTCTTTTAGAATTTTTCATAGCTCTTTTAGAATCTTTTCTAACAGGATTTCTGACCTTGCCCAAGAGTTACTTAAAGAGCTGCCACACCTCTTTTAGAAGGTTTTTCTAGCAGCTTTCTAGAGAAGGCTGTCTGAGGAGTGAACACAGCTCTTTTAGAATTTTTTCTGGCTTCCTTATTTTGATCAGAAAACCCAAGAATTTCTTTTAGAATTTTTTTCTAATAGGATTTTTTTTACTTGGTAGGAAGATCCAAGAATTTTTTATTGTAGTTTTTCTGACTTCAGTCAGAAAACCCATGAGCTATCTAGAGAGATTTTAGAACTTTTACTAACAGAGAGAGCTGTCTCAAGCAGAAAGCTAGCTGTCTCAACCAGAGAGTTTATAGAATATCAAAAAAAAGCTATCTAGGGCAGAGCAGAACACACACACACACACACACACACACACAGAGGGGGGGGAGACAGAGAGACAGAGAGAGACAGGCATACAGAGACAGACAGAGACACAGAGAGAGGGGGAGGAAGCACAAACATGCAATCTAAAAAGCCATCTCAGCAGAATAGAGGCCATCAGCTCGGACCTACTGACTTGCAGTCATTTGCTTCAGGCTCTCAAGCACCCCTTCTCTCAGACTTAGCAGAGACTGGTCCTTGGCAATTGTGTCAAATTCACCTAAATCACTGAGAATCATCTCTTTTAAGGCCTAATGAATAGTAGGAAATCACATCTGTAACGTTTGTAACAACACCTTGGTGGAGACTGAAAGCCTTGTCAAGTCTCAGTCATCAAGTGTAACAATTTGTCACTACGTATCTGAGACTGGCAAACATTTTCAGAAATAGCCAAGATGGTAAATATTTCAGCCTTTGTATGGAAATTCAGGGATACTGTGAAAATATGTACATAATGACAAGCATGTAATTCTGCCTTATCCTAACAGTCAATATCTAGAAGTCAATGTAGGAGGAAGGATTGGAGAAGACTAAGGGTTGAAAGCTGTCCTACCTATAACAACTGTGGTGATTTAAATATGCTAGGCCTAGGGATAGGCACTACTAGGAGGTATGGCCTTCTTGGAAGAAGTGTGTCACTTTCAGTGTGTGCTTTAAGATCTTCATGCTAGCTGTCTGGAAGCCAATCTTCTCCTATTTGCCTTCAGAACAAGATGTCGAACTCTCAGCTCCTCCTGTGCCAAGCCTGACTGTGTACTGCCATGCTCCAGCCTTGATGAGAATGGACTGCACCTCTGAACCTGTAAGCCAGCCCCAATTAGATGTTGTCCTTATAAGAGTTGTCTTGGTTATGGTGTCTGTTCACAGCAGTAAAACCCTAACTAAGACAATAACTTACTTTATATCATTAACTTCTATTCTTCCTCAAAGTTTGTTTTATGTGTATGGGTATTTTGGTTGCTTATATATTTGTATACTACGGGTACACAGTGCCCGTGAGGGCCAGGAGAGGGCGTCAGTCTCCTTGGAACCAGGATTACAGTGGTTGTGGCCTGCTATGTGATTGCTGAGAGCTGAATTGAGGGTGCTCTAGAAGAGAAGCTGGTGCTCCTAATCACTGAACCATCTTTCTAGCCTTTAAGTGCATTTTGAAAATGTATTGTTAAGATTTATTTTATTTACGTATATGAGTACACTATAGCCATGAGCTATCATGTGTGTGGCTGCTGGGAATTGAACTCAGGACCTCTGCCGGCCCTGCTTCCTCTGGCCCTGCTCCCTCCAGCGTAATTCACTGTAGCTGTCTTCAGACGCACCAGAAGAGGGCATCAGATCTCATTACGGGTGGTTGTGAGCCCCCATGTAGTTGCTGGGATCCGAACTCAGGACCTTCACAAGAGTAGTCAGTGCTCTTACCCACTGAGCCATCTTGCCAGCCCGAAAACTTATTGTTAATAAGCATGCCGTAGAGCTAGCAATGGGACCTCTCAGTTGTAAGACTAAGCTGTCAAGGTCCTAATACTTCTCCTATACCCATTAGAACACTATTTTTCAAGAGCACCAAATACATACCCAGGCTATGATGAGGTTCTAGTTCCCCTCTAGAGTTTGGGTTCCTTTCTCCTCTGCCATTTGTAACCCCATTCCTTCCCCATATCACATACACAATCACCCTCAACTAGTGACCAGATAGTAGTCTTTGCAGACTCTTATACAGGCCACAAAGCCCAATGGCCTACATGTTCTACCATTCCTCCAGAGAGAACTCCTTCTCTTCTCCAGATTGACCTGTTCCCTATCTCCTAAATTGTTCCCATGGTACCTGCAATAGCCATGTTCAAGAGCTGTTCGTGTCTCCTAGTCCATCTGGAGGATGATCTTTCTTTTCCTGTAAAGTTGCTGAGGCTCATGTTGTGTGTGATGACATCATCCTTTTCTGTGTATGATTGGCAGTGAGTAAATCCTCACCTGGAGACATGTATGCTAAACAAAGCCCAACACTAACAGTGCAAGGCCAAACAGGAGGATGGCCTCGTGAATAGTCAGACTGGGGTCTCATAGAGTTGAATAGTTTTTAATTGCTGATGTTCAACAGTGGAGGGGTTTCACCTAAATTCTGGAATTTCGGGTTTCTTAATAACTGTGGAGTCTGCCTTGTGACAGAGTTGTGGAGGGCAGGCTAGCCATCTTTCAGCCAGAGCACATACATTGGTTTGTCTCATGAACAGTACTCTCCTTTTCCCCAGAATTGAGTCTACATTTCAACTGGCCCTGATTCTTAGGTGCATAAAACTGCTTTTCTTAAGGTCAAAACAATGGAACACTATGGGGGCTTGCGTTCCATCAAATGTAGGGAAATAAAAGAGACCAAGAAGGTACATGATAGGAAAGATGTGCATATGCACATGTGTGAAGGGGCTTAGATGTCCATTCACGCTGAAAGAATATTTCTTTACCGTTTATTATTGTGTTATTAGTTAGCTCACAAAGTCACAGGTTTCTTTATGGAGATTTTAGACACACTGAGTTTGAGTAGGTGTTTTCCCCTAAACCCCCGTCTGCCCCTACCTCCAGGTTCCTCACTTCCCACTGTATCCCTCCACAACCTGTAACTACTCCTATTTTGATACCTCGTGTGTTCTGTTATCTTGCCCACAAATTTAACAATTAATAATTTGCCTTTTTCTTGCGTCCGAGTGAAATCTCATTATGTATGTTTCACATTTTCATCATCCCTCATCTGTTGATGAACAGCTAAGATGATCCCATCACCTTGCCATTATAAATGGAGTAACAATAAATGTGGATCTGCAAGTCCCTGTGGTAGGATGTAGAATCCCTTGGGTACATGTCCAGAAGTCATATATCTGGGTTATATGGTAGTTCTATTTTTAGTTTTTGGAGCAACTCCAAGCTGATTTCCATAATGGTCACACCAATTTACGCTCCCACCAACAGTGAATGGTGGTTCCTCTTTCTGGACTCTTCTTTACACATGTCATTTGTTTTCATGATGGTAGTCATTCTGGGTGAGATGGAATCTCAAAGTAGTTTGAATTTGTAGTAAAATGGATGGAACTGGAAAATATTATATTAAGCATAATCCAAACAAAAAAATAGGGTGCTCCTTGATAGTCATGAACACAGACCGAGTTTGCTGGCTAACTTAAGTTTCCTACCTAATCCCTAAATGAATACATGTCTTCCTGATCTTTGGCAGACGAACTGGAAATTTTGTTTACTGGGGCATCCTTGTTTTGGGTGAGACACCTACTCAGTTGGGTCGTCTTGTTCTGGGGCTCTTGCAATCCTTGTCTTCCAGAAGGAAAGGATGCAGGCACAAAGACACAGTTTAAGCCAGAGTTTATTTAATCAAGCAAATATTCCAAAGACAGACAGGGTGCCTTAAATTTCAGTGGAAGCATAGTGAGTTCGGTGGGGTGGATTTTTAAAAGACGATCCTATGATTTGTCACAAAGTAAGTGAAATCTTCATGGGGTAAAGTTACCCCTTTATACTCCCAAATCATGGATGGAGTTCCCTCTCAAGATATTCCTTCTACTTAGAATATCCCACCAGGGAAGAGTGAGTGTCGGCCTCTTTATTTGCATATGCGGAAAAGGGGCCTGGAGTTTTATGTAACAGGCATGACCTAGCTGCAGCTTCAAGGATGTTTAAGTACAAATGTGCCTTCGGATTGACAGCTACTTAGACTCGGCTGGAGGTTTCTTGGTTGCCTCACAATCTAACTCCTTTGTGAGCCTGTGTGAAGCCCACATTGATTTGATGGTTAAGATAATTGAGGCGTTATCATGGAAGCTCTGGCCAGCATTTTACAATAGACAGGCATCACTAGCACAAAACAAGACGCGGGCCGTCAGCTGGACTCCTTCCTCCCAGCTCCACTGTTCACGTTTATGTTCCCCTGACACCCTACAAGTGTACAAGGTATGTATTCTTGAGGAAACAAATTTCTAGAGCCAAAGACACCTCAGTCCTGGAGGTTTCACATCAGAGCAGTAGTGTGCTGCAACGAAAGGTAATAAAGGTCATGAGCCAGCTTCTGTGTTCTCCCAAGAACCCTCCCACAATGTGGGCGTGTCTCCTTCCTAAGAGGCCCAGCACACGGGTCTGTGTGTGCTCCATTCTGTAACTGTTCCCTTTCTGGACCTTCATCCCCTATTTCCCACTCCCAAGCTGATACCCTTTGATCCACGTTTATTGAGAAATCCATTTTGTGAAAAGCCAGTTAAGGTAGCAAGAATGTATCTTAGGGAACAATGAGAGTTCTGTTCTCATGGATCTGGCAGCATCACAGAGAGGCAGGAAAGCAACCTGTGTTAAGTAAGGCTAAAGAAAACAGAGCAGAAATATGACAGACAGGGTGTCCTGACATAAGTGGAAAAGGGAGAGGCCAGGGAACGGATCTCCGAGGAAGTGATACTTCAGAAGTGATTTAAGAAGTGATACCGTCAGGGAGGTCAGCCACACGTGTAAAGGTCCTGGCGGTAAAACAAGATTAGAGCATTTGAGGACCAGAAAGGAGCTAGTGTTATGGGAGTGTGACCCTGTGGCGGAGACAGCTGGAAACAGTGCGGAAAGAAGCTAGATTATGTAGGGCAGGCAGTTCTCAAGCTGTGGACAAGATCCTATATCAGATAGTTCTGCATATCAGATATCTACATTACAATTCACAACAATAGCAAAATTACAGTTATGAAGTAGCAATGAAATAATTTTACAGTTGGGAGTTTTACTGGCTGGTTTTGTTCCCATGTGACACAAGCTAGAGTCATCACAGAGAAAGGAGCCTTCCTTGAGAAAATGCCTCCATGAGATCCACCTGTAAGGCATTTTCTTAACTAGTGATCGGTGGAGAGGGGAACACCCCTCATGGGTGGTGTCATCCCTGGCCGGTAGTCCTGGGTTCTATAAGAAGGCAAGCTGAGCAAGTCAGGGGAAGCAAGCCAGTAAGCAGCACCCTTCCATGGCCTCTGCATCAGCTCCTGCCTCCAGGTTCCAAGCCTGCCTGAGTTCCTATCCTGACTTCCTCCAGTGATGGATTGTGATCTGGAAGTGTAAGTCAAAGAAACCCTTTCTTCCCCAACTTGCTTGTGGTCAAAGTGTTTCATCGCAGCAGTAGAACCCCTGAATAGGACATGATGAACTTAAGGGTCACAGCATTAGGAAGGTTGAGAACCACTGCTGCCTGGTCTTAAAGGCCACAAGGGAATTGAGTTTCACTCTAGGCACTGTAAAGTAAAAATGACAGATGTTGGTGGGCCTCACTGCTGGGCTCACTGCTCTAGTGAACAGGAACACTTTTTCAAAACCTGAGATACAGCCACCCCAACCCTGATAGATCAAGACAAAAACAAGACCTTGGATAAGTAGGTGTGACCAGATACATTGTAAGCACTGTGCAAATGGGAGAATTGCCAGATATCACTCTGCCTGGAGAATGGGATAAATGCAAAATGAAAACACAATCAAGTTCAACAGTTGTAATGGTTCAAACCTTTACTCGCAACACTCAGGAGGCAGAGGCAGGTGATTTTGAGGGCAGTCTGGTTCACATAGTAAGTCACAGACCAGCTAGGGTTACACTATGAGACCCTGTCTAAGAAGATTGAAAAAGAAGGGGAAAAAAGTCAAGTTCAACTTTAAACTCATTCTAGTAGTCTTCCACTGGGACATGATTTTTTTTTTAAATATATTGTCCTAGAATTAACTATTTTGTTACTGTTTTGTTCTCTTTCTCTCTCTCTCTCTCTCTCTCTCTCTCTCTCTCTCTGTGTGTGTGTGTGTGTGTGTATGCATGCATGCATGCATGCATGCATGTATGTATGTATGTATGAACATTATTATACATGTGCCTAGTGCCCAAGGAATTCAGAGAAGGGCATCATGTCTCCTGGATCTGGAGTTGAGGATGGCTGTGAGCCACCTCAGGGGTGCTTGGAACTGAACCTGAGTCCTCTGCAAGAGCAACGAGTCTTTTTAACTGCTGAGCCATGTCTCCAGCCCCCTTATTTTCATTTATTCAAATCTCTGTGTGAGTGAATGCCATGTATATGTGTTGGAACTCACAGAAACCTGAGGAGGTCATTGGATTTTCTGGAGGTGGGGTTATAGGCAATTGTGAGCCTATGTGTGAGGGCTGAAACAAAACTCAAGTTCTCTGGAAGAACAGCCAGTGTACTTAACTGCTGAGTCATCTCTCTAGCCCTGCAATGCTATCTTAAGTACTACCCTAAATCACATAAAGACTAAATCCTATGTGTGTTCTTTTGTGATTGGGTTACCTCCCTCAGGATGATATTCTCCAGATCCATCCATTTCCCCAAGAATTTCATAAATTCATTGTTTTTAATATTTGAGGAGTACTCCATTGTGTAGATATACCACATTCTCTGTATCCATTCCTCTGTTGAGGGACATCTGAGTTGTTTCCAGTTTCTGGCTATTATAAATAAAGCTGCTATGAACATAGTGGAGCTTGTGTCCTTATTACATGTTGGAGCATCTTCTGGATATATGCCCAGGAGTGGTATGGTTGGGTCCTCTGGTAGTACTATGTCCAATTTCCAAACGAACTGCCAAACTGATTTCCAGAGTGGTTGTACCAACTTGTAATCCCATCAGCAATGAAGGAGTGTTCCTCTTTCTCCACAACCTCGCCAGCATTTGCTGTCACTTGAGCTTTTTATCCTAGCCATTCTGACTGGTGTGAGGTAGAATCTCAGAGTTGTTTTGATTTGCATTTCCCTGGTGACTAAGGATGTTGAACACATCTTTAGATGCTTCTCAGCCATTCGGTATTCCTCAATTGAGAATTCTTTGTTTAGCTCTATACCCCATTTTTAATAGGGTTATTTGGTTCTCTGGAGTCTAACTTCTTGAGTTCTTTGTATATATTGGATATTATTAGCCTTCTATCAGATATTGGGTTAGTAAAGATCTTTTCCCAATTTGTTGGTTGCTGTTTTGTCCTAGTGACAGTGTCTTTTGCCTTACAGAAGCTTTGCAATTTCATGAGGTCCCATTTGTCAATTCTTGATCTTAGAGCATAAGCTATTGGTATTCTGTTCAGGAAATTTTCCCCTGTGCCTATGTGCTCAAGGCTCTTCCCCACTTTCTTTTCTATTAGTTTCAGTGTATCTGGTTTTATGTGGAGGTCCTTGATCCACTTGGACTTGAGCTTTGTACAAGAAGATAGGAATGGATTGATTTGTATTCTTCTACATGCTAATCACCAGTTTAGCCATTTTCTGATAAGTGGATATTAGCCCAGAAGATAGGAATACACAAAGTACAATCCACAAACCACAAGAAACTCAAGAAAAAGGAAGACCAAAGTGTGGATATCTCATTCCTTCTTAAAAGGAGGAACAAATACCCATGGAAGGAGTTGTAGAGACTAACTATGGAGCAGAGACTGAAGGAATCACAATCAGAGACTGCTCCCCCTGGGAATCCTTCCCATATTCAATCATCAAATCCAGACACTATTGTGGATGCCGGCAAGTGCTGGTTGACAGGAGCCTGATATAGCTGTCTCCTGAGATGTTCTGACAGTACCCGACTAATACAGTAGTAGAGGTTCACAGCCATTCATTGGACTGAGTACAGGGTCCCCAATGGAGGAGCTAGAGAAAGGACCCAAGGAGCTGAAGGGCTTGCAGCCCCTTAGGATGAACAACAGTACGAACTACCTAGTACCCTCAGCGCTCCCAGGGACTAAACTACCAACCAAAGGGTGCACATGGTAGGACTCATGGCTCCAGCAGCATATGTATAGCAGAGGATGGCCAAATCAGTCATCAATGGGAGGAGAGGCCCTTGGCCCTGTGAAGGTTCTATGTCCCAGTGTAGGGGAATGCCAGGGCCAGTAAGCAGGAGAGGGTGGGGTGGTGAGCAGGGGGAGGGGGAAGCAACAGGGGGTTGTTTTTGTTTTCTTATTTTATTTTATTTTATTTTTTATTTTTTATTTTTGGAGGGGAACCTGTGAAAGGAGATATTATATGACATGTAAATAAAGAAAATATCTTAAAAAAAAAAAAGACTAAATCCTATAATGAAGTCCCTTCAACAAACTTCTGCTAAGATACCCAGGCCTCTCCATAGTGTGTACTGACCAGCAATAAATCCTACTTTTTCTATGATTGGCATATTCCAGGTGGTTTTTGGGTAGAGAACAGTGGCAAATGTCACTGGAAGACTGTGGATAGTTCTACTGACACCATCTCTGAAATGTGTCTTTATTTAATTATTGCACCCCACCACCTTGGTCCAATCCATAGTCCGCAGTCCCTGGATGGATGCAGACTTTAACTGTTCTTCTCTTGTCTACACTTTAGCTATAAGATATATCTTCCAATGATAAAATTAATGCTTCTTGTTTATTACTTCACTTTTTGAGTTACCCATGGTCCAAATAATATTAAATAGAAACATTCAGAACTATACCATCTGCAGGAACAATATAATTTCTTTTAAAAGAGCAATTACAATGGTTCCCCACTCCTTTACCTGACATAAACCCCCAGAGGAACCTGGGCTGTCCATGTGCTGTCCTTCCCGTTTCCGATAGTGGTAAATCCAAGGACCAGAGTCAATGAGGCTTTCCCACACCTTCTCCCTTGACGCCTCCGTTACATCACAATGCTTGGGTTCCCTGAACACAAGCACTACAATGTCGCAACACTAAATCAGATACTGAAGCTAGCTACCGAGTGACTCGCTGGTAGACTGTGTACACAGCGTAGATACGCTATACAGGACAGCACACATCCCACTCGGAAGAAAGAGCTAACGCAGAATCTCAGCACACAACTGAAAACCTACAGATTGCATAGTGCTGAAAGTTTCTCTTTCACAGTTTTAGACCGGGGGCAACTCAGAGTGAAGTAGTAAATTAAGAAGCACTATTTTTATCACTAGAAAATGTACTTCATAGCTCAAGAGTTGGTGTGATAAGAACAGTTAAAGGTGTCAAACCATAGCCAGACAATCCAAATAACGTCAGCTAAGACAAGATCAAAATCTATTTTGCTTTTGCATGTCAGTAATACCTCCTTCGGTACACTTTGAAGGAAATTAATGTGGGCTATCCCTTTTGCCTTTATAACCTGTTTGACCTTCAGACTTTAAATTCTGAAGATTAAGTTTAAAGATATACTACACATTATCTTTACTATAAATGCTTGGAATGAGAAATGTTAGTGATTTTTTTTTTTTTAATGTTGATACCATTAACATAGATGTGATGAGATTTTGTTTGCCTTTAACATAAAGGTATCTCAGGCTGGCCCAGAACTTGTGAAAATTTTCCTGTTCTCCATATTCCTAAATGCTGAGTTGACAGGCTCAGAAAATACATTCATATTCCATATACTCATAATTGATGTATATATATATACATATATATATATATATATATATATATTGGTGTTTTCGAGACAGGGTTTCTCTGTGTAGCCCTGGCTGGCCTCCAACTCAGAAATCCATCTGCCTCTGCCTCCCAAGTGCTGGGATTAAAGGCGTGCGCCACCACCGCCTGGCAGTATGTGTTTAGTACGCTTGGATTCTGCTGCCTAATGTCAAGTGTGGACTTTTCCAATTTGTTCCTCTATAGACAACATCCAAAGTTTTGCATTTTGGATTACTTACTTGGGGTTTTAAACTGTCTGATTAAGGATGTTCAACCTGTCTAGTAGATTACTTTCTCTCAGTGTGCCATGTAGTTAGCCCCTCTCTCCTCTGCCTGGCTTTGCAGGGGGTCAGGGAGTGAAGGAGTTTGCCAGCTGCAATGGACTTGTTTCTCTTTACTTCACATAACAATGGCTTTAGTGATCTTTGCCTATTTACATCATGAAAATCTAGGGCATTGTTCCCAAAGTTCTGTGTTAAAGGGCGCCCCCCTCTGTCAGTGTACCAAAGTTCAGTTTTTAATAAATAGTGTTCCTTGACAGTGGTGGGGACCTTGAGATGTTCTGAGGTTCAGTGTCCTCTTTTGTCTTGGTCCTCTGTTCCCAAAGTAATTGGGATGCTGATAAATCTCTGACTATGCAGATCACTTGGGCAGAACTATGGACTGAGTGTTCCCCTTCATTTGTTGAAATCCTAACCCACAATCAATAGAATTAGGGAGTGGGACCTTCAGATGGAACCTCCTGAATGGAACTAGTGACAATGAAGAGCTGTGAGCTACCTAGCTCTCGCTGTCTTTCCATCTCTTTCTCTCTCTTTCTCTCTCTCTCTTTCTTTCAATGTGTAAAGCCATGTTATTGATTTGAAATCTTGTTTTAAATTTTTATTTTATATATAAGGGTATTTTGTCTGCATACCACATGCATGCCTGCAGAGTACCTGCAAAGGCTAGAAGCAGGTGTCAGGTCCCCCCAGAGCTCGAATTACAGATGGTTGTGAGCTACTATGTGGGTGCTGGGAATTGAACCCTGGTCCTAATATTCTCTAAACCACCCAGCCTTCTCTCCAGCACAAGATCTTTCTTTTGAAATCCAGGCATTCATTCCTGTTAGTTTCCCCTGGGGCATTTTCAATTTACTGTAGCTCATAGCTTTACTATTTTCTCTTTCATTCATCTTCAAGTGTTTTAAAATTCTTCTTTAAAGCACTTCCTCAAGGCCCCAAGGCCTGACACTATTACTGATGCTATGGTGTGCTCTCAAACAGGGGCCTATCAAGACTGCCCAACAAGCTGTTGAAAGAGTCAGATGCAGATATTTACACCCAACCAATGAACAGAAGCTGGTAACCCCTGTGGTTGAATTAGAAAAAAGCTGGAAGAAGCTGAGGTGGAGGGTGGCTCTATAGGAGGACCAGCAGTCTCAACTAACCTGGACCCTGGGATCTCTCAGACACTGAGCCACCCACCAGGCAGCACATGCCAGCTGATATAAGCCCCCCAACACATTTACAGCAGAGGACTGCCAGGTCTGGACTCAGTCAGAGAAGATGCACCTAACCCTCGAGAGACTTGGGGCCCCAGGGAGTGGGGAGGTCTGGTAGGGTAGAGGTATGGGCGTCTTCTTGAAGATGGGTAGAGAGGAGGTGTGGGATGTGGAACAGTCAGAGGTAGACCAGGAGTCTGGACTGTAAAAAAAAGACTAAATAATAATAATAATAATAATAATAACAACAACAATAAAGTACTTCTCCAGTGATTTCTTCCTTGATTCAGTGGTTGGCGTCTCTTGTTTTATTTCTACATGAAGCAGTTAGAGGTTGACTCGTGATTCACCTGACTTTAAGTGCCAGCATCCATCTGACCAGTTTCTTCCCGAGTCGGTTGCTGAAGTGAGTTACGCTCGAGAGGTTCAGGAAGGCAGATTCTGCTCTCTACAAGTCCTTGTGAGCTAACTGGCTGATCACGTGGGGCAAATGGACTTTAGGATCTGTGCCCACTGAAGCATTCTTCTCGGACGTTGCTAGGACCGTGCCTCTGTCTAAGAAAGGCTCTGAATAGGTACCTAGATCTTTTAGGAATGAAGAAAGGGGGAGGAGCCCTGAGAGCAAGTCAAACGTGGTTCCTGGTGAGAGAGGAAAAAGCAGGACGAGAGCCACGTTCTGTTTTGCGGACTTAACTTGGGATGTCTATTTTATCACTACACAAAATGAAGATTCTGAGGCTAGAGAGACGGATTAGCGGCTAAGAAGACTGTCACCTCTTCCAGAGGATCCAGCTTCCAGAGGATCCAGCTCTCAGCACCTGTGACAATCATCTTTAACCCTAGTTTCAAAGGCATCTGATATCCTCTTCTGGTCTCCACTGGCACTGCACAAATGTACGTGCAGGTAAAATACCCATTTATATAAAATAAAAATAAACAAAAATCTCAAAAAATACAAACAATAAGATATTTAAAAATAGCTAACCACTATGCCCAGTGAACGTTGTCCAGATCTCATACTTTCTATGGAGGTTAGATTTGAGTTTAGATAGTCTAAGATGCTTGATGTTAAGCCATGTCATACATAAGATGAGAGCACACACTAAGACACATTAGCTCTCTCCCATCTATACTTCATCTATACTTCATTTAGAAAACAAAACATAATTTATTTTCCATCTGTATTGTAGATTCTTCTAGTGGCCCACTACAGACTGAATAAACCAGGGCTATAAAATTTGGCCCAAACAACTACTTTGTCTTTTATGTGTGTGCTGTAATTGTATGTGTGCAGGGTGGGGTGCATACTCTTGTGTGTGTGTGTGTGTGCATGTGTGTGTATGCATGTGCGTGTGTGTGTATAAAGAGGCCAGAGTTCACTGGGAATTCTCCTTTATCTTTCTTCATTGTATTCCATTGGAAGAGGGTCTCTCGTTGAGCATGGAGCTCCGTGTTCTTGGCAAGCTGGCTGGCCAGAAAGTCAGAGTGGTCTTCCTGTGTCTTCCCCCTACAATGCTTGGGTTAGTGGTATGTGTATGTCCATGTCAAGCTTTTTACATGGTGTGGGATCTAAACTCAGGTCTTTGGGTCTACACAAGCACCATTACCCACAGAGGCATTCCCCTGCCTTCTTTGTTTCTTTGTTTCAATACTAGATGTTCCCTTTTTCTGGGGTCAGCTCAGAAGATTTCTCTTTAAGTCATAATAGAGAGTTTGTTTTCCAGAATAGAGTTTTAGTTTGTTTCACACTTTCATATAGGAAAACAAGTTTTGAGGCTAAGTGTCGGGCATGCATCTCTCAGCATCTATGAGACGGGGCAGAGGGTTTTTGAGTTTGAAACAAGCTTGGGCTACATGGCAGATTTTATTTCAAATAAATGAATACATGTTTGGTAGGCTTACATATAGATGTTTGAATAACAAGTACTCACCCAAACTGAAGTAATTCCTCTTATTTTCTGTTCACATCAGCATTTGTACACTGAGTCCTGCATGTTATTTACAAGTGGCCACCAGTCTTCCTTTTATCTATCCAACCATCCATTCATCCATCCATCTATCCATCCATCCATCCATCCATCCATCCATCTATCTATCTATCTATGAAATGGTAATTTAACTATAACATTTCTCCCTTCCTTTTTCTCCCTCTAATCTTCTCATATACCCCTCCCCTATGTCATTCACATTCATGGCTTCTTTTTTCATTAATTGTTACTGCATGTATACACATATGTGTATATACATTTATATTCCTAAGTATAACCTGTTGAGCTCATATGTTACTTGTATGTGTGTTTTCAGGGCTGACCATCTGGCACTGGACACCTGATTGGTGTGCTCTTTTCTAGGGTGCATCTCTTCTGCTCCAAGCTTTACTGAGTTGGCTGGGCTTCTCTTGGAAACAGTACACTGGCTTCAAATCCCCTCTGTAAATGTTCACCTTGGTTACATTTGCAACCGGATTGTCAAATGGCCAAGCTAATCACTATTTTGCAAAGAAAAATAGACTTTCTTCTGAGCCTACTTTCCATTAGAATTTTAGGCTCTACAAAAACAAAAACAAACAAACAAAAAAACCCTGGAAGGCACCATACTACTTATAGCAAACACACAGTACTTCCTATTATCTACCTGGTTGCTTCTGTCTCCAAGGTTGTTAGAGTAGAAACGAGAAGCTGGAAGTGTAAGGTTCTCTTGTCAGGCCTGTTCTTCAATGTCCATTTGTGGTTTGTTTAAGTGTGTACGTTTTTGTTTGGAAAAAAAAAAAAAAAACATTTTCTAAACCCAAGCTGCATGACATTGTGCCTGGGTCACCCAGTTGTTATTCACAAGCCTTAGAC
The DNA here is from genome assembly GCF_008632895.1 of Mastomys coucha. Lineage (NCBI taxonomy): Eukaryota > Metazoa > Chordata > Mammalia > Rodentia > Muridae > Mastomys > Mastomys coucha. The sequence continues at coordinate 30,139,334 of NW_022196911.1, forward strand.
ACCATTCCTTTTTAGTCTAGCTTAGTGAACCAGAAGCGCACTGATTGTAGCAGCAGCAGCAGGCTGAGGATGTATCTCATCTCCCAGAGCAGAGCCAGGAATTCACCAGGAGTGAATTTCATACAGGCATGGCTCTGGGAATCTCCAAGGGAAGAAACTGATGGGTGAAAATCAAGAGTGTAGTCGGACAGAGAGGAGATAACACCGAGGATTTCCAATGGTGATGACACCCAAACACCCAAGCCAGTCACTGGCTTCTGCACACTCAATCTCTTCTTACCTCTTATCCTCCCCTCCCCTGCATATCACTTGCTTATGTAATACAGGTCAGTGCAACAGGCCAGCCCGTGTCCCACCCCACCACACCCACATATTGTTGATGCCTAGCAACATTTCCCCCACTGCGTTTCCTTTTTACATAACCTTTCCATTTTCTTTTATCTCCTCAAAACAAAAGGTGGTCTCATTTACTGGTTTTTACACTCAGCCTGCTGAGAGTTAAGACTGTGCAGTTATCTGAATGCTGATCTCCACCCCTGTTTTCAGTCCCCACGTCTTTAATCCAAACTCCCACACCTCTGTCACCATCACACACTGTTTTTTTTTTTGTCTCTTGCATTTACCCTTCTATGTGCCCCACCCCCACTTCTTCTCCAGCAACTTAACAGTAGTTCAACTGTGATTGCTTTCTGCAATTTTTCTTTCCACAGGAACTGATATATTAGTACACAGGGTCTCATCATTCCTTAAAACAATGGGTGTTTAAGGAGTGATTGTTTTGAAAACAGATGCCACTTCATTTTTATAATAGGCTTCCTAATGGATAGTGGCTACTGTTACAGATAGCACTCCCCTCTCCAGGCGGGACTGGGGATGGGGCTTGGTGCCCTGAGCACCAATCTAATAGAGGAAGCCATCGCCTCAGTGTGGTACAAGTTAGTCTCTCCTCAACACTGCAAATACATCCTCTCAAAGAAGTAAAGCAACCAGGAAGGAAAGAAGAAAGGAAGGAAGGAAGGAAGGAAGGAAAGAAAGAAGGAAGGAAGGAGGGAGGGAGGGAGGAAGGAAGGAAGGAAAGAAGAAA
>NW_022196911.1:30140485-30174998 GCF_008632895.1 Mastomys coucha
AAAAAAAAAAAACATGAAAAACTAAGACACTTCCAAAAATTACCAATTCCAAAATAACTCCTAAAGAGAGCTATTAGAAACTTTAGAAAAATAAATGAAAACAATTATAAATATGTCCATGGAGTTCACAGGTGACATGAATAAACTCCTAAGGGAATTCCTAAAAGCAAACAAATAGCTGAACGAAGGAAGAAACTCAACTCAGGATATGAAAAAAGAATTCAGAAAAAAAAAATCTTAAAATTCATATGGAAGCACACAAGACACTGGATAGCTGAAGCCACACTTAAGCAATAAGAATACTGCTGGAGATAAAGCCATACTCAATTTCTAGTTATTTTACAGGGCCTTAGAAATAAAAACAGCATGTATCAGACACAAAAACAGGCATGTAGATTAATAAACTAGAATCAGGACTCAGATGTGAGCCTATGTAACTATAGCTACCTCAGATTTGACAAAGCTGGTTTTTTAAAAAATGGATATTAAGATGGCTTCTTCAACATATGATGCTAGGAAAATCAGATATCAACACGTAGGAGAAAAAGACCTTATCTCTAACTGCATAAAAATCAGCCCCAGATAAATCAGGAGAACCTAAAAATAAGCCTTAAACTCTGAAACTGTTGGGGAAGACGGAGGGAGGGATCTCAACCCTGAGTTAGAGGTAAGGACTTTCTGAACAGGATTCTTTGTTGTTCAGGAAATAAAGCTAGAAACTGGCAAAAAGGACCTTATGAAACTAAAAGCTTCTATGCAGCAAAAGAAACTTAATTAGCTGAAGAGACAGTCTGTGGAATGGAAGAAAATCTTTGCCAGCCATACCTTCAGTAAGGGACTAATACACAGACTATACAAAGAACTAAACTAAACACTAAGAAAACAAAAAGCCCAATTTAGAAAAATGGGCAAAGCAACTCAACAGAGAGTACTCATGAGAAATATAAATGGCCAAGAAATAATTTAGCAAGTGTTTAAAATCCTTAGCTAGCAGGGAAATGTAAATTAAAAATACTTTGGATTCCATAGCACTCCAGTCAGAGGCATCTATTCTCAAGAGGACAATGGGCAACAGTTTCTAGTGAGGTCACAGGGAGCTCCTATTCACTCCTGGTAGGAGTGTACCAGTTCCTGCAGCCACTATAGAAATGAGCACATAGGTTTCTCAAAAGGCTAAAAGTAGAAGTACCATGTACCATTACTCGATACACACACAATGGACTTTGTATCCCACCTCAGAGATACTTGCATGACCATATTTGTATGGCTCTAGTCACAATCACTAGGAAATGAATTCATCCTAGATGGACAGATAAGGAAACTGTGGTTCATAAACAATAGAATTTTGGTCGGCTGTAAAGAAAATCCTGATTGTGGGGTTTGTAGGAAAATGGATGAAATTGGACAATACTACATGTAATGAAGAAGCCCGATCAAATAATGGATGTTTTCCCCTATGTAGATTGTGGCTTTGACTTCTCAGTGTATTTCATGTAGAAAGCTTATAGGGTTAGGAATCTAGAAAGGAGACTGGGGGAGGAGGGATAGAGACAGTAAGGAGGGAGGGAGGGATAGTGATTTGAATGCAGGGAGGTGTGGAGGGGGGCTAAAATAAACCTGGCAGAAACAAAGATAGTCTAAAGAGAGACTACTAAAACAATGGACCTCCTGCTTTCTCTCACTAATGGGAATTTCCCTAGGAATCTCATGCTGAGTGAAGAAAAAAAAAAAAAAACCCTCAGCCACAGGAAAAATTCAGGTACCAGAAAGAGATTTCATAGATTTAACAACTTGTTGGACCACAATGAGATTGAAGCTCAAACAAAGATGGGTCAAGGGCAGGATTACACCTTGACCAAGTGTGATGGTTTGTATTGGCCCAGAGAGTGGCACTATTAGGAGGAGGATCTTAAAATGCACACCTACAGAGACACACCTACTCCAACAAGGCCACACCTCTCATGGTGCCACGCCCTGGGCCAAGTATATACAAACCACCACAGTCCACTATCCTATGGCAGGTGCATGGCTTCATGCAGGCAGACACGGTGCTGGAGAAGTAGCTGAGAGTTCTACACGCAGATCCACAGGTAGCAGAATGACAAGAGCCACTTGGCGTGGCTCGGGCTTTTGGAACCTCAAAGCCAATAGGTTTCCTCTAACATGGCCACACCTCAAAATCCTTTCAAACAGTGCCACTCCCTGGTGACCAAGTATTCAAACCTAGAGGGGATTCTCATTGAAACTACCACAGAGGGCATCCCCCATGTTTGTCCTCTCCCCAATGTGGCCATTTATACTAAATTATCCTTTTCTGCTTTCTATTATTAATTTGGTCCTTTATCTTTACTGCTGACTGAAACTGGCTAGAGACCACTAGGACTGTGTTCCTAGGCTATGAACAGGCTGTGAGCACTAGGAATGAACATCTTTAAGCAAGGATAGGAGTGCTCTAGAGACAGGGAAGAGAACAGGGTATGAGGAAAGATTAGCCAAAACCAGGGATGTATAAAAAAACAAAAACCAAAACCCACAAAACCTAATGGGTATCTATTAATTTATAATCTTATTAAATATATGTACATATTATAATATTTATATATTATATTATAGTATTAACATGTGAGTAAATAATACTCCCCAAAGAAGCCATGAGGTTAATGGAAAATTTCAGTGTCAAGTGTGGGATACCTCATTATGACTCTTGGGTCAGGGAGACCTCACACCCAATACAGACTATTGCCATTGCTTTTGGTTGGCTAACAGAACTGCCTAGTAAGAGCCAACTGCTGAAGACACCACACACTGGTTTCAGGATGCAGGAAATCAAGCTGGAACCCATCTGCAAGGTTTTATTTTTTTCTTGTTTTTTTGAGACAGGGTTTCTCTGTATAGCCCTGGCTGTCCTGGAACTCACTCTGTAGACTAGGCTGGCCTCGAACTTAGAAATCCACCTGCCTCTGCCTCCCAAGTCCTGGGATTAAAGGCGTGCGCCACCACTGCCCAGCTGGAAGGTTCTTCTTAATGGTTACCATTATCATGCCTGAAGGTACATACTATGCAGGCTGCTGGGGAAGAAAAGCCATCAAAGGTCTTACCTAGCAGTGGATCCTGCAATTTAAAATAGCTTGCCAGGCAAGTTGCACCCACTGGCACAATAGTGGTGTGATGGGTATTACAGGACTAAGGGCCCATTTTTATAGGATGTGAGCCACTTAGATGGAGGGAGCTCTCTAGTGCCTTTAGCTACTTTTTGTGAGAGATATTGAACATAAATATTCTAATTTCCAAGTTTACTATTTGATCTATTTGGATGCTAGAAGAAATTTGCTGTTATCTAACATGTTTTAATAGACTTGAAATTGTCTTTAATGGTACCCAAGCATATATGGTCAAACACTGTTCACTGTTTTTTGGGGTGGCAGGCAAAGAAGGCTGCCTTTTCTAACATGGGTGGACCTCCCAATCTGTTGAGCAATCTTTGTGGGCACATGGGTCCCTGGAATTGAAATGAGGACATGAAGAAACCATGGATGTGATTTCTAACAAGGCTTAAAATTTTTCAATGTATGATAAGTATCTTTAAGGCTGACCAAAAGGCCCAGAAAGACCTAAATAAAAATATCAAATGAAATGGGGTGCCAGCACAGCATAGAGACAAAAACTGAGGTACTGCTATTATCTTTCTCAAGCTTGCCAATCACCACTGTATATTGAGGCTGACAGCCTATGAGCTAATTTCTGAAATGAAATCTCTATACATACCCTGCTAGTTTTCTGAAGAGGCCCAAATCACCTACCTATAGGAAAGTATTCATAAAATTAAGTTACAGACAAATCTATAATCACTTAAATTACTTAGCAAATTTAGACTCAAATATATTTTACTATATGTATGACCATGTAATTATAAAGTTACATAGGAGATTAATTAAAAAACATATATATAACTATGTTATCAGGAAGAATCCTTGAAGCTCATTTTTCTTCTTACTCTTTCATTAGTATCCTACTGTTTATGTAGAAAAAATACAAATAGAAGAAATTAATGCAATTTTATTTTAAATTTCAAAATTTTGATATCTGAGTCATGAGAACCTATATTATACATATGAATTAATATAGGTACTTCAAACACATTTTATAATATATATTTTTAAGCCATTTTCATTATTTTTACAAGACAAGGAAAATCTAAATCCAAAAAGATGTACAAAGAAAATTTTAAGTGCTCCATTTTCTAATTTTTGGTTCTTATGGTAGATTATTTAATCATATAATGTTCAAATTCCATATCCAACACAACGAATAGGTTTAAATTATAACATTCTCTTCTGATAATGGTCTGCTCCCTGTGATTCACAGTTCTGAGAAGGTGCATCAGTTAAAGAACTTCTGGGTCTGAGTCACATCTCAGTTCCTGGTCACAGAGGCATGAGCACGCCAGGTCTTAACATGGCTATGTGATGCTCCTCCTCAAGGGTGCCCCACTACTGCTGTGGGCACTCCATCTCTGGGGTTGACTTCGAGGACACATATATGATGCTGTGTGATTTCTTACAAGCTTCTTTTTCCAATTTGCTTGTAGTTTCTTTCCTTTCCTTCACTTTTGTTGCAAGCTTTGATTCTGCAGTTAACCTACCAACATTAAAGAATATATTCTGAATAACAAGTATGGTCAAAAAAAGAAGAAAAGAAAAATGAAATGCCTAGTAGAATGAACATCCAAATAGGGGAGTGCTATTTTATATACACAGGACAGAAGCTATTAGAAGACTCCACTATGATACAAAGTGGCTGACTCTAAAATGATTTTTTATCAGAAGGCTTAACTTGTAGAAAATGTTTAATAAACATCTTTAAGTCTGATAAAAGGTCAATGATGCCTAAGTTAAAAATTAAGTAAAAGGAGATACCCATAAGAACATGGAATACAAAATTCAAAATACCAAAGCAATATTTTAAGGTTGATACCACATTCAAAAAGCACAAGGATTAAAAAAACAAAACAAAACAAAAAAAACCAACAACAACCCAGGCTTCAAGTACATGTCTGTCTCAGACAAGAAAGCAGAAAAACTCCACAAACAAAAACCGTCCAAACTGAGCGTCCATCAGGTGAGCAGTAACTAACAATGCAGGAAATGTCTGAAAGAGTCTAAAACGTCTTCCTGGAAGAGCATTCGTTATGTGACTACAGGAGGCCGAGTATGCCACCTCTCAGCAAGCCCATCTTCACTGTGACAAAGTTAACTCTGAACTGTGTGTCTAAGCCAAACAAGCAGAAAAGACATAAGGTTGGAATTTTTTTTTTTAAGATTTATTTATTATGTACCCTGTTCTATGTGCATGAATGCCTGCACACCAGAAGAGGGCACCAGATATCATGGATGGTTGTGAGCCACCATGTGGTTGCTGGGAATTGAATTCAGGACCTCTAGAAGAGCAGCCAATACTCTGAGCCATTTCTCCAGTTCGGTTGGGAATGTTTTAAGTTAGTAGGTGGAGTCCCACACTTAAAACAAATGTTCTTGTTTTGTTGTTTGTTTTTTTTTCTTTAATCAAAAAAATTTTCCAATGTGCAATTCAAGACCATTAGTCTCAATGCATCTATGCACTGTTTCTCAAGCAACAAAGGGCAGGAAGATAAACAAGGGCCACCAGATGGCCATCTAGAAATCATCCAGAGATACTCCATCAGACACACATCACAGGCAGTGCCTACTAAACTCCTCTCAGAACTGTTTGAGGCTGGGAATATGTGCTAGAATATTGAGTTTTAAGTCCATATGTCTTATAGATTTAAACATTTAAAAAAATCAAATGAACTAATGTAATAGTAGCAGCTGATGTTTTTTTCCTGGTAAATACTTTGTTTAGTAGCACTGGAAACTTAAAAATCACATGGGCTGTGTCTCGCTCTCTCAGTTAAATGTCTGATTCTGCACTCACTCTTTTAAGACTCACATAGCCCTACCAGTTCCCAGAGAGCTCATCTCATGGTGCAAATGCTCATCAATATTCTCAACTTTTAAATGTACACAGGCTTATTTTAAATACAGTTATCACTGACTGCATGCAGTCATCATTCATCTCCTTAAAACCATCTGGCTCCTTATTCACTGCCTTATTCACTTTAAACTTTCTGTGCAAGTGTGTGGGTACATGTGTTCTGCCCTATCCTTCCCATGCCTGTCCCTTCTGACTTTGCTTCTGTTTTCATGTCACATGCACATATAAAGTCTGGGTGCCACAAATGAAACATGTACTGTTGGTCTGAGACCAGTTAACTTAGTGAGCATCCCCACTTGTATTCATCTGTCTCTAAATTACCCAGCTCTGTTGCCTCCGTGGTCCCACTGTATACACACCACACATCCTTCCCCCACACCCGGGTTGCTGGACATCTAGGTCAAGTCCACGCTTACTATGTCTTGACCCTGTGCCTGGGCTCCAGTCACTCTACCTTCTTATCTCTATGAATTTTATTTTTCCAAGAGATAGAGCCCTTGAATGATTCCTTCATATACCCTCCGATACTTTCTGTTAGTCACAAACTCAATTACACAGAAAGCTGGAAGCTTTGAAGTTTTGAAATAAAAATGAAACTAAATTAGCTTTGATATTTAAAAATGTCAAGCAGGCATCAAAGCCTATTTCTGAAGGCTTAGTATAAATATGAAAAACCATAAAACCTTTTACCTGTTTTTACCAAAAAACTTAGTCTAAATGTCTTAGACTACTGGAAAGCCTTTTGAGAAAGTTGGTTTTTCTTTCATGGCTACTCTTGAACTAAGAGAAAAACAACAGTACATTTATCCCACCCAGCGAGACACTCTGGAATGCTAGGCTGGGCTGGCTTTGCTCTGTGGACTGGGGAAGTGTAACTGCCTAGCATCACTTGCTGTTCACAGCTCTCTCCTCCTGCAGTCACCTTAGTCTACCTGACCCTCTGAAAAGGCCACCCAGACTGAATCCAGTGCAACAGTATTCAGACTGCAGAACTCCAGTGCACACAGTATTCAGACTGCAGAACTCCAGTGCACACAGTGCTGGGAACACAGACAGAGCCACAGTGCAGGAGTGCAGAGGTAAAAAAGGAAAGAGAGAAGGCTGCTGGCAGCCAGGCAGAAAGATACTGACCTGGGAGAACTGGGAGTGTTCCCACTTTGTTCATGTAAGGCCTCCGTTTTGGCTGGACTATCCACAAGCTTCACACACTTCTCCTTCTTCGGCTGTGTATTCAGATGCAGGCTCTTATGAGGAGAGAGGCTGGCTGGCTGCACACATGAAGAGGTTGGCTGTTTCCACTGCACAGTGTTATCTTTTAAGTTATTAAGACAGGACTCCTCCTCCCTCTGAGGTGGGAGTCTAGAAACTTCGTCCCCAGAGGCACTGGCAGCAGCTGTTTCTTCTGGGGTGGTTATATTCAATGGGAGCACCTCACGCCTCTTTTTAAGTACAGGTACTTCAATTCTCTCTGAAAAAAAGTCATTAAAACATACACTTATTGAATAAAAACAAAGACACAACCCAAGGAAACTCAGTGAAACTCACTTCCCTTTTTGGTACTCTGAAGGTACACTTTTCTCATTGATAAAATATATACTTTTAAATTAAATTTTCATAAAGTATATATTGCATGCTGAGCACCCCATACACACGGTGTGTCCCCATTTTCTTGGCTCTCCTCCTGCTTCCTTTACTCTCCCGGTCCCCTTCACTTCTGTTCCCTCTTCTGTCTTCACACGGTCTCTGTCAGGCATTCCTCACTGTTGTACTTCTGTGGTCCAGAAAAGGACTCAAGGCTTTATGTTCACTGAACTCCAGCTCTGGCCCCACACACCACCAACTCTGTCTTGTAAGACTAACATTTTCCTTGTCAACTCCATAATATATAAAGCCCAGGAAGAATACAGGACATCTTCCGGAAAGCTCTGGGAGATAAAGCCACAGTGGCCAAGTCCAGGGGTTCTGGATGGAGCCCCACGCTGAAGCAGTGATCTCAGGCAGTAACTTCTCTACACTTCAGTTTCTTTAAATTTAACAACACCAAACCTGCTTCATTCAATACTGTCTCATAAAGATGAAATGAAGGATGGAACTCTGAATATTGGTAATGTACGCGTGTACGCCTACTGGACTTACTTATAAAATAGATTCAGACTGGCCTCTTCTGTGATGCATGTCTCCCCAGTCCCAACCCATCCTGCCTCACAGCAGCTGCTGCAGAGCCTCTATCCTCATGGCCTATATTGATCCCCTATGAGGGTCCCACAGCCACTCAATGACTTGCTCTAATGCCTTTTTCCCACCGACACATCAACGTGCCCTTTCATTTTGAAAAATCAGAACATCAGCGGTCTGAGGTCCTGCAGCAGGAAGGCTCCTTGCTCACACTGCTGCTTTCCGATTAGCCAGCGACCCCCCACCTCCACCCCCTTTCTTTTGCACTATGCTTCTGAATCACCCTGATCCCCACCACCTCAACCTTGGCTAGGTTGGCAGACTTTCCTTAGAAATTCATGATGGGTAATTCTTAACCAGGGGAGCCTATTGGAGTCAAAGAGAAAAAAGGATAGAGAAAGAAGCCTTTTAAAAACTATAAAACAAAACAAAACAAAACAAAACAAAACTTCCTATTGTGAACAAACTCCCCCTAGTGGTGAGACATACAAGGTTCCAGAGATGATTGCAAACAGAGTTAGGCAAAGGTAACATGGTTAAGAATCCTTAAACCAAAACCTGTTAATCCGGTCTTTAGGGAGGAGATGGGTCAGAACCACGGCACTCATACATTTCTTAACACCGACTTCCTAATTTTCAGTTTACATACAATAAGATAGCTTATTGTATGTACAACATCCACTGTCTCTAATATATCATCTGCAATGACGATATGGGTAGGCTAGTTCCTGAGTAATTAGACTTAGTGTCTTTCCCCCATCAAAATGTTTTTTCTTAAAAATAGAAAACTTCAACTTAGCTGCTGCTGCACCATGCCTGCCTGGATGCTGCCATGCTCCCATCTTGATGAGAATGGACTGAACCTCTGAACCCATAAGCCAGCCCCAATTAAATGTCCTTATAAGAGTTGCCGTCTGTTCACAGCAGTAAAACCCAAACTAAGACAACCACGTACTCAAAAATACTCATAGAGCTCAGCAAACCAAAATTCAAAAAAGTAAGATGGTGAAGACTCTGGACCCCCCTCTACCATCACACACATACACACAGCGACTGAACTAAATAAAAAGTTCTCTAGGCCTGTGACCCCCTTTCCCCAGTCACTATGGGATCATGCACAGAATTCAATGACTATGCACAAAGAAAGACATGAAGATGGAGACATTTAACTTCCCTATTATCTTGATTCACTATGTGAGGGTTTCAATACTGCACTGTCCCACAAGGGAGACTACCAGGGGGCTTTACTATCCCAAGCTTAAGGAATACAGGCCAACAGGAATTAATAATCAGATTGTGACAGTAACCCTTTGTCCCTGCCAAACATTCCAGACAGACTGACTGTCCCACACTGCTGGAGGTACAGGCCACACAGCCTTTGGACTTGAGTGTGTGAATGGCTCTCCCACGTCCTGGGTGCCCTCTTATGGACAATTGTCCACAGGCCCACCCAGGGTGGATCCTGTACTAGCCACAGAGCTATCACAAAACTGATGGCTAACCTGTGTTGAGAGTGACTTCTAAATGTTGAAGTGGAATATAAGAAGTGGGCCTGCTCAGTTTCCAAAGAAACGAATAAACAAACAACAACAACCCCACTACCACCAAAAGAATGAAACAGAAGTCACACACAAAGACAGATGGCAAGGAATGTAAGAAAATACCTAATTCATCAATCCAGAGATACATTTAGGGACTGAGAAACTCAAGGATGGAGTGTCTCAAAAAGGACAAAACAAGGTGCTGATGACAGGCATGTGAATGATCTGCTGGACAAAGAACTTAACTATTTTAAGAAAAACCAGAGAATTTCAAACCAGATGCAGATAACAAAAAATATAAGGAAAAAAAAAAAAAGAAAAACAGTAAGTGAAAAACGAAGTAGATGATATAAACCACAGAACTGATCAACCAGAGTAAAGAATAGTGAGTCTTAAAGACAGTGAGATATTTATGTCAAGTCAGATAAACTTCACATCAAAACCATAAGATTGGAGACATTAAAGAACGAAAGGGGGGGTGGGGCTGGATAGATGGCTCAGTGGCTAAGAGCACCGACTGCTCTTCCGAAGGTCCCGAGTTCAAATCCCAGCAACCACATGGTGGCTCACAACCATCTGTAATGAGATCTAATGCCCTCTTCTGGGGTATCTAAAGACAGCTACAGTGTACTTGCTACAGTGTACTTACATATAATAAAGAGATCTTTGGGTCAGAGCAAGTGGAGCCAGAGAGAGAAAAAAAAAAAGTGTTTGACGATAGCTACAGTACACTCACATATAATAAATAATCTTAAAAAAAAAAAAAGATAAAGGGGCCCAGACTACGTCTGTAGCATAAATATACACAAAAGCACACCATGCAAGCATGATCAAATCTGTATTAGAGGGAAAGCGGGACAAGCAACAACTGCAGAGGGCAACACCCCACTTACAGCCATAAAAGTCATCTGGATAATGTCCGCAACACTGTGCATTTCAAGTGCACTCTAGACTTCAATGGAGCTGATACAAACTTACAGAACAGGTCTATCCAATGGCTGTAGAATTCCCATCTTCTCTACTGCATATGAAGATCATATATTAGGAAAAAAACAATTCTGAACAGAAACAGAAACAAAAACAAAACCCATACCCAAACCCAGGTGCCATCAAATGTTTTCTGACCCCAAGGAAAGCAACAACAGAAGAGACACTGAGTAACAGAGCTGAACAGAAAGCTGGGAAGTAACTAACCCACCAACACGCAGCTTCTACATTCACAAAGGCAATACATGTAACGGGAGGGAGGATTTCTTCAACTAACTGAGCTAAGAAAACAGGGTGACTGCTGCATGACTGTGCTAGTGAAAACCTTCTAGAGGGGACCTCAAAGCACAAGCAACCAAAGCAAAAGTAAACATGAGGCCGAATCACCCTAAAATTCCTGCAACAGCAAAGGAAACAATGAAGAGAAACTACAGGGTAGAAGGAAATGTCAGTAAATTACATACCTGATAAAACATTTACAAATTATAAAACCCAAGCCAAAATACCTCACAACCAACCTGATTCTATAAAAGGGCAAAATAGGGACTAGTGAAATGGCTCACTGGGTAGTTGCTGGCCTCACAAGCCTGAGAATGGGACTTCAAGCTCCAGGAACTACAGAGGTAGAAAGAGGGAACCAGCCTTACAATGTTGGTATCTGATCACCACACATGCTGTGCTGTGTAAGCACACATACATACAGGTACACACTCACATGCAATGATAAATACATGCTTAAAAAGTAAATATTATGTGATCTCCTTCACCTGGGAGCTCTAACAGCATGACAGCCACAGCCAACAACAATGTACTGTGTAAGTCAGAGTTAGAACGAAAACTAAAGAGTTTTCTCAACTTCAAAAGCATAAAGTATAAGATATTTCAACTTAAATTATGAGCAATTCTGAGATGTTTCTACAAGGATGGATATTAATTTACCTTGATTTGATCATTATACAATACATACATAAGTGGAAACATCACATTGCAGCCCTGTGTCCAATTACTATGTGTCAGAAGAAAAACAATTAGAACTCTCAATATGAATAGCTCAAAACTACATCTTATCATTTCTGGTGCTGAGTCCTGGGACACATGCCTAGTTTCTGGTCAACAGAACGGCAGCAGACAACATCTAAAAAGCCTGGATCCTAACATGCACAGGACTATTCAGTCCTGAAATACTCCTCCACAAGTTCATCAGTCGGGGAGAAGGATGGGTTGAGGGAGTTAGGGAGAGAGGAAGGAAGGAAGAAGCCCTTGCTTAGTTCTTTATAAACAATCTTAGCTGTTTAAACTCTCAGTATCAGCTGCCTCAATAAAATGAAGCTCTTCGAGTTGGGCAAGGTGGCATACACTTATGATCCCACTCAGGAGGCAGAATAAAGAAGATTATGATATGAGGCCAGCCTTAATTGCACAGTGAGACCCTTCCTCCAATCTTAAAGGAGAAAAACTTAAGTCATTGCTATCCAGTATGTTGAGCTTGGATATCCTAAGAGAAAAGATGTTTATGTATAACCAATTCTTTTAGTTTTCCTACACATTTGACAGCTGCAATGTACTACAGGTACACAGTAACGTGTTAGTTTATAGTAACCCTAGTGAAAGGCTATAAAACACTTTGTTTCTCAGAGATGAGGATTTGAAAGATAAGAGCCTACAAAACACACCTTCAGGTTCGTACTTCAGCTTGAGTTCATCTAGCTTAGCTCTCAGTTTCATGTTTTCACTTTCTGAGAGCTGCAGGTGTCTTTCATTTGCAAACAGTTTCCGCTCAATATCCAGGGCCCGCTGGCTCTCAAACAACGCCTTCATCCTCTGGATGGACAGCTCACCCTTTGTGCTTTCATTTTCTTTGCTACAGTAACAGGAAAGAATAATTAAAGAATATGAAAATAATACATGCCACAGACATGGTGGAATAAACTTTGTGTGTTAAAGTTTTTCTGAGATTTTGGCAATAAAGAAAAGAAACAAAGAAAGATCAAATAAGTCCTTACAATGCAACCTCCACAAGACTTTTACAAATCCTTTAACGAAAAGAGAGGGAGGAAATATTTTTCCCAAATGCACACATGCATTAAGTTTTGAATTATTTGGAATTCAAATTTATTCTTAAATTCTAATTGAGAAACTTAGAATCACTTTCACTTACCAAACAGATGCTGAACATAAAATATATACTTTATATAAACCCGTATGCTGCAAAAGATATTTTTATTGACTTTCTTCTGAAATTTTTTTGAACATTAAAAACAAATCAGTAATACTATTATGAGCAAGCAGCTGTGTGTTCACAATCGCCATACTTACTTTAGTTTCTCAAGCTTCAGTTGCAGTAACTCCACGTAATAGGTGCTGTCTTCTAGAGTACATAAGGTGTGTGATGTGGAAGACTTAGATTCCATACTTCCATATAAGTTCTAGTGAAAGCAATCATCCATTACACAAAGTAGACAGCAGACCAGGTTTGTTATAGTGGTAGCAGCCACCACTGGGTAGTTTGAGGCCACCCTGCTAATAGCCATCCTCCTAATCCACCTGCCTTCTAGTGGGGAGAACCAGCAGCCCCTTTTCCCATGTGAGGAAAATGGCTCAATTTGACACGGGTATGAACATAATACATGTTTAATTCTGAGACTAAGGCTCCCAACACCCCCCCCCCCCCCCCCCCCATACTCCACTGCCCACCCCTACTGTTCCCTCCTCTCCTCTAGCTCTTACAAACAGGAAAAGCACTGACTGCTGGGTTCAATTCTGGGCTTTAGAGAAAGCCATAAAGTGGAAACCATTGAGAGGAAACCCTTTAAGTTACTTTTGATATCCCACCCCCATTTCCAGCACTCAAAAAATTTTTTATTTCTCGGGGGAGCGGGGATAAATTTCTTCAAAAAATTGCAATTTTCTAGGCTGCAGAAACCCCAACCCTCCAAATTTCAAAATAAGTATAGTGTGTGCGTGTGCGTTCATGTGTGTTTGTGTGTATGGGGGTCGTGCATTAGATAAAAGCAAACATCTAAAAATAACTAGAGCATCGTGAAGGAAAAACTAGAGGAAATAAAAGTCTAAAACTAGAAATAAAAGCATATACTACAAACCCCCTGTAACTTAAATAATATAACACTGCTCTACAGAGGTAAACCAATACCCAGAAAGTATCAAGGGATGCATGCACATGTAGCAACTTGGTTTCTGAGGTAGCTGATAAACCTGCATCTCACTCACTGGGGCCACATTTAACAAATGATGTTGGAATTGACTTCACATCATACATACAAGACTGAGGTGAGACTGCTGTGGTTCAAGAGCATTTGAACATTGGATCAACTTGTACTGTGGCTGACAGTGGACTGCATAATAAGCTATGGAAACTAAAAAACATTGAGAAATTCAATTCAGAACTTGGCTATGCTTTTGAAAAGTTGTTACATATACCTTAAATTTCTCCAGTTTATTAATTTCGCCTAAAAGGTGTTTTATTTCACCGTTTTTCTGTTCTATCATGGCAAACAACCGTTCCTGCTGATCAAATTCGGTTTGTGATCCCCTCATCCTCAGCAACGTGGAGATTTGTAACTAGAAAAAACACACACACACACCCAGTCAAAACTGAGATACTGGTAAACATATTTCTGCTACAATTACTGTTTTGAGCTCTAAGACTTGAATTCACGTTGGAAAGTAAATCGTTCTTTTTCATCTCATAAGCTGAAAACATTTGCATCCAAAGTTTTTGTTGCAGATATAAATTTGGAGTATTTATTTGACTATTTTTTATGCTTCTCTGAGGTCTTTAACCCAATTATGTATGTGTCTGTGAAATGTACATTGGACTACCCACTGTGGCCTGGCAGTGTGCCATTCAGACGGTACATGAGCCTGGCCACACCATGCCTGCTGCGCATCGCTTGAATTACCACTATAGGTCTACTAGGAACTTTCCAAAATTTTTAGTTAAGCGGGGAAATTGTTAAGTTACCTACAGAAATAAATGACAAAGATGGAAAGGTGTTTTACTACATGGTAAGTCCATGACGACTCTAAGAGGCATGATGTGGTAGCTACCACTTTCCCACTTACACACTAAACCGAATATGGCATCTTGAGCTCCTCTAACTCCCAAGGTCAATTAATGAGGTCATTTTCCTCATTGCTTTGTAAAATGCTTGTGAAGAGAAAATGAGAGGGAGCCTTTCTACCGATCCATTACTTCTTAGCAGCACCGGGCAGAAGGGAGGAGGGGCCAGAGCCAAAGGCCAGGGGCAGACAGTTTGCTCGGTGCTACAAGCTTCTCCATAACCTCTCACTTGATAGGAATGAAGAAATGAAGAAAGAGCCTTCGAATTCAGACACTGACTGAAAGAGCGGCAGGGACAGGGGTCACGCGCAGTGCGGATTTCCATAAAGCCTGGGCCTTCATGTGAAAACTGGTGAGAGAGTAAGTCTAGACGAAGTAGGAAATAGTGTTATGCTCAAGAAGACACTGTGCTATGAGCGAAAAATAAATTCTCTCATTCCAAGTGGACAATAAAGATTCACTGTCTACCTGGCCAAGTCAGTGACAAACACTAAGCAATCAGCAGCTGCTTTCCCAAGATGTTTTTTTTTTTTTAAATAAAAACTAAGAATCATGCAATTGCACACATAATCACGTGACTATACTTTCTGAAGGAAATGCTTCCTGTATATACTTGCATACGCAGTGCTAGGACTACAGATGTGAAAGCCTTTGGGATCTATACCTTCATCTTGTTCATCTGATCTCTGGTGAATGCATTTTGCTTCTTCAGTGACTGGTATTTGTCCTTCATCAAGGTGAGCTGGTGTTCCATTGCCACCCTTCGATCCTCCACCTGGAACAGATTAACGTGCTTGTTCCTGTAATGAATGAAATGCCAGTCTAGGCAATTCAGTCAGGAGAACGCCTGCAAGTACCTCTGCGAACAGAGAGTTTCCTTTGCTGTTGGGATCCGCCGCCTGCTGGAGTGCCTGACCCAGCTGCACCTGAAGATCCTGATTTTCTACTCGAGCTTTCTAGGTGGAAAAGAAATCCGTTTCTTTCAGTGATTGAGTCCAGCAGATGGCATGTGGCTACTAACGGGAAGCATGGTGGCCCTCATCATACCTCCAAGGCATTATAGTAAGAGACCGCTTCCCTCTCTCGCTCCTCTTTTTCTTCTTTAAGCCGGTCTACCTGGTGCTGTAAGGAAGTACTGAGACACTCCAGCTGTTCTTGCTTGTACTGCAGTTCGGTCACCTCTTCACTGAGGGCATTCTGCTCAACAGGAACACAGACAGAACTTCTCACTCAGCAGTTGATTCAGTATTTATTATTGGTTCCCAACCCACAATAAAACAAAATCATTCAAGTATACTTTAATTTTTTTCTTTTTTTAAAGCAGAGCCAACAAAAATACCTTGGAAATGCCCTCCTTTTCCTGTGAATTTTAAGTTTTAGTTGAAATGAAAACTCCATATTGACATGCATTTTAATTTCTACTATGCTAATATTTTATATTGGGCTTTTAAGACTCAAACTCAGGTCAGAATAAAAGCCTATAAATGACCCCAGAGTTTTCATAATATAAAACCTGCTTCATATAATCATAAAATAAAAATTATCTTATGAATGAAGCAATCCATCTGAAAGTTCTGCAGCACGATTATGGTTGCGTTGAAAACCACTCTAGACTTCAAACTAGTTCTTAAAAACGATTACAAGAACATGCAGAAATACTCTAAAGTAAAACAAGAAAACACCTGAGTTACAAATTACCTTCACACCTTCCATTTCCTTTAGCTCAGTCTGAAGAGCCAGCAGCTCCGAAGACGTGCTAGTGAGTACTCGCTGTTCAGACAGGAGCCGGAGCTCTTCCGACTTGTGAGAGAGAAGTTCCCCCTGGTGATCCAGCTTCTGCTTCAGCTGCTTCTCACTAAGCCTTGCTTCATCTAATTCCACTTTCAGATTTTCTAACTAAATCCAGAAAAGAGAAAGATTCACAACCTCCAAACTCAAAGGCTATTTCCCTTCTGAAAGCCGTATTAAGGGTCCATACCTGACTTTCCAGTTGCTAATCTACAGAAACTCGCTGCATATGAGTGATGTGAACAAAGTAACTCTTCCTCCCGGACCTGTGGTGCTCGAACTAAATGCACGGTCTTGGGTTTTCAAGTTAAATATATCTCACCAAGTTACATCCCTACCCACTAAGTGTCTTTTCAACAAATTCAGGAATAACCCACACTAGCCATCCAAGTAGACCTGTTGTTCTTAGAAGCAACTAAAGGTGGTAGAGCTAACTATGAGGCATCTGTAAAGCATGGGAAGTACTCCTCATCCCCAGGGAAGAGGAGGAAGAGGAGGAAGAGGAGGAAGAGGAGGAAGAGGAGGAGGAGGAGGAGGAGGAGGAGGAGGAGGAGGAGGAGGAAGAAGAGGAAAAGGAGGAAGATAAGGAAGAAGAGGAAAAAGAAAAGAAGAAGAGGAAAGGAAGAGAAGAAAGACAAGGTGGAGGAGGAAGAAGATGAGGAAGCAGCAGCACGGGTAACAATGTTGCAAGCAGGTAACCTGATTAGAAAACCACAGTAGTGTGATGATAGTTCTGATGGTCTGGACTACAGGACAGGAGCTACCATAGCATTTTATAGGTCAACTCCTTGGAACGCAATGACAGATTCAATGTGAGAAATAAGAAAAATATAATGTGTAAACTTGAAGATATTAAAAACAAATGGTTTGAGAATATCAGTAACACCATTAATTTTTTAAAATTTACTTTTTCTTCTATAAACAGTCCATTTTTATAATCTTTGCTTTACCTAGCCCCCAAATATTCCCTTTATCATATCTACTTAGGTAATTAGAAGCTACTACTAGTTCCATGTGGAAATGAAGAACATCATTTCCAGTTCTTCATGTCTCAGATCAGATTAGCTGCAAACAGGATTACTACCTATCAGAGCTACAGGCAAGATACACAAAAGCATTATTTACTTAAATATAATTTCACTGATACTATTATTTAAAAATGGAAAAATATATAGTTAGTTGAATGAAAAATTATAGGTAAAAACAGACATGGGAAAATATTAAGACTAATTAATATTAGTCTTAATTAATTCTTAATTAATTAATTAAATTAATTAATAATTAATTTAATGATTAATTATTAATAATTAATAAAATATTGAGACTGATTAATAAAAATATTAAGACTAATAAAAATATTAATACTAAGAATTGAAAAACAGACTTCTGAGAAAATAAGGCATTAAAAAATCATATCAAGTTTTTGTAGAGTAGGATCTGAAAAAATAAGGTTAAAAAGTTCATATGCGTAAGCAAAGCCCTACCTTTCTCAGATGCAAAAGAAGGCACTGGGTAGTTGGGGTTTTGAGAGTGAATGGACTCACTCTGTACCTAAAATGGAGCCAGGGTATAAGGTACCACTAGACCAAGTGCATGAAGCCAGATCCAGAGTATCCTGACAATTTGTGGTTCGTATTTTGTTCAATTTTCTGTTTGCCTAGACATTAGCATCCTTGTGTGTCATAATGGAGATAATGTTACCTCCTTCACTGAGTACTTGTGAGGACTGGATCATCCATAAGCACATTACAAAGTGTCACCTCTAAAGGACATTCCTTTACAGGCAGGACACACTGCAGAACAGCTGCACATAACTGCAGGAACTGCTGCAGGATGAGTTATCTTGCAGGGTGAACCACATCACATGCTATACAGAGGCTACACTGCTTACTAAGATTACAAATATTTCAAATACAAATATTCAGCTCCCCAATTTAAATAATTAAATTACTACATGTAATTAGAAAACCAGTATGTATACAAATTCTTTAATAGCTTGTTTCTTAGTGCTAGTACTTAAGCACCCCACACACCCAGTACTTACACAGTCATGCAAGCACAGGATATTTTACTCTGAACACAGATGCAAACCTTGTTTTTCAGGTCCTTCACTTCCTGCCTGTGGCTTCTGTGTAGCTGCATTTCTAACTGCTCCAGCTGCATCTTCTGTTGCTGTTTCAGAGCTTCACATTCACAGCTCAGACTATCTAACATCCGACTCTTGAGTTCTACTTCTCTTTGGAGGGCATACTTCTCTTGGTTATAATTCTGAAAACACATTTAAATGCATAAAAAAAAACCCTTCAATCATTGGATATTATCAGTTAGCACCTTAAGCTGGTTCATATCTATTTCATTTGCTGCTAAAGGAACAAGCACCTGTCAAATTGGGACTAACATAACTAATCTATCTTACTTTTTGAGGTGGGGGCAGGGTTACATGCATGTTCACATGGGGAAGCACACATGTATATGTATGTTACTGCAGGAGAGATGACAACCTCAGGTGTTGTTCCTCAGGTAATGACTATGTTATTTTGGGGACAGAGTCTCTTACTGACCTGAAACCTGCCTGGTAAGTAGAGTAGGAGGGATTGCCAGTGGGCTGAGCCCCAGGGATCCACCTACTTCTAACTCCGGAGCTGGGATGGATAACAATAAGACACTGTTCCACCATGTCTGGGAACTAGACTCAGGAAAGCATTTTACCAAATGACCTATGAGCCCAAACCTGCTAATCAGTCTTAATGAACCTCAAAAGATGTATTTGAAGACTGCGGGAATGTCAAAATACTCAAGCTGAAAGAAGGAAAGGCACCGGTCCCAGGAAATGACTGACTTTTGCTTTCCAATCTGTGGTCTCTGCTGCCATAGAAGCCAACAGTGCAAACAGAAATGGAGGAGGCAGTCTCTGGATTTCAAAATCCAAAAGAAACCTCATACTGCTAAGTATTAGGGTTCACTGAAAAATTCTTGCCTCATCACACATTGATCAAAAACTCATCAAAGAATTTGGCTGGTTATTACAATGGTAAGTTATTTTTTAATTAATACAGTATAATAACAGAATCTTTCCATAATTAGAATCCACTTGAGAGATAACAAGAGAAAGCAAAGGGGCCCTGTGGTCTCAGCAGTGCAGAAACACTGACCACCTCAGAGACCCTCTGTCCTCCTTCCCAACAACTATCCATCTGCGCATACTCAGAAAGCTAGGGGATGTGCCAGGTAACAATCCCAGAAATAGAAAAAACATGGTGCCTAAACGCAAGATCCACCTAAAACAAAACACTCAGCGACTTTAAGCCACAGTGAATGGTACTGAATGAAGACAAGGGCAGCTTAAGAAGAGGCTTTCTAAGGGAACTGCTCTAGGAACACATTCTCAAAGCAGCAGGAGAAAATGCTCATGGACGCCAGGTGCTGTGATGCACAGAATACAAGGGAAGCATGGTTGACAGTTCACCTGTGCCAGACATCCAAGCTGAGCATTGGACCTCATGTGCATCTTACCTGCCAGGAATGTGTTTCCAGAACCCCTGCCTGATGGTTGGATCCACAAACAGTACCAAACTCTACATAAACCACACTCACTCAGCCCAATATGTAGTATTTGACCTATCAAAATTTAATTTTAAATTTGACACAGTCAGAAATTAATGATATAACCAATAATAAAAAGAGCAGTTTAAAAATTTACAAATCTTCTCTCAAAATCTTGGTGTACTATATTCACTATTCTTAGATTCTAGATAGTATAATGCCCATGCAATGAGATGGAATGTGACAGGTGTAATGTAAGGTATATGACATCCTGTTAGATGACTCGTGACCTTACAAGACATCAAGAGGAACAACATCTGCTTCAGGTACCCTAGACAGAGATTCAAGTCCTAAGCAGAACGTAATCATTATAGATTTATAAATTATTATTTAAAATAAATTCTTTATATCTAGAATTGTCCATGTATCATTTATAGACAACTATAGACAGGAGAGGTATGTCAAAGTCCATGCTGGAGGAATAGCAATTGCTGCAGTTCTCTATCAAGAAAGGATAAACCCTATAGCATTATGGTCCCTCGATCCCTAAGGAAAGGGAAAAAAAGGATACTTTACCAGCACTCAAATGTTCCTGGTAAGCATTACTAGTTGATAATAAGATGTTCTTCCTTGACTGCTTTGAAAAACAGTGAGACAGGAAAAAGGAAAAATACTAAATACTTTCAGAGCATTGTTACATTTACAAAATAACTATACACACACTGTGGTTAAAAAATGTATTGCAGTTAATTCTAAAAAAATTTTATACAATGAGATAAAGCAGGGTAGAGGAGGGATTTGGCGGAGGAACAACTAACACTGGAAATCTTGCAAAAACTACTATAAAAGCTTCCTAAGCGAATACAGCTATAAAAAGGGTGTTTAATAGTGTCACCATATAATTCTGGGTAGGTGTAATACCCAAACCAGACATCATATACTATCAAATAAAACCCAACACCAGCAATGGGTTACATATCTTTGAGCTGTTGGACAAAAGTCCCATAGACACCTTCCCTCACCAGCAATACCACAGACTGCTGCCAAGGCTATCGGTTGTCCTCACAACTTGCTGTAAGACCCTATTACTAGAGAAGCTTCACCTGAATGGCTAGTGTTCAATGTGCCATGCACAATACCAGAGAAAAATAATAATTGATCTCACTCAGCTAAAAACCCTGTGAACTACAACTTCATGACTTCTTGCAAGTCAGGCCTGCTGGCGCAATAGTAGCTGGAGTGTTAGGAGAGTAGTCAACACCTAACTTGTATTTGAGCCCCCCCATCCTCTTCTACCAGATGAAACCCCTACCTGACACTGTCAGTGAAAGCAAGAATCTGAGGTCATGGGCATTAGGGGAAAACCTGTAACTAATTCTGCTAAAAGAACACAGATCTCCTCAAGGTTCAGGGATCCATTTGGAAGAGGAGGCAGAAAGACTTTAAGAGCCAGAGGTAGAAAATATTGTCAAGGGAACAACGCTTTCCAGACTCGACAGGGCAGACAGGGCAGATGCGCACATAAACAGAAGCTCTGACAGCACATTCAAGGCTTTCATAAACACCCAGAGAAAATCTCAGCTCAGGGAGAGAAGTGGGTACAACCCACTCCTAATCACTGATAGCTGTTGGGAGAGGGTAAGATCAGTTTTCTTCAATGAGGTGACACTGAGTAAGTCAACCACACTCTAGGACATGCCCCATTCCCAGGAGTAGCCAGCCAACACAAACTGAACTCGATGGTTTTGTTTGTTTTTTAAAGAGAAAGCAAAAAATATGAAGTTAGGTAGAGAGAATCTGAGAAGAGTTTGGGGGTGGCGAAAGAACATGATCAAAATATATTCTATAAAATTTTCAAAGAATAATTAAAAACATTAAAACAAAACAAAAAATAAAATTCAATTAAATTAGGGAAAAGAGGCTGGAATTATTTTTCATAGTTTTCATCACCCCCCCCCCCGCCAAAGCTCTTCTATTTTAGAAGAAACCTAAATTTCATGAGGTATTTTCAAAACAATTGTGCAATATGACTTTGTTTCCATTCTGAGATAATCTTTGTCTCATGATTTGGCATTGAGTACTTATTAAAAACAGTAGTACTTGGAAAAATGACAGTTGCCACTAGTGATGTCTACCTGTTATATTTATAATTCTGAAATTCAGTTTTAAAAGACTAAATATTTAATATTAAACTGATTTAGTAATTTTAAAAATATTTGTGTGCCAGGCAACAGGTGTATTAATTAGTGAATAAGCATCCTCTCATGCAGCTTGCAACTCTGAAGATAATCAGCAGGAGAGAATCAAGAGCAAATTTTGACAACTTTACATTATACAGTGTTAGCCATCATCCTGACAGGACATTTAACTGTCAGTCTATGGTTGAGGATAATCAAGAGTAGATGAGTAACTACTCATCTGTATTTGATATATAAAGCCAGTATAGGAAAGACTACAGAAAACACATTTGAAACGTGGTGCTCACTTAGGCAGAGGTCAGAACACGAGAATATACAAAGCCAAGTAAAGAGCTCAGACTAAAAATACAAATAGAAAGCACTGTGTGGCTTTCAGAAGGAAAGAAAGGAGACCTTGTTTATTTTCTCATGACCTCCTGGATGTGTGACGTATGAATAGTAATGATGGAAGTTGGCAACCAGTCAGAAGGCTACAGCAGTCCAGTGGAAAGATGGCTGTGGTCTGGGCTAGAGCAGCAGTATCTCAGGCAGATGTTTTGGTTGTGCGAGTTGTTTGGTTTTTGACAAATTAACACAAACCTAGACATATGTGTGAGGAGGAAATCTTAACCGAGAAAACACCTTGGTAAGACTGACCCGTAGGCAGTCTGTGAGGCATTTTACTCACTAACGGTTGATGTAAGAGGACCCAGCTCACTGTGGATGGTGTCACCCAAGGACATGTGGTTCTGGGTAGTATCAGAAAATAGGCTGGCCAAGCCAGTAAGCAGCATCCCACCATGGCCTCTGCATCAGTTCCTGCCTCCACGCTCCTGGTCTGACTTCTCTAGATGAAATCAACCGCTTCCTCCCAAGCTTCTTTTGGTCATGGCGCTTCATCATAGCAATAGAAACCAAACTAAGATGGAAGTTTATTGATGGATAAAATGTGGGACCCTCCCCCACCCCCCGACTTCAGGCTCAATCAACTGGATGAAGGCCAATCTACTTAACAAAGCAAGTGAACATCCAGTTAGCAGACAGAGGGAGTTGTGTCAAGCCTGACGTGTCCATCAATGGCTGGCCCTTGAATACACTGAGTTAGCCTTCAGGGAGAACTAAAGGCTTGGTGGAGTGCCGTGAAACACTCAGCGGGTTAGAATTATAACGGAGTGAGGTTACAAAGCAGAGTATGGACTGAACAACACCTGGCAGTAAAGGTAGCAAGGAAAGCAGGCTCTATTCAGAGCCAAACTGCTAGAAAGAACACTGGGAATTCATTTAGTTCACCCTCTTTTTCGATATAGCTAGGGTGGCTAAGTTTAGGTCTTCAAAAGAGAACGAATAGTTACCACACAAAACAAGTTTTTAGTTCCTAAGCACTTCCTTGTAAACAGGTGTATCGGATCCTACCTCGGCTGTGGTCATCATTTCTTCATGACATTTATCCAACTGACTCTGCAATTCCTCCTGCCTCTCCAATAGCTGTAGGCCATAGTGTGCAGCTTTCAGCCGCTCATCTTCACACTCTTTGAGCTTGTTTTGAAGATTTGTGATATCTGCCTCCATGTCTTCTGTTTTCAACCTACTATAAAAACAAAATACTACTTGAGCTGAACTTGGAATTAAATGTAGTGACATCAGAGTAAGAGAAAAAACATCTATAGTCAACAGTACTGCCATATAAAACCAAAAGGATATAAGAATTGGATTTCTGAATTGTATGACAATTCTCTTATCAGCGATAGAACAGTAGGTAGCAAAAAATGGCTGAACTCTACAAAACTTGAAGGTAGAGTCAATACAATTTTCTGATAGATGGATTCTGGGAGGTAAAAAGAATGGATATAGGCTTTTGGCCTGAGCAATCACTGGAATGAGGCTACCCTCAGGTAGCTGAGGCACTGAGGTAAAGAACATTACAGGAAGCCGGGTGGTGGTGGCGCACGCCTTTAAGCCCAGCACTTGGGAGGTAGAGGCAGGTGGACTTCTGAGTTCCAGGCCAGCCTGGTCTACAGAGTGAGTACCAGGACAGCCAGGGCTACACAGAGAAACCCTGTCTCAAAAAAACAAAAAGAATGTTACAGGGAAGAAAGCAAGAACTCATATTTTGAGAATGACATGGTTAAACACTTGAATATGTTGGGCTAAAAATACAAATTTGGACAGTGCCAACATTAAGTCCTTAAGATTTCTTATCACTATAAGATGAGCATAATTGCTAACAAGTCTCAGAATGGAAGGCTGCAATGAAGGAAGACCGGAAATTTCCTCAGGTACGACCTCATGAAGCAAGCAGAAAGCATTTAATGTTCTGGGAGCCAAAAAGACAAAATTCCTCCAGGAGGTGGAAAGAAACCATCATGGCAAAATGATACTAAGGCAAATTAGGTGAGAAACTGGAAACTGCAGACCACTGGTAGAGAAGTGAGCCAAAAGGCCAGGTGGGATAGGTTGGAGAGGAAATAGTAGGCGATACACAGATGTTGCTAAATGACATAAAAGTCAAAGTGGGGCTCCAAAGCCTGGTGTGCTAATCACTTTTCAGTCCAACTTCTCAAACACACAACCTGTATAGGGCATTAAAGTGACAGGAAGTTCTGTGGATGAGCTAGCTATCTGAGTTCAAAGCTCACTTCCACCACCAACTGGCTAATCAATGTGAAAAACGTTTGTAAACATCTTGTTTCATCTATCTTATTATAGATTCTATGAGATAAAAGGCCTCTAACCAAATTAAGAACACACTAATTCTGACTAGGCATCAACAGAAATACCACACCAGCCAAACAGATTTTAAACTTGGGGGGGGGGGGTCACATTTTCACAAATAA
This sequence comes from Mastomys coucha, assembly GCF_008632895.1. Taxonomy (NCBI): domain Eukaryota; kingdom Metazoa; phylum Chordata; class Mammalia; order Rodentia; family Muridae; genus Mastomys; species Mastomys coucha. The sequence goes on from NW_022196911.1 coordinate 30,165,624, forward strand.
GTACAAGTGAAAACATTTAGCCCAAACATCCAAAATGTTACCACTGTAATATCTAATCATTGAATAAATAAGTACATAAACAAACCCACACGAAAAACCTTCAACCCAAAAGCTCTCCTGCCTATACGATGCACAGAGATAAAGATGGAGCGGAACCACTGACTGGCCCAACTTGAAACCCATCCCATGAGAGAGCCAATCCCTGACACTATTAATGATTTGCAGACAGGAACCTTACATAACTGTTTCCTGAGAGGCTTCATCCAGAAGCAGATGCAAAGACCCATAGCCAAGCATCGTACAGGGGTCTGGTTGTCTTACAGAGAAGAGTGAGGAACAGAATTGAGCAAGCTGAAGGGGTCAAGGCCACCACAGGAAGACCTACAGAGTCAACCAACCTGGACCTATGGGAGCTTACTGAGGCTGAACCACCAACCAAGGAATATGTAGAGGCTGGACCTAGACCCCCTACATATTTGTAGCAGATGTACAGCTTGGTCTTCCTGTAGGCCCCCTAACAATCGAACGGAGGCTGTCTCTGACTCTGTTGCCGCCACTAGAGACCCCTTACCCTACCTGGACTGCCTGGTTGGGACACGCTCATTTACCTCTGCTGGGACTTGATGTCCTAGGGTGGGGTAGTACTGGGGGCTTGGGGTTCCCCCTTCTCTAAGAGAGAGGGGAGTAGTGGCGATAGAGATGGGGGGGGGCAGGACTGGGAGAAGAGGAGGTAAGGGGCTGTGATTGGGATGTAATGTGAATAAGAGATAAACAACAGCCGGGCAGTGGTGGTGCATGCCTTTAATCCCAGCACTTGGGAAGCAGAGGCAGGCGGATTTCTGAGTTCGAGGCCAGCCTGGTCTACAGAGTGAGTTCCAGGACAGCCAAGACTACACAGAGAAACCCTGTCTCGGAAAAAAAAAAAAAAGATAAATACACAAAAATTAAGTAAGTAAAAAATAAGCGAATAAGATGCTACAATGAGTCTCCGTCGTAGAAAAAAAAGATAAATAACAAAAAAATTAAATAAGTAAAAAATAAGCAAATGAGATGCTACAATGAGATTCCGTCCTATGTGTTTGTTAGATACTTGCAAGTTAATTCAGGCTGCACCACTGGCTAGGGGTTAAGATACTAGAGAACTCAAGACTCGGAGGTCACAGAACTAGTTACCAACCACCCAGAACCGTATTTTTCTACCCGCAGTCAAACCCGCAGCGAAACGGTCCGACTGAAGACTACAGCGACCCGAAAGGCGGCTCCTGAGAACTAAGGTTCCGGAGAACAGACGTTCCGCCTGCGGCCGCCCGGTTCACCTTTTCCAACGTTCGCCCTTACCTCTTTTCTCACGCTTCCTGGCTGCTGCAACCGGAGGCCTGTCCAGAGAGCACAGGACGCCCAGACTCGTGAAATTAAATCCACCTCAGCACAGAAATAACACCCTCTTCATTCGGCTAAAGCAGTGCTAAGTAAACGCCGGGGTTTTTTGAATACTGTTCCCGCGAGAACTCGCGTTTCTCACGAGATGTCTCGACCAATCCGCGCCTCCGGGTCAACCGAGAGGAGCGTCTTGCAGCGACTGCGCATGTGCGGACTACGAGACTGGAGTTTTGGGCGTTTTTGCTCCTCAGTTTTCCAGGTGTAAGATTCCCGGAGGGACCCCCACACTCAAATCCTGGGAGCAACGACCCCACACACCACCAAGACACGGACTTGATGCAGTCTGCAAGAGGCTTTTTATTCCAGCTAGCTGGGGCGAGACTCATATCCCTTGCAGGGGTAGAGGAGCCTGTCCTCGAGCAAGGTCTTAGGCAGCTTTTTATTTCTGTGCAGTTGCTGGGGCAAAAGGGAAGACTTGGGTACAGGGAAGGTACGGGGTGGTTTCTGATTGGTGCTGGCTCGTGCTAGGGTCCAGGGGCGGGCTAGCCACCTGGCAATTGTTTTGGGCCAGATTGTTTCTGAGTTCTCTGGCCAAGTCGCCTTGGTTCCCTTGTTTCTGGGTTCTTGGGAACTGGCCTCCCATTGTTTTTAGGTTCTGGGAGCCCATCTCCCACTGAATTCAACTAATGGCTAAGTTCCCACAGTACAGTTTGAAAATTTTAACCTCTCACTGGGAGCTGTTTTTATTCAGTGTCTGCTTTTAGTGGTGTGTTTCTCAGGTTTTTATTTTTTTGTTTGTTTGGGTTTTGTTTTTGTTTTTTTGGTTTGATTTGGTTTGGTTTGGGCCTTTTGAAACAGGGTTTCTCTGTAGAGCCCTGGCTGCCCTGGAACTCACTCTGTAGACCAGGCTGGCCTCGAACTCAGAAATCCTCCTTCCTCTGCCTCCCAAATGCTGGGATTAAAGGCCTGCGCCACCACTGCCCGGCTCAGGTTTATTTTTGTTGTTGTTGTCGACTTTAGCAGCGCCAGTGTCGCTGGGTTGGAAGGTAATGTCAGCCCCCTCACTGGCCAGTCTGCAGTTGCCTTTAGTAAGCTAAGGCGTTGAGTCCTCTCCAGAGCCAGTATAGTGCCACATTCCACGTGGATCCACCCTGCCAGCTCCACGGCGTCCCGCACTTAACGCAGCGGAAACTAAAGCCTCCTCCAAAGAAAACCTAAGTAATTCAAAGTCAAAGCAGTAGGACTGCTATTCAAACGAACACAGCTGGTTCTGCAGTCCAGCTCGAGTGCATGCGTGTCTAAATAGAAATACCTTGTAAACTTCCTTATTATTTACACTTCTAAGCAATTGGAAATCTGGAGAGTTCTAGTAGCTGGCGCCTGGCATCGTATCTTTTTTATCTAAGGACTTAAACTGTCTCTTTTATTGTGTTTAATTGTGTTGAGTCTTTCCCATCAGTAGATGAAGGTGCTGAAACGACTCATTGCCGAAGTTAGACTCATTGCCGAAGTTATTCGAAAACTTCTCCGACTGCAGTCAAGCACATTCCCGGTTTGTTTTTCTTTATATAACAAAACCTCTGAGGTTTTCACTATTCAGTTTCGTCGTCGTCATCATTGTTACTTAGAGTTTTTGAGACAGGGTCTTTGTGTAACCCTGACTGTCCTGGAACTCTTGACTGGCAGACAGGCGATTAGAGTTTTTGAGACAGGGTCTCTGTGTAACCCTGACTGTCCTGGAACTCTTGACTGGCAGACAAGCGATGAACTCAGACATCCTCTAGCCTCTGCCTTGCGAGAGAGTGCTGGGATTAATTTGTTTTACTGTTTTGTATTCCACCTGTGGTCTCGTCTTAAACCAATACAGTAAAATTGTCCCTTGACAAGATCACCAGCATTTTTGTTTGGTTTTGTTTTTGTTTGTTTTATCATGCAGGCCAAACCTGTACTGTACCCCAGTGATTTTTTTACCTTCAATGTTCAGAAATCAATGTTTTTCCCCCCCTTTCCTGCATTGGTAGAGTTGAATACCTCCATTGAGGTACTTGATATATCTTGATGTCCCATACCCCTTGACTTCCTGCCTTCATTTTTGTTTGTAGACTGTTATTTCTGATGGAACTAGATCAGACTTTAAAGGGCTGAACTGTTTAAGATAAACAACGATCCGTCAAGCAGATACCACTGTTATTCATTAAATGAAGCAAATTCTATTTCTTCTATCATTCTCAAATTCTTCAACTCAGGAGTCAGGAAGATAAGCTCTAGCCTTGGCCTGTCATGACTAGTTAATACCTGTAACTAAAATCTTTATGAACTCCTTGTTTTGTTCTTTGATTCAAGAGAGGGTAAATCACATATTATCTCTCAGGACTGCAGTGATGTAGACCTTAGAAGGATGTGATTAAACATACTATTGGGAGTTGCTCACAACACAGTATGTTACTTACATATATTTTAATATTCTTGAGGCCGCCGCCTCCCCCAGCCTAGCTGTAGCCATTTTGTTCCATGCCTGCCACTCATTGACAGAGAAAAATAACTTGACTCAGAGCAAGGTCATTGTATTAGTCAGGGTTCTCTAGAGTCACAGAACTTAAGCTAGTCTCTATATAAAGAAATTTGATGGCTTACAGTCTGTAGTCCAACTCCCAACAAAGGATCTTGCAGTTACTCAGTCCCACAAGGCAAACAGGCGAAACAGAGAGAAAGCCTTCCTTCTTCCAGTGTCCTTATATAGGTCTTTAGCAAAAGGTGTAGTCCAGATTAAAGGTTTGTGCCACCACACCTTTGTTCCCAGATGACCTTGAACTTGGAGATCATCCTGTCCTAATCTAGGATTCATATCCACTATGCTACCATACCTTTAATCCCAGATGATCTTGAACTCATAGATCTTTCTATCTTAATCCTCTGGGATTCATAGCCACTATGCCTCAAGATCTCCATGCCAAGATCCAGGTTGGAAACTTGTATCTCTCAGCCTCCAAATTAGGCCCACAGGTGAGCCTTCCACTTCTGGATAGTAGTTCATTCCAGATATAGTCACGTTGACAACCAGGAATAGCCACTACTGTCATGTTGATCATATATCTTGTTATGTTCTGTATGAAAATTGTTAATCTTTTTTTTTTTTTTAATTTGGTTTGGTTTTTTTTGAGGCAGGGTTTCTCTGTGTAGCCCTGGCTGTCCTAGAAAATCACTCTGTAGACCAGGCTGGCCTTGAATTCAGAAAGCCGCTTGTCTCTGCCTCCCAAGTGCTGGGATTAAAGGCATGCTCACCATCACCCAGCGACAATTGTTAATCTTAAATTCCACACTGCGGGGCAGCCTGGTCTACAGAGTGAGTTCCAGGACAGCTAGAGCTACACAGAGAAACCCTGTCCTGAAAAAACAAACAAAAATCCACAAAGCTATAAAAATCAGTACGAACTGTTATGTCTAAATTAGGAGAACGAGCTGACCACTGAGCAGCACTCTCAGCACCTGCACACGAGTTCATTGGCTTTTTCCTTTATAAGCCCACCCTGAGGAATGTTTGGAGTTGTAGCCTCAGCCGCCAGTTTCTAAGCTATGGCCCTGATCGATCAGTCTTAGGGTGTGTGTTCAGTAACCATCCCTGTCTGACTGAGCTTGGTGTTTGTGTGGTTTGTGGGTGACTCCTGAACCCCAACAAATATATATTTAAAATCATGGCTGTAGAAATTCACACACACACACACACACACACATGCATGTATATTAGAAATTCATATGACCCTGCGTAGAAGGGGCTGTGTAGAAGGAAAAGTGTATTTTGTCTAGATATTTATTTTTAAAAATTACAAATGCACTGGTACTAAGCAGGGTCTTGAAAGATGGCAGAACTAAGGAAAACTGGACTCAAGGGAGAAGACCATGTTCACAAAGTCTTAATTAAAAGCTACTCTCATTGTAATTGTTAAAGGCAGTTTATAGGAGACTAATGATTTGGGCTGGTCTTTCTACACTGGCCCACCACATGAAAGTAATATGGAATCACTTGCACTAACTGGCACACAAATAATTGAGCTTCAAGACCATCTTTGTGGCCAGATGATTCAAAGCAAGTAGATGCTGAGCTGAGACCTGAGGAGGTCTCTCTGTCTCACTTGTTTCCTGTCCACAAATACTTCCTGATCTTGTTGAAAGGAGTTGTTAGATCGTCTTCTGATCCTGAGGACTGCTGTTACTTAGCATCGTAAATAAAAGTTAGTTGTGATCTTTAAAGTAAATTTGTTGTGGTTTTTATCTTTTTCACATAGTTTAAAAGTCACTGTTTGGATGCCCTGGATAGGGTACAGTACCACCACCAGGCACTAGATGTCGCAAGTGAAACGATTTTAGATAGCTTCCTGTACTAAAACTCTTTAGTAGTTCTGAGTACAGGTCTCCCAAGGGAGACTGGGGTCCACATGCGTGCCTGACATGCCAAAAGTTTAGGTTGTGGTGGATTCTTCTGTATCTGCCATTTTCATTTTGCATTAGAGACGGCGTATTCCTCCTCGCATGATAGTGGGCTCATGAAGCCTAGGAAAGGCTTCTGAATTCTGAGAAGCAACAAAAATATCCACTTTAACCTATTAAAATTCCCAATACTATAGCTACACAAGTGCAGGCTGGCTGCTGTAACAAGCTTGTCATCATTCTTACAGTGTGATCCTACTAACTCACGTGTTAGAAATGCTCTTCTGGGAATGCTGCATTGCCTTGAAAAGGTATTTATTTTGATGCAAACCTGTTTCATGATTACTCGGGGTAACTACAGAGGAAAGACATGTGATCAAAAAGCTTAGAGTTTAGTGGAAGAGACATCTGCCAAACAATTCTTGCCCAGAGGATGTCTTTGATGTCCTTGTTCTTCCCTTATTAAATAGAGCTGTAAGATAGACTTCTTTGGGGCCAGGCCAAAACAAGTACAGGACTCTGAGACACCAAGGAGTCATAAATAAAACCTGTTTGGGGCTGAATGACCCTTTTATAGGGGTCACCTAAGAGATCTGGAAAACAGAGATATTTACATTACAATTCCTAACAGTGGCAGAATTACTGTTATGAAGTAGCAATGAAAATAAATTTAGGGTTGGGGGTCACCATATCATGAGGAACTGCATTAACTAATCCATGATTGATAGAATGGGCTGAGAGATGAAGTTTTAGAAGTTATTATAAAGGTTGTGTTCATTGAATCTTGTGGACTTGCTGAACAAAGCAAAGGGAATAACTGTCTAGGTTCAAGATACAGGAATTATCCTAATCCATGGAATAGATAGGGTAAGGATAAGGATCTAACACAGTTGTTCTCAACCTAATGCTGAGAGCCTTCAATGCAGTTCCTCATGATATGGTGACCCCCAACCCTAAATTTATTTTCATTGCTACTTCATAACAGTAATTCTGCCACTGTTAGGAATTGTAATGTAAATATCTCTGTTTTCCAGATCTCTTAGGTGACCCCTATAAAAGGGTCATTCAGCCCCAAACAGGTTGCAACCCACAGGTTGAGAACCACTGATATAATAAGAGAAAGAAAAACATGAGGCAGACTAGAAATCCAGTCAGCATAGCTCCCAATGTGGTAGTCGATTATCAGAAAGAACAATTGTTGAAGCAGGCAGATCGGGCTGCTTAATAGTAATACTGAGAGTGGAGCCTAGCGCGCAGTCTCCTCCTGTATCAGCGCTAACTCCTAATGAGCCTTGTTCCTGTGTTCTATCTCTGTCTATCTCTGTGTTCATCTCTGAGTAGATGAAGCCTTCACTCAGCAATGTTACGCTGTCTCAGTACAAATGTATTGATTAACTTGCTCCTGCCCAAAGCATTGTGTATTTTATGAGCAATTCACCTTTCCATCCATGTTCTACCCTGTGGAGTCTTTACAGCTGCTTCTGCCATTCCGCTTCAATATACCTTTACCTCTAGGGTACTCACCATCCTGATTACAGAAACTGGTTGAAAGATGGCCTCTGAATGAGAAGCCAATGTGATTTTCCCCACTGTTATAGGGAAGTAGATTGTGTTAATCCCCTTTGTTGTGGACTGAAGTATGGCTACCTAAGAAGACAGCATTGTGCTCTGTAGCCTCCAGCTGCCATCAGGCTTGAGAAATGAATAACAAATAGGGATGTAAGTAGAGAATGTAAGAGTCCTGCTCTCGTCATCTAAGTGCGTCTAGATTCTACAAAGCTATAGCTGTCCATCATTCTATATGGCTGTTCAGACAGTTTTGATTTAAGGTCTCTGCTGCTGTCTGGAAGTTAAAATATTTTAACTGATATACAGTAATGCTTCTGAGAATAAGTGTCTCCAAGTGCTCAGCCCCAAATAAGAAATCTGTATCAGCCTCCTCCTCTGAAGGCTCAGAAATCATGGCCCAAGAGGAACTGTAAGGATGGTAAGAGCTGAAGGTAAGGGTGAGTTCTGTGACACTGCTTTCCCAGACACGAAGGGTTCTTCCCACCCAAGAACTGCTATGCAAGAACTTTACATGCAAGAACTTTACATGCAAGACCAAGGCGAAAGCAAGCGATCACAAGACCCCAGCCCCAGCATGGGAGCAACTGGTGATCAATAGCCACTATGCCTCAAGATCTCCATGCCAAGATTCAGATTGGAAACTTGTATCTCTCAGCCTCCAGATTAGGGTCACAGGTGAGCCTTCCAACTCTGGATTGTAGTTCATTCCAGATATAGTCAAGTTGGCAGTCCAGGAATAGGCACTACACCTTTGTTGATTCCTGCAAGTTTCCATTGCACTGGGTTTCTAGCTCATCACAGAGATGCTTCCCCCCAATCCCCAATTCCAGTTAGCTCTCCCAGTACTCTCTCTGTCATTCCCAACTTGGTCCCTCCTGTTTCCACTGTACCACCCCCCTATCCAGACCCCTTCCCCTTCCACCCTCCATGTCTATTCTCATTCCCCTTCACAGTTAGATTTATACATTCTTCCTTGAACCCTCCTTGTTACCTAGCTTCTCTGGGTCTGTGGATTATAGCACAGTTATCCTTTACTTTATGGCTAATATCCACTTATGAGTATATACCTTGTTTGTCTTTCTGGGTTTGGAATACCTCACTGTCTTAGTGTTCCACTGCTGTGAAGAGACACCATGACCAAGGCAACTCTTATAAAGGGAAATATTTCACTGGGGCTGGCTTACAGTTTTAGAAGTTTAGTCCATTATTGTCATGGTAGGAAGGAAGCATCGTGGCAGGCAGGCAGACATGGTGCTGGAGGATCAGAGAGTTCTACATTTGGTCTGCAGGCAGCAGAAGGAAACTGTGTGACTGGGCATAGTTTGAGCTTATATGACCTCAAAACCTGCCTCCACACTGATAAGCTTCTTCCAACAAAGCCACCACTACTCCAACAGGCTGGTGTACTGCAGCTTGGTAGCTGAGGGCCGGGGTCAGCTCTTCTGCTCTCTTGCCTCTAGGGCCAGCTCTCCCATGATGCCCAGGTGAAGGGTGGGGCCAGTTCTGCACATGCCTCAGACATCAACATAAGACTTTGTCCAGGCAGGCCTGGTGCCAGACTGGTAATGATCTCAGGCTCCCCCTAGCCCCCTTTTTTTTCAAGGAAAGTTAGGCTTTCCTTGAAAAATCAGATGTTCCTAGATCAGAACACTGAGCATAGACATAGCCTCTCTCTTCTCTGCCACCTTCTGATGCACATGTGACACACCTCTAGGGGCAGGTCTGTTTGTTCTTTTGACATATCCTTTGCCTTACAGAAGCTTTCTATTTTCATGAAGTCCCATTTATTAGTTGTAGATCTTCAATCCCTGCATGATTTGGTGTTCTGTTCAGGAAGTTGTCTCCTGAATTCTGTGCCTAGGCATTCAAAACTATTTCCCACTTTCTCTTCTATCACCTTTAGTGTGTCTAGTTTTATGTTGAGGTCTTTGATCCACATAGACTTGAGTTTTGTGCAGGGTGATGGATATGGATCTATTTGCATTCTTTTTTTTTTTTTTT
>NW_022196911.1:30175227-30180780 GCF_008632895.1 Mastomys coucha
CCCCCCCCCCATTCACCAACCCACCCACTCATGCTTCTCTGTTCTGGCATTCCCTTACACTGGGACATACAGCCTTCACAGGACCAAGGGCCTCTCCTCCCATTGATGACCGACGAGGCCATCCTCTGCTACATACGCAGCTGGAGCCATGAGTCCCATCATGTGTACTTTTTGGTTGGTGGTTTAGTCCCTGGGAGCTCTGGGGGTACCGGCTGGTTCATATTGTTGATCCTCCTATGGGGCTGCAAACCTCTTCAGCTCCTTGGGTCCTTCCTCTAGCTCCTTCATTGGGGACCCTGTGCTCAGTCCAATGGTTGGCTGAGAGCATCCACCTCTGTATTTGTCAGGCACAGACAGAACCTCTTAGGAGGCAGCTATCTCAGGCTCCTGTCAGCAAGAACTTGTTGGCATCCACAATAGTGTCTGGATTTGGTGACTGTATATGGGATGGATCCCCAGGGGGGCAGCCTCTGGATGGCCTTCCTTCAGTCTCTGCTCCACACTGTCTCTGTATCTCCTGCCGTGGGGGAGTTGCACTCTTCTACATGCAGATGTCCAGTTAGACCAGCACCATGTGTTGAAGATGCTCTTCTCCCATTGTATAATTTTGGTTTTTTTGTCAAACTCAAGTGTCCATAGGTTGTGTGGGTTTACGTCTTTGTCCTTGTGATTCCATCCATCAATCTGTGTGTTAGTATGCAGTTTTTCTTACTATAGCTCTGTAGTACAGCTTTAAATTAGAGATGGTGATATCTCTGGAAGGTTTTTTTATTGGACAGGAATGTTTTAGCAACCCTGAGTTTTTCGTTTTTCCTATGTGAAATTGAGCATTGTTCTTTCAATGTCTCTATAACGTGCCTTATTTATAGGGAAAACTATTAGGAAGCATAGGCATTAGACATGGAATTTGAAGTCAGCTCTACCAGGCAAACACCTAGTACTGTTTTGTAATTCAGTTCATAACAACCTCCTGCCTTTTGGCACTAGGTGGCAGTGTTGGCAAATATTTTATGCAATGAAAGTGTCTAGCTTAGAGACTAGATTCTGCTGTTGGAAGTATCCCTAGCAAGTGACACTTGCTAGTGTCCCTTAGATTAGCCAATTGCCTGTGCACACATGTATGTGTACACATACCACATACACACACACACACACACACACACACACACACCAGTCACATCCAATGTTAGTTAAGATTCTACCTTAACTGGAATTGTCTTTCTCTCCTATTTAATTCATTTTCCTCATTCTTTGTCACTGAAGAGGCCATATGACCAATGGCTAAGAATATAATATAGAAAGAGATGCTATGATATAGATGTTATAGCAGAAAGAAATGAAAAATAATAAAGAAAGAGATGTTCTGTACCTGGCACGGACCCTGAAGTACATGCTGCATTACAAGTGCCAGCCTTTCTAAGCATCCATTTCCCTGGGGATAATCAAAGCATCCAACCTAACAGGCAACTGTTAAACAAGCAAGCATTTTTAGCATAATATCAATAAGTAGTAGTTGTTGTTATTAAGACTATCTTTTGGTTCAAATATCACTCTCTTTCAGGTCCTTCCCCAGGTTCTTAGCCTAGGGCTTACCTTCTATATGCAATTCATAGCACCCTATACTTGCCCTTTAGAATATGAATTGTTTGTGTTAATTTGCATCTACCTTCAGCGCTAAACTGCAAGTCTTTTGAACCGAGAGAAGAGCTTTATCTATTTTGCTCACTACAGTTCTTCTCCCCAAGTAATTGTCAAAAGTGACTGGGACATGCAAGGACCTAAAGTTAAGTTTGATGAAGGAACTTAAAAAAATACACATCACTAATATTAAATGCAGATTAATTCACTTAAATGAGAATCTATAACCACTTAGACCTCTGAGAAACCAAAGCTTCTTACAAAAGATATATATGCTGAACATTTACTAATTAGTTTACATTAAGTAGCCTTTGGTCTACACTCCAAGTAAGTATGTGCGGGTATTTGATACCCTAGAAGTTTAATTGCTCCCTTCACCAAAGCAATATAGGTATCCCTTACTTAAACCAACATTTCTTCATTAAAAATGTCTATTTTGATATTATTTCTGCAATTCCAACAAGCCTTCCTTCTTTTCCATCCACCTTTCCTTCCTTCATCCCCCCTTTCCTCACTTCATGGTATATTGAAGATTAAATCCAGGGTCCCTCCCATTCCAGACAAGCACTCGCTCACTGTGCTGAACTTCCAGCTCTATCAAGCATTTTCAATATAATAGAGAATATAGTATGCAAACTAGCTCTGTTGGAGAGGCCCAGAAAGCAATGAATCCTTGGCTAAGGTATATGCTCACTATGTAAATATCAATTCTGAGTATTATGTTCTTTTTAAGGGAAGAGCTGTACTTAAAGTTCTGTAATATTTTATCAAGGTCATGGAAAGGCTTGTTGACATTTTTCAAACCAATCCAGTGTATGTTCTATTCATTTTCTCAACTAGAAAATATTTGACTATAGCATTTCAGAGCCCTTAAGGTCAATGTAGCAAGCAAGAAGGCTCAAAAACAGCTATGGGAAATACTAGAGATTTTACTTCTAAAAGATAATGTTTTTTTTTGTTGTTGTTGTTGTTGTTTCCAAATCTTTCTCCCACTATGAAAATGAGGAAGTGTTGCTTTGTGGGTATGATGAACACTGCACAGACCATCTAAACTCCCCCTTTCCTGCCTTGTTGATAAAACTTTAAACTGTTCTGTTAGTGTTCCTTTCTTTGCTCCAATCACTCTTTACTGGTTGTGCTTAACCCCTCTACCTGGCAGGGTGCTGAGACCATTCCTGCACTGCAGATGAATCCCATCAGCCACCCACGATAAACTGGGGGCTGCTGGCTGTATGTGACCGCTTTTGATGAATCGCTCAGTCTTGTGAAATAGTTCCCTGAAACGAAGTTCTGGAACTCATCAGGTATCTTCTCTGACAGTCGTATCTTCTCCCAGCACTCAGATTTCCCAAGCAGCTGGGGAAGGGCCCACATCCTCCCACAATGCGTGAGTCTTGGCAAATTGAGATCTGTGAGATTTTGGCACTAAAGTTATGCTCTTTTTGCTCTGTGTTAGCTCAGGGCTAAGAAGTCTCTTGAGGGTGAGTAAGCTTTTAAGTGCTAGAGGACAAACAGTTCCAGTATCCATGTGCATTTAGCAATTTGCAAGAAAGGTTGCTGTCCCTTATCACTGCATTTAATTCTGCAACGCCCACATTGTGCTTTGTCTTCTTGGAGCTGGGCTGAAGGTTGACATTGTTGTCTTTTCATGTCCATCTGGTGCTGAGATCTCCCTGTTGGTTCCATCTCCATCCAGCAAGGAAGCCTGGCTTCTGGTTAAGTCAGAGTGCAGTTTTCAAGTTTTCTTTACTCTATAGTCATGAACTGTTTAGCAATGTAAACACCTTCCGAGAACTCTGGCGATTGTGCCACTGCATGAACGCCAGAGAGTGCAGTTGCACAACTGACATCCCCCCAGGTCAATCGTGTGATGTGCCTTCTTGATGTTAACAGGGAAAGCAAATAGTTTTAGGACGTGCCTGTGGTATCAGCACTCAGGGGACCAAAGCAGGAAGTGTACAAGATCTAGGCCCACCTGAGCTATGTAACGAAACCCTATCACAGGAAGAGGGAGGGCAGGGAAAGCAGGTGATGCATAGAGCTGTGGGCAGTCTAAAGCATGCCTGTGTTTCAGTAACTCCCAAACAGTTCAGTTTTCAGTGCTAGTGATTAAAACAAGAGCTTTGTACATGCTAGGCCAGTGCATCTGCCAAGCCAATCCTGAACAATAGTTGTCATATTTTTTTTAAAAAAATTCATTCATTTGTGATTTTTCTTAAAATGTAGGAGTGCTCAGTCTTCATGTACACCTGCATGCCAGAGGAGGGCATCAGATGGCTTTCTAGATGGCCATGTGCCACCATGAGATTGCTGGGAACTGAACTCAGGACCTATAGAAGAGTAGTAAGTGTTCTTAATTGTTGAGACATCTCTCTAGCCCACTACTAGGTGGCTCGTTCTCACTCTCCATTCTCTTTCTCTCCCCCCATCGTGTGTGTGTGTGTGTGTGTGTGTGTGTGTGTGTGTGTATAACCAGCTCTCCAACACTTGTTGTTATTGTCATCATTGTTACTTAATAAATAGGAGTGCACTCTAAACTACTTATAGAAAGTGCATGCCTTAGTTTGCTGTGAAGAACACCATGACCAAGGCAACTCTTAGAAAGGACAACATTTAATTGAGACTGACTTACAGTTTCAGAGGTTCAGTATATTGTCATCATGGCAGGAGGCATGGCAGCATGCAGGCAGACATGGTGCTGGAGGAGCCAAGAATTCTGCATCTTGATCTGAAGGCAGCAGAAGGGGACTGTGTCCCCAAGGCAGCCAGGATTCTTCCTTCCACACTGGGCGGAACCTGAAAATAGGAGAACTTAAAGCCCATCTACACAGTGACACACTTCTCCCAACAAGGCCACACCTCCTAATAGTGGCACTCCCTATGTCCAAGCATTCAAACACATGAATCTATGGGGGCAAAACCTATTCTAACCACCATAGTGTAGTATAGTAAATACATAAACCAGAACATGGTCACTTATTATTATCACATATTAAGCACTGTATGTAACTCAATGTGTGATATATTTGTATGACAGACAGAATGGGTTTGTATTCCCCAGTATCACTGCAGACACATGAGTAACACATTACTGTGGCCTTATGATGGCTGTAGTACTATGCTTGTTCAGCTCCTTTCTAAATGTATGGGCCCTCTGTTGGGCATGTGTTCAATCATAGACATTGTTATGGCCATCGCTATGTGTGACGCAAGATGCTTTGCTGTGGAAAGATCCGTGTAACTATCACCCCCTGCAACACAGAATTCCTGGAAAAGGGGCTAACATGCGTCCTACAAACAGAGCCAGGTTAAAATTCTCAAAAAAACGACACCTCGCTAATAAAATTTGAGTCTTCCAGCCAATGTAGGCAAACAGGCTTGAAGAGTAATATCTCATTTGTTTCTTAATTTGGCTAGAAGTTTAGGCTTCGCTTCTGCTCCCACAAAAGTCATTAGTCAGCTTTCATCCTAAAAAGAGTAGTTTCCAAACCTTGCTAAACCTTAGAAATGCCTTCACTAGAGAGTTAGCAGCTCCTGATGCCTACCGACTATACCCAATACTGATTAAATCAGAGCCTGCCAGATATCAGTAAGTTTTGCAAATCCCTACATGAATGCAATGTGCGGCAGAGTTTGAGAACTTGACACTAAAGCAAGCATGCATGCTCTACCACGGCATTGAGCTCCATTGCCTCTGTAGCTCAGAGGTTCTTAGCCTAGCTATTCATCAGCTTTGCCCTCACAAAAAGTCCCATTGATTACATAAGGGATGCATCAAAAATATTTAGCTGCTTCCCCAAGTGACTCTTCTGTCAGCCAGTGGTGGAGAATTACCTTGTCTACAGATGATTTTCAAAAGTAGTGCAATGTGAGTCCCTTAGCATTTTCTGGCAGTTAAGATTCAATTTCTTATTA
>NW_022196911.1:30186848-30191464 GCF_008632895.1 Mastomys coucha
TGCACTCACAGTAACTGGCAGGAGAGCATGGGCTTTCCTTGGGAAGGTTGGCGGCTGGGCTGATGTTGGAGAGAGCTTTGTGTTATTCAGGGCTGGAGCCTGCGTTAGAGTTTGTTCCCTTCCAGCTAGTGGTGGTATATAATCAGGCAGGGGCAGAGTGTGAGTTTAGCATCCATAAGGCCTATGTTTAGTCACTAGCATAACCTCCCCAACACCTCACCCACCCACTGCAAAAGGCCAACACTTTGAAAATTAAAAATAAGTTTGAAATCCCCAGTGAATACTTCTACTTATGTATTCTTAAGTACAGGCAGGTGAGATCTTGTTGTGCACATAGGTGGAGTATAAGAATTGGTGAAGACCTTTGTCCTGTGTCTGGGCTATGGTTGTACATACAGTGCCACAATTCTGACCCCAAGACAATTGCCACCTTATCATTCTGAGCCTGGGGTGATTGCTCAACCTGAATTCAGGTTCAGGAAAGTTGTACACATTAAAAAAAAAAAAAAACCTTTTAGGATACCAACTCTGAAGAGCAAAGAGGTTCGTGTCTGTGCACTCGCAGAGAAGACAGTCCAATTATCTATCTCTAAGAGTGCTTAAGATTCATAGATAAGCAAGCCTGAAGTGATTTTCAGAAGCTTCAAAACTCCATCTTCTCAAGTGTGAATACATTTTTCTAACACAATGGACAGTTAGTCCTCCCTTCCCAGATTGGCTTGATATTTTACCTTATGCTTCCATGTTTCATTAGTTATCTATGTAATTTGTCTTACAGGAAATGGAGTTGAGTACTTTATGTATATTGAGGCAAAATAGTAACCTCACACCATTCTATTCCCCATTCTCAATGCAAGGGAGAGAAGAATCTTTGAGCAAAATTAGAAAACTGAGAACGTGTACACAGAGTCCACGTTTCCAGTTTATTTTCAAAAGCTCAGCACAGTTTCTAACTCTATCCCAAGGCCCGTATTCATTGTGATGGTAGCTTACTAGCTCTTGCCATTGCACTCCGTGTACTTTTTTCCAGTTCGCTCACTGCTGCCTCCTCTGCAATATTTGGGCTTGCTCCTTCAGTGAAGTGAGTAAGATGTAAGGAGAAAATTAGATTACGTGCATGGGTTCCTATATGCAATTTGAATTTGCCGTCCCTGCTGTGAAGCAAGATTAGATTACAGTATTGCTCCATTGTCTCCCAAACTGAGTCTGAGATTCTTTTCTATACAAATGGGGTTCTTTGCGTTGTTACAGGTTATCTGATAGCCGCTTTAGGAGAGAACTCAAGTCATTTCTGTCATATTTCAACTTACACTGCTTCAAGCGTGAATAAATTTGTCCCCCAACAGAATAGTTGTCAAGTTGGTTTTCTTTGGCCATATTTTCATTGATTGAATAAAAGTAGTCATTAGAACAAGATCATCAACACATAAATACAAAAATTAATAATTTGAAAAAAATCTGAAGTATTTGCCAATGTCTAAATAATCTGTGCCACTTGGCATCAGATGTTAATTTGGGAGTGGTCCTGGTCCTCAGGATGAGAGCTAGGCTCTTTATTGTATATATGAAACAACTTAGTAGAGGCAAACACTCATTCTTGATCACATTGTAGGTTAATGTCAGAACGTAGATCTAAAGGCATCTTTTGACTTTAAGCAAGAATAATGTTATTTCCATTATCCTTAATGGTCTCTGGTACATAATAGACACCATTTCAGGTTTATTTTCTGGTCTCCACTGAGGTTGAGTTCTTTCACCAACCATTATTTACAGTAAGAATGATAACATTGTCATAACCTTAATTTTTTTATATTTTCCATTTTTTATTAGATATTTTCTTTATTTACATTTCAAATGTTATCTCCAAAAATCCCCTATCCTCTCCCCCTCCCCCTGCTCACCAATCCACCCACTCCTGCTTCCTGGCCCTGGCATTCCCCTACACTAGGGCACAGGGCCTTCATAGGACCAAGGACCTCTCCTCCCATTGATGACCGACGAGGCCATCCTCTGCTACATACGCAGCTGGAGCCATGAGTCCCACCATGTGTACTCTTTGGTTGGTGGTTTAGTCCCTGGGAGCTCTGGGGGTACTGGCTAGTTCATACTGTTGATCCTCCTAGGGGCTGAAAGCCCCTTCAGCTCCTCGGGTTCTTTCTCTAGCTCCTCCGCTGGGGACCCTGTGCTCAGTCCAACGGTTGGCTGAGAGCATCCACCTCTGTACTAATAACCTTAATTTTTAAGTAACAAGGTTTTGCCATGAAATTATGAGCTATCACATGGGTAGTTTTTTTTTTTTAATATGAAGATGATTCTGAGTGATGAAAGCCCCTTAGCTCATATTTTAGGGGAAAATGCATAACTCTCGATGGTCCCTCCATTTATTCCTTTCACTCTCCGTGTGTCCAGTTTTCCCCTGAGGAATCCATATCACTTTTTAAATTGTTAGGATGTCTGAGTATCTGTGTAGAAGCAACAAAGGCAAATCAGCCTGATAAAGATGTGAAACATTTTTGTGAAATTCTCACACCTCATTCATTCCAGAGTAGGATGTGAAGTCCATTTCCTGTGACTCAAATATACACACAAAGGGCCTGACACTTTCCCACAGTGAAAGAAAAATGTCTGGTGGCCATGACTGCAAGGGGCATACACTGTGAGCTGTGACCTAGAGCACATTCCAGGCTGAGCAGCACTGACTTGAAAGTAGAAAACCCAGCCCTTTCCTTTCTCAGTGAGGACCCTTTCAAGGAGTATGGCCAATGGACTCAGCTTCATGTGCTAGGAGGGACTTGGATTTTCTCTGGGGGTCTGAAGACTGGGGAGAATTGAAGAGCAAGTATACCTTTGCCTCCTTTCAGATAACAGAATGGTAGTAAAGGGAGCAGCCACTTCCCCTGCTCCCCCAATGCTGGCAACAGCTGCTTGGTTACCAAGGGAAGAGTTTGCTTGGGCAGGGAGGAAATGCTTCTTTATAAATAATGTGTTTTATGACTCCTGTTTCTGGGAAACCTGATACAATGCAACGACAAGTATTTAGGGTCAAGTTCCAGCGGTTTTAATTAAATATTTGACTGTTTTATGTGTTATTGTATTTGACTGAGTTTGAGACCTGGGTTATTAAGAAGTCAGAAATTTGCCTCTGTGTGAGTGTGTGTGTGTGTGCCTTCTGTTCTGTCTCTCTTCCTCCTCCTCTTTCTTCCCTTCTCCCCTCCTCCCTCTTTGCTCCCTCCCTCCCTCTCCCCTCTAGTCCACATCCACAGTCCACAGTCCACAGGTGCAGTTGTGATAGGCTGGGCTGATAGAGGTGGATAAGGGAGTCCTCAGGCCTGGGTTGGTGATACTTCATAATGCTTGGAAGTAAAATCCTCCCCCCACCTCTCTCTCATTTTCTTATTCTTTTAGGGAATCTCTTTTTCTTCAGAGCTCGGATAGTGAGCGATGGCTTCAGGCTAGAACATCTCTATTCAGATACACAGGTGGGCACATGTCTAGAAGAGGCACACACATCTCCATTCAGAATCAAGAGTAACTGACAAAACCAGGCTGCATTTGGTTCATTGCTTGAAACAGTAGTAGACAGTCAAAATCTCTCCTCTTCTGTCAGTCGTCTTGCTTCCTCCCTACAAAATGTGTGCTTCTGGAACCCTGAAGTTCTTCGCCTAATGTAAATGCATTCACTATGCAGATGATCTAAAAGAGAAGTTTAAGGGAAAACTTTACTACAAGACTTGGGTTCTTTGAGAAGCCTTGTAAAAATAGTTTTATAAATCGTTGCTAACTTAAAATATTATTGATGTTGGAAGACGAGTGAATCTTTCATAAATACCTTATGATTGAGCAAGCACAAACACACTGTACTATGTAGTGCAAGAAAAGTAGGATTGTTCCTTATGTCGGAAATGGGTTAGGTAATCTATGCAGATATCTGATTTCCTTTGAGAGTTTAATGATCAGTTCAACCTGCAATACAGGGAATGGAAACCCAGTCAGACTTGGCACAGTCAGTAGAGGAACGCCACAGAGGAACGGCGAGCTCTGAAAGTCCCAGGCTGGCACTATGAGCTGTGAGCTCCTGCTGTTAACAGCCTTACCAATCCTGGCTCTATTCTTTACAGAGCAGGGGGCCTTGGAACCCCATTTCTTCTATTCCATCAGGCTTTCATTACTTATTCTGTGGTGTTGTGCAGCTCCCTAGTATTTCTTACCCGAGGCATAAAAAATTCATCGCTCCTGCCTCAGAGCAGTCCGAGGATCCAATGGGACAGCGGTGTGGTGAAGACTCTGGCAGATGGTAAATAATACAGTTCTATTACACTGCAAAGCTACATTGGAATATTCATAAAGCCTTGTAAATAATGGCCCCTTGTCTCATTCTATTCATATGTAAAACCAGAGGAAAGCAGCATTGTACGGACTGGAGCTACGTATTATCATAGTTTAAGCTTTATTTTAAAAGTTACACATGCACACAAACACAGAGAGGCTAATGTGGTGACCTCTACCTGACAATTGTTGACCTTGAATATTGGTCACGTTTATAGATTTCTTCCACCTATTTCCCCACCAATATTTTTTCGGCATGCTCTGCAGCAAATCACAGATAACAATTTTTT